>NW_023270377.1:79978280-80391637 GCF_011800145.1 Mirounga leonina | reverse complement strand
GAGCAAATTCAAATACAATATATTGGAACATCAAACTTCTCCCCCACCAATTCTTGTTGAATTTTTTTCTATTTATAAGAAAAAAGTCTTTTGCTCCTTGCCCTGCACCTCTCCCCCAGGGAACATTTTTGGTTTTCACAACTCTGGAGGACGGTATGGCTGCTGCTAATCATCCCGTAATGCACAGGACAGCCTTACACAGTAAAGAGTTATCTGGCTCAAAAGGTCAATAGTGTTGAGGTTGAGAGGCCTTATTTTAAACTCTTCATTTTTAAAAGTATTAGTATATTAGTAAAAAGGTCCTGCTTCCCACTCCCACAGTCAGTCATCCAAATTTTACAAGGATATGCTATTGATCTTCAGGTGACTTTGTATTGAGAGCTTTCATCTTTTCATTATCTTTTAAAATTCGAATTATTATATTAGAAAAACAGACTGTAGGTGTACACGTTATTTCATCTTATTGTACTTTAATAAAAATGTTTTGCTGAGTTATGAATAAACTCTCCAAACCCATTGCTTTGCTATGATGGAGAGCCCATGAAGACTGTATATTCCTGAATAGGATGAATAATTGGTCAAAGTATCAGGTTTAATTATATTTGCTTTTGATCCAGTAGTCTCTTTGCTATGATAATCATCTTTAAGGACATTTCCCTTTATCCTTATTAAAATCATTGTCTGGACTGTGTGGTGGCAGCAGGGTTGTGTGTGTGAGAGAGAGAAAAGGGAGAGACCGATTAACGTGGTGCAGGAAAGTTTTCTAAGTTTCATGTGGAAGAACTGTGTGCACTCTTACATGTCCCTGAAAGGTTTCAAAGTATAAAATCAGGTTTTTTTAAAGGATATTATTTCTTTTTCTTTTCTTTTAGATAATTTTTAATTTGAAGAAAGTTTTAAAGTGATTTCCTAATTACATAATTTTCTGGAGAATCATTGGCTGGTTTTTGGTTATCATTAGACTCGTTTAGGCTATACTAATTAATACTCTGTGATCTATCACAGACCCTTGTCCTTTTTAAGGTTAAAATTTGACCATAATTAATAAGTGCTTACCTTGTTTTGAACTCTGGTTTTAAGGAAGTGAACTCAGCCAGGATAAGAATTAAAGTGAAAAAGTGTAAGTAGCATTACACCATTGAAAGGAAAAATTCTGAAATCACTCCCACAGAAAGTATGCAAATCAGCCTCATACTGTCTTTGTAACACACCTCTCCATACATACACATCTCTGGTACTACTGACATCTTCACCTTTTGGGTTCTACTGTTTCATGAGAAATAAAGCATAACTAAACCAAATGAGATTTTAATAATCTCTAAAGTTCTTTAGATTCTAAAACTATTTTGTTGCTCTTTTACTTTTGTTAAGTAGTGTACTCTTATTTCTCATCTTCTGTGTCTCAAAAATCTGTGGTTATATTTGTCTTTTCATGCTCTCTTATGTTGCCACTTAACCTGCATGACCTGCATGGTTCCTCTTAGATAGTAAGTTAGGTAAGGTTAGCAGTGAATGATACTAGAGTCACGAGTACTCTTTCACTTTTTATTCCATATTCTATAACTTATAATTTCTTCCATTGCCTTTAATTATGTTTCCCTTTCCACTTTATGCCTTCTTTGTTTATTCTTTTTTCCTTTTGTACTTCCCTGTATTGTAGCTTGCTTGTGGAACCCACTTGTTGCTTAGCATCAGAGGTAGCTCAAGAGGGCTCACACATGGTTTAAATGAAAACAGATTCAATTTAGAACGTTTGAGAATTGACCAGATAGTCTTTTCCATTGTTTTTTCATTTGTTGGTTTCTGGAATACCACACATACACTTAGGAGTAGCGTTATTCTTTTGGAATCAAATGGCTTCAACTGTAGATTGCTCTTGCACTACCCCCCCCCCCAACTTTTTTTTGATGCGGGGAGGGGCAGAGGGAGGGGAGAAAGAGAATCTTATGTGGCGCCCAACACTGGGCTCCATCTCATGACCTGAGCCGAAATCAAGACTCTATCACTTAACCCACTGAGCCACCCACGCACCCCACTCTTACTCCCTTTTTAATATTCTAGTTTTCTTGAACTCTTTGCTGTTTTCAAAAAGTCTATCTTTTGTTATTATTCATTCATCATCTCTGTTTAAGCCAAAATTTGACCAGACCAGGGAATATATTTATTGCCACACAGCTGGGACCATATCAGACTTCCTCTGTGGTAGATTTAATTTTGTTAGGTTATAATAGTCACATCTAGGCAGAACACTGATTTCAAATTGACTACTGAACATGAAAGTTCCAGGAATAATGTATAGAGAAAGAAGAAGGAGAAGTCAAGAAGGTAAGAAAATAGATAGCAATTGACTTTCTGTCCTCCAACTGGATTTCTGTTAGTCACTTTCATATACCCAAATGCATCTAGTAGTCACATTTTGTTTAACGAAGGGTCTAAAGGGAATGCATTGTTTCTGAGGTTGGATTTTTAAAAACTGTTAGAATGGGGGACTTAAAGGAAAAAATTTGGAGGTTCTTACGGATACTGGACAAGAATGTGATCACAGTGGTCAGTAGACTTTGGTTCTGGTGTCATCACTGCCACTGTCCAGCTCATCTATCATTTTTCTTACCTGAATTATTACAGTACTTTTCTAGTTAAGACTAGGTCCCTGACACTACTTCCTCTTCCAGTCTGTCCACATTATGACTTCCAGATTGACCTCATTAAAAAATAAATCTAAACATGTCACTTCTGCTTTAAACATTTCACTGTGAGTCACCTTTAGAGCATAAAATCTAAAGTCTTAGAAAGGCATGTCCTTAGAATGGTGCTTTATCATTTGGTTCCTGCTGGTGTTCTCTAACCTCTTGGTATAGTGGCTAAGAAGATGGGCTCTGGAGTTAGACTTCCCTGGTTTACATCCTGGCTTCATGGTTTAACCTTGGGCAAATCACTTCACCTTTTGTGCTTCAGTTTTATCATCTATAAAATGGGGATATTAATAGTGACTACCTCAGAGAGTGCTTTGAAGATTAAATATCACATAAATACTAGGTATTCTGCTGGGCTTCTCCTTAGTGTGAGTCCTATATTCCAGCTATACAAACCTGACTTGCAGTTTTTTTAATGTGTTGTCCTTTATTGTATATCAATATGGTACCTTTGTATAGGTTAGTTCTTCCTCCTTTACGTGGCTCACTCCTTATTTTTAAGACTGAGAAGTATCACCTTTTTAGAAACAGTTTTTCTGCCACCCAACCCAGATTGAGTTAGTTGCTTTCTATTCTTCTAAATGACCTTGATTCTAGTAATTACTGCAAATGTTTATTTACCTGTGTACATGTTAGACTATGAGCTCTTAGAAGACATCTTCTCTTCATCTACAGACCCAGTCATAGAACCTGGCACACAATAGGGGCTGAGGAATTGTTTAGTGAATGAATGAAGCGAATTTTTTTCATTTCTGGACTGTGGGTTTTTCTTTTATGTATTAAAGCAATAAACTTGGATTAGATTATTTCTGAACTTTTTTTCTCCTCTAAAAGCTTTTTGATTTTATAATCTTAAGGTTAGAGTTTAGTGTATCCTTAAGTTCTGTTCATTTTTTTTTAAATGCTGTGTTTCTGATCCTTAGATTAAATCTTTTAATATAACCTGAATCACACAGGTTTAGAAGGCATTTTAGGGATCTTTAAGTTCTGTGGCTTTCAGCGTTTTTGATCGTAACCCATAGTAAGAAATACACATTGCATCATAACTCAGTTCCCATATACATAAATATGTATATATATCAGAAATAGAAGTTTTGTGAACTCTTACTGTGTGTAAGACTTTTATTTTTATATGCTGTTTCACTAAAAGAATTTTTTATTGTGATCCATTAATTAATTCAGTGATCAACTGATGGGTTCTAAACTCCTAAGAAATAGTGGCCTAGTTCAGCAATCCCTTATTCTCTCTACCCAGTTCTCTGAGATGGAAGCTGCAAAGTAAACCTGTGCAGTGAAAAATACGTGTACTGAAAAATGTGCTCATTATTTAATCTATAATAGAGAATGTGTACTTAGGTACAGAATACAAGGAAACCTGGTCCTAAAAGAACATGGACCTGCCCTGGCTGAGCTCTTCTCTCTTCTGGATTCTGTGGATAAATTAAGTATACACAAAGGTGCTAAAGAAAATTAGATTGTAATTTTGAAGAGTTCAGATTTTTCATGATTTAGGAAAGGCTTGCTGGAGGACATAGATCCTAATAATAGGGGAAAAAATGTCTTGGCAGTGGTTGAGAGGGATTTTCATCTTAATAAAGAAAAGGCACAAAATAGGATCCAGGAACACAGAGAGCATTCGCCAGTAAACTTGACCATGGATGGAAGGCAAGTGGAGATGAAGGAATTTTGACTAAATCTGGGGAAGAGGTTTATGTGATGAGAAGATGTTTATAATTGCTTGAAGAAGTAAAACAATCTCATTTGAGGGAGTTAAATCAGAGGAAAAGTAATTAAAACTAAGAGAGATGCAGATATTGGTGGATGTCCCAAATGTATATATATGTAGAATATAGGATAGAAGAGCAGTTTGAAGATTAAAGTAGGATGGTAGCACTACTAAATAAAATTGGTAAAGAAATATCAAACCAGAAGAAAATAGGAAGCATTTTCATAACTAAAATTCTACAGACAGATATAGATGTAGGCTATAAGCATGAATGAAAATAAAGACACAGATTTGGAAAAATAAGAGTACATAGAAAAGATGAGCACATGTAGTATTCTTTTATGAGGGCAGAGACACTATGATGAATATGACTTCATTGTGAAGTTAAAGAATTCTGAGCACTTGTGGCTCATTATGTTGTTTGTGTTTAAATAATGGTCAGATTACAGTAATCGCAATTATTGCTCATACTGGCCATCCAGATTACGTTCTCTGAAATCTACATAAGGCATTTTCCTCACAGTAAATTAATTATACTGTTGTATAGAAGTAGATTTAGAAACTTTTTTGACTTGGTAGATGTTATTCATGTCTGAATCCTAAACCTTTTCAATACCGTTCTTTTGGACTAGATATAAGCACTTTTTTCTTTGGTTGACTATTTTCTTAGTAGCTATAGTCACATTGGGCATCATTTTATTCTCGAATTTGCTGAAGGAAATAAATGTAAAGCAATCAGATAATTATTAGACCTTCCCATTAGGGAGTGGTTGCTTTTTAAAACATTTAAAAAAATGAACCATCTTTACATATTGTAATAAAAGTAAGCCTATCCATATATAAAACTTTGAAGAAGGAGCTTTCCTACTTATGACTAGTAACTTTACAATATATATTTTACAGAAAGAAACCTTTATTAGGAAAAATCTGTTGGCCTTCACATTTTTATGATTATACATGATCTTCTCATCTTTATACACGATCTTCACTTCTTTATGATTATACGTGATATATCAAGCTTCTTCCAAAGCATTATTTTAAGAGGAGGGGGCATGGGTAAATTATGAGATCTTGGCAAGTTTCTAAAACTCTTAGATTAATTTTTTAGATTTGTAAACCAAGATGTATTTAATGAAGTAATATGCCATATAACACAGTAGCTGGTTCATAGTAGATATTGCATACACATACTCATTTGTAACCTATCTTTAAGTCTCGTTATTAAGAATGTAGTGTATAAAACATTTAAAAATATAGATTCAGTTCTTGGGAGATATTTTTAAATTTGCTGGTAAATTACGTATCAGTTTATGTGAAATAATATTCTGACTAAATGATTTAGCCAAAGAAAATATCAATATAGAGTGCCAAAAAGGAGCCAGGAAATATCTAGAACATTCAGATAAGATTTTTTTTTTTTTTTTTTTACAGAGTTCTTTAAGGTCTCATTGTTGTAGCATGCATTAAAAGGAAACATTGGAGTAAATTTTCATTTCTATTTATTGGAATTTAAAATGTTTTCTTAGACAATTTCACTTAAAACTTAAGTGTTTTGAAATTTTTCATGTAGGGGCGCCTGGGTGGCTCAGTTGTTAAGCGTCTGCCTTCGGGTCAGGTCATGATCCCAGGGTCCTGGGATTGAGCCCCCGCATCGGGCTCCCTGTTCGGTGGGAAGCCTACTTCTCACTCTCCCACTCCCCCTGTTTGTGTTCCCTCTCTCGCTGTGTTTCTCTCCGTCAAATAAATAAATAAAATCTTTAAAAAAATAAAAATAAATAAATTGTTCATGTAAAAGTAAAGTCTTGAAAGATTCTCAGGTCTGTTTTTGGTTAACAGCTAAAAGCTTTGAAAACATAATCATTCAAGTTTTGTGATCAGTATTTTAAATGTGATATAATAATGTCTTGGACTAAAACTTAAGAGTCTCATTCAGAATCCTACTTTGCTATTTACTCTTCTTTGACCTCGGCAATCACTAAGACCTCACTTTACTCATCTTTAAATTACAGAGGATGAAATAAGTATTCATTTATTAACAAATGTTGAACTACATGCTAGACACTGCTAAGTGCTTGGGATGCACAGTGAACAAGACAGATACGATTATGCGCTTATGGAGCTTACAGTCTTAAAGTCAGTAGCCAAGTGAATAAAATAATTACAGATCGTCATATGAGTTCTGACAGAAGCAAACTCACAGGGTACTCGCAGGATAGCTATTGGCTTCACATCCATACCACAAATCTCTAGTTACTTAGCTTATCTACCTATTTATTGTGTGCACTTTCCACTATGGGAGTGTAAGCTCTAAGAGGGGTGTGTCACCTTTATCCCAGTATCCTCTGGGGATAGCAGTTTCTGGCACAAAGTAGAAGCTCAATAAATGCCTGCCTGCTTGAAGAAGTGAATGCAGACCTGGGACTGGAGAGATAGACAGGGACCAGATCATGCAGGGCTTTGATCTAATGTGGGAAGGAGTTAGAATAAAATCCAAAGGGCAGTGGGAAAGCAAAGAGTTTTAAGGAGGAGCTAAATCTGGGTTATATGTTAAAATCACTTGGGCGGCTATCTGGAGAATATATTGGAGGTATGTAGGAGTGAAGAGGTGAGAGGAGGAGGCTGTTACATCAACCTAAACTAGAGAGACTCTCCAAGACCCCTTCTAGCTTTGAACATTCTCAGTATTCTAAAGCTTGCCTACACTTAACCAGTCTTCCCTCAGATTTTCTTAGTCACCCCATATTTATCTAACTTATTATTTCTTAAAAAGAAATGGATAGGCTTATTGTGTACCTGAAAACTTTGAATACAACATCTTAAAAAAAATAAATGTAGCTGTTGGTTAGAAAGAATGATTTTCTCAAAAACAAACAAATAGTGGTAAGAAAGTGCTTCATCTCAAATTCAGTGAAAGTAATTAATTATGCAGCTCTTGGACTGGTATAGTAGAAAGAGCAGACATTCTGTAGGGAGAAAACTTGGGTGTTGGGCCTTTTTTTTTTTAACCATGGTGTGATAAACCATTTGAACTTGGGAAAATTCCATAACCTTAATTTCTTCATCTGTAAAGTGGAGTTTATAATATCTACCTGACAAAAGTACAGTGAGGATCAAAGGCTACATACATAAACACAAGCCCATTCACATATTCACTCAAAACTTTTTAAACTTTGAATTATTATTCCATATATTTTTAATCAATGCAGTGATTTTTTTTTAAGGAGAGCAGTAGAATGCTAGGTTCAGGTGAACTGTAATAATAGTTCTAATTCAGACTTTGTGATTCTTCATCAGTAGACATTTATCTCTACATTGTGAAAAAGGGGTTAATTCTATAAACAACTGAATATACAGTAAAATATTAGAAGAATGTCTGACCCTTACAGTGACCTTAAAGGCATTGCTTGATATAGCCTTTCTCCAGTCTCATCTTTTGCCATATTGGTTCCTACAACAAACCAAATGCTTTTTATTCCTAGGAGCTTTTGTTTTCACTTGCCTTCTGTGAATACTTACGAGTTGGGAACCATATCTGACTTACTCACTGTAGTTTCCCCAGCATCTGACACATAAAAGGTGTTTAACCAATATTTGTGAATGAATGTTGAATGCTTTCAAATACTAAGGAGTTCACAAAGGTTTTTTGTAGAGGACCAGATAGTAAATATTTTAGGCAATCTCTTTTGCAAGTATCAGCTCTGCCAGTTTTAACACAAAAGCATTATAAACAGTACATAAATGAATTAGTGTGACTGTGTTCTAATAAAACTTTATAGATACTGGAATTTGAATTTTATGTACTTTTCATGTGCCATAAAATATTCTTTTGACTTTTTTTCAATAATTTAAAAATGTAAAAACTATTGTTTGGTGGCTGCAGGCTGGATTTGACCCAGAGGCAGTGGTTTAGCGGCCTCGAACAGAAGACATGGTATAAATAGCACCCCTCTTCCCGACATAGAACTATTTTATGTTTTAAAAACTTTGGAACCTAGGAAGAATTTTCTTATAGGATCATTGTCATATATGTTGGGTAAGTTCGCAGACTTTTTTTTTTTTTTTTTTTTTTTACCTCCAGTGTTCTTTATTCCAGCAGTACAACTTTGCCCCCCAGCAATAATACTGTCTCTGAGAGAAAATGGATACCGTATTCTTTTTTGGACCAGAAGAAAGACAGACTCTCCTCAGCACCTATCAGAATTTCCTTCTTCCAGGGTCCCTCTTTTTCTACCTGCTGGGCTTTGCATCCTGGAAAGAATCTGGCTTTCTGGGGCTCCAGTAGGGTGGTATGATGACAAGACTGAGATTCTTTTAGATTCTTTCAGTGATTAGGGAGGAGGGCATGGAGGGAAAGGGGTTAGAGGGGGAGCAGAGAGAAGAAAGATAATAGAAAATATTAGAGTGATCATACATAGTAAGGGTAGTATTTTGTGAAACTTCAGTTATGTGTGTGATTATATGTATATATGTACTGGATCACAATGAAAAATGTATTTTTTTAAAAGATTTTATTTATTTATTTGACAGAGAAAGAGACAGCGGGAGAGGGAACACAAGCAGGGGGAGTGGCAGAGGGAAAAGCAGGCTTCCCGCTGAGCAGGGAGCCGGATGCGGGGCTCGATCCCAGGACCCTGGGACCATGACCCGAGTCAAAGGCAGACGCTTAACGACTGAGCCACCCAGGCGCCCCGAAAAATGTATTTCTTACTGTGGTTTGTGGTCAGAAAGTTTGAAAGCCTGTACTTTAAGGGTTTGAGGTGCTGATCCTGAGATCTCCCCCCCCTTATTATATATATATATATATATATATATGAGACCCAAAATGGAAAATTGAAAGGAAGTCTTTACTGCTTGCTATAGTGTGTTTTGGGTACCAGGTTACTTTATGAGGTAGTTATCTGTTTTATAGATGAGAAGACAGGGTCTTAAACTAAATAGCCTCACAAGTGAGATTCATACAGACACTTACCTTATTTTAGAATATGCACTTCTTCCATTATACTATGTTGTTTTTACTGTAGGGAAAGAAGCTATGTAGGACTTCCATTGCGTTTCAGAGGACAAAAAACATCTTAATAGGTGGCAACTCACCAGATTTCTTGAGACAAGGCATTGGCTTAAGTATTAGGACAGGGCCACTGGAAGAAAATGGTTAGGAACTCTGTGTGAAGAATGATACGATGTGTAAGAAAGGAGGAGGCTCTGTCATTTTGCATTTATTTTTTTCTTCTTCCCCCTCTGTACTGCCTGCCCTGCTCCTTCATACCTCACCACCAGTGTGGGCTCTTAACTTATACCAGAAACAACAAGGGCTTGAGGATGAGGTTTAATGAGGAAGAGTAATATAATCTTGTCTTTAGTTGAAAGGAGAATAAGGAGGGAAACTCAAGTAGCAGGGCCACCTGGCCACCTGAATGGGTTGGCTATTCCCAGGTGGCGATTTATAAGTGGGTATAGGTAAAACAGAGACTGCTGTTAATCATGTTACAAGCAGAAGTCTTGGCATTGGAGACTAGTAGCTTTGATATGCTAATTGAAAGTAGTTCTTTTCTAGTTATTAAGGAGAAGCTTTTCTTAAACAATACTCAGTCCAGATTTAGTTACCCATTTTACATACTTTAAAATTATATTAAATGTTTAAGACATCTCTGTTTCTCTTATATATATTTTTTAGCAAGTATGGTGAAAACTAATTTATGCTAATTCTGATGTCTAACCTGATTTGGAATTGTCTTGGGAAGAAAAAGATTGATAGGAAGGCTATCGTTCTTAACTAGAAAAGTAATGAAACCTAGCAGATAGATAGATACCTGGTTAATTGAATGGAAAGATGACAAACCCTTGTAAAACATGTTAATCTTTCTCAGGCTGAGTTGGGGGTCTTGATTTTACAATGGGAATTACTAATTTATATAGAATTAGTTTCAACTGGTAATATCTGAAAACTTGGACTTCATATTTTTAGCCCTCTTGGTTACCCTATGGTACTGCTTACCATATTCTGTATTAGAATTGCTTGTTAATGTGCCCATCTATATCACCTGACCCTGAGTTCTTTTAGATTATTTCAGTGTAGTGCTTGGTATTCCGTGTAGGTTTAAGAGCACTGGAGCCAGAGCTCCTGGTTTTGTATCTTGGTTCCATTATTTTCTAGCTCTGTGATCAAGTTATTTTTCTCCTCTGGAAAATGGAGATAATAATAGTACTTTATACAGTTGTTATAAAGTGTAGATGAGTGCTTTGAATGATTATCTGGCACGTAGTAAGCGTTCTAAATAACTCAGAAACCTTAGTTGAAAGACAAGATTGGAGGGGCGCCTGGATGACTTAGTCAGGTAAGTGACTGCCTTCGGCGTGGGTCATGGTCTCCGGGGTCCTGCGATTGAGCCCTGCATTGGGCTCCCTGCTCGGTGGGGGGCCTGCTCCTCCATCTCCCACTCCCCCTGCTTGTGTTCCCTCTCTTGCTGTCTCTCTCTCTGCCAAATAAATAAATAAAATCTATATAAAAAAAAGATAAGATGGGGAGAAAATATTTGCAATATTTAATAATATCTGATGAAGGACTATTGTCCAAAATAAACAAAGAACTCTTAGAACTCAATAAGAAGAAAACAACCAGATTTAGAAATGGGCCAAAGACCTTTATAGACACCTCAGCAAAGATGTACAGATGGTAAAGAAGCATGTGAAATGGTGCTTTTACATCATAAGTCATCAGGCAAATACAAATTAAAACAGTGAGACAATACTACGTACCTATTGCAAAGGTCAAATTCTGGAACACTGACACCAAATTCTGGGAGGGAGGTAGAGCAATATGAACTCTCATTTATTGGGAATGTAAAGTGGCATAGCTACTTTGGAAGATAATTTGGTCGCTTCTTACATACTCTTACCATAGGATTCAGCAATCATGCTGCTTGGTATTTACCCAAGGAATTGAAAACTTAAGTCCAAACAAAAACAACCAAGATGTCCTTTAGTAGGTGAATGGATACATAAACTGTGATACATCTAAACAATGGAATATTATTCAGCACTAAAAAGAAATGAGCCATCAAGTCATGAAAAGACACACAAGAAGCTTAAATGCATGTTACTAAGTGTAAGAGGCCCATCTAGAAAGGCTGCATACTGTATGATTCCAACTATATGACATTTGGAAAAGGCAAAATTCTGGAGACTAGTAAAAAGATCAGTGGTTGCCACAGGGTGGAAGGGATGAATAGGCAAAGCACAGAGGATTTTGGGGGTGGTGAAAATACTCTGTATGATATTCTAATGATGGATATGTGTTATTCATGTGTCCAAACCCAAAGAATATGCAGCACCAGGAGTGAACCCCTAAGGTAAACTATGGGCTTGGGTGATTCTGATGTGTCAAGGTTCATCCTTTGTAACAAATATAGCATTCTAGTGAGCGATGTTGATAATGCAGGAAGCTATTCATGTGTGGGGTCAGGGAGTATATGAGAGATCTCTCTACTTTCATTTTGTTGTGAACCTAAAACTGCTATAAAATTAAGTCTCAAAAAGTTGCTGCTGCTTATTGTTTTTGTCTAGCATAGTGTCTAGCTTGAACTATTTATTGAACATGAACAAGTACAGTGTAGTAAATCTAAAATTGAGGAAATTCCAGTATATTTAGTGAGAAACTACTTTTGCAGATGGCCATGCTGTTCAGGATACAATAGTGTTTGTTTTACTTATAATAGTTATATATTTATTGGACTCTGGTTTAATTCTAGAAGATAATTTGGTTTTCAGGGAAGAGCACTAACATTTTCAATTATATAATTTGGTGGTATTTTATTTAGAGATTTGGGGGGATCTTTTCAGAAAACTATAGAATGGAGTAGTGTGTCATTCAATAGTACATTCTCCAAGGGGAGCACCTGAGAATCTTTCCAAAATGAGATGAAGACAAAAGGGAAGTTAGTGTGGTAGGGGAAATAAATGAAATTTCCAAAAGTGTATCTTACTTGATTTTTTTCAGTATTTGAGTATCAACATTTCTGGGAAGATAACTTCTACTTAAAAGTTTTCTAATTTTCTAAGTAATTTCATGTATGTTCCTCTTTGATCCTATTTGAACCTGTTTGAGATATGCTTCATGTTTTGTTTTGTTTTTTAGTTTAAGTCAGACCCTGAGATAACAGAATTTGCTTGAATTCACTAATCAGTGGAGCTAGAGCTTAAACCCTCATTTTTAATTTCAGTGTTCTTTTGTAAAAGCAAAGAATGCTTACTAAATTTTTTCTCATCCTCCTCTGCCATTTCCCACCCTTACTGGGGGGAAATCTTTATAGTCCTTTATAGAGGTAGTTGTTTTGTAAATAATCCTTGTACTACCCTTTGAGAAACCCCTGCTTGGTGGGGAAGTGGGGAGCCAGAAGTAGCAATACAGCAGTAAGAAACAGCAAAGTGAGCTAATTCCAGGGCTGAGGTGGTTTGACTCTTTGCTTGATAGCTTGCTAGATGGCAACCACAAATGCACACATGTTAATTGTTGCTGTGGGTAAATGCTGCCTTTGATTGCTGCAGATGTGCTTTTCTCAATCACTTTTGCTTTTGAGGAGGAATTTTGTTCCTAGTGGGTCATTAATAGATGAGTCCCATTACACATATGCCAGAATTTTGCAGTATTACATTCTTTGGTCAAATTGGAACTGGCAAGTTATGTCACAGCTCAGTCATTATGTAAAACGATAATGTTATTAATGATTAACATTTGTTAAATCTGCCATTATTAATAGCCACCACTTACTATATGCCCTGGGCTAAGTGCTTTTAAGTTTTAGTGATAATGTGTGTGACTCACCTTATAAGATAGATATTATTCCCATTTTATAGATGAAGAACCCGAGACTGAGACTTGCCTAAGGCTACATAACTAAACAGATTGCAGATCCAGGGTATGTTAGATTGGTCTGCAGGACTTAAATCTGTTCCTTCTATTGAATCAAAAAATATTTTGAAATGTATGTTAAAACAGAAGTTACCAATTCCGGGGCAGTGTGATTTTCTTTGGACCTGTTCTGCCAGGGTTCCTGCCCCATGTTCCCACCCTGACATAGCTGCTGTTGCTGTTACCCCTTACAACCTCCGGTGTCGTAAACAGGGCCGAGTTATCAGATTGAGTTTTTGATAGTCTACCATGGTTCCTGTAGCTGATAAAGCAGAGCTTTCTCCACCTCGTCAGTAAAAGTCCACAGCTGTTTAAAGAGTGAGGAACAGAAGTTGTTCTTTTTGGCTATACAATGAGCCAGAATCAGAACAAGGTCAGAATTCATTTGCTCTGATCACCACTTGTGTAATTAGTGAATGAAAGGATCAAAGTAAATGCATCTTTTAAAAATGATTATATTTTGATTCAGAGAGGATGAATTAATTGAAATTTGCTTCTGTAGAAGAAAAATCCAGATTCTTTTTGACTGATATTTGGAAAATAATTTAATGGTAGTAGCAGTTAATTGCTCTCTTGGTGCCTGTTACCTATGCTGGGAGAGTGGGAAAGAACATACTAGATAAGTATGAATGGTTCTGGCATTTGGATTTGTGGTTCCCTTGCCCGCATTCATATTAAGACAGATTGATAAAAAGATAAAACACATACTTTGTTTTGCAAAATCCAAGGACTTAATTTTTCTGTTACTATAACTTTTAAATTATAGTTTAGCCTGCAGAAAACTGAATAATGATGAAGAGAATAGGAAGAAAAGGAAATCCCTTATTTATTCTGGGTTTCTTAGATTAGGAAGAATGAGTAAAAGGTGACAAATGAGTAGTCAAAACTAATAAATCCATAGGGATTTGGTTTGAATTTGGTGACTGAATTTATAGAAAAATGAATATTGTCCTATCCTTTATCTATTTTTTTTTTTTTAAAGATTTTATTTATTTGACAGAGAGAGACACAGCGAGAGAGGGAACACAAGCAGGGGGAGTGGGAGAGGGAGGAGCAGGCTTCCCGCTGAGCAGGGAGCCGGATGCGGGGCTCAATCCCAGGACCCTGGGATCATGACCTGAGCCGAAGGCAGACGCTTAACGACTGAGTCACCCAGGCGCCCCTATCCTTTATCTATTTTGCTATAATTGAAATTGGCCAACACTTAGAGGGTACCTGCTCTGTGCTTCTCAGTATGCCAGGTACTATGGAGGTTGCAAAAGGAATATGAAGTCTTTGTTTAAGAAATAGTCACTTTGGAATGATAAACCTTATACTCTAAAACATAATACACATTTTGAAACTTAACATGTAGTACAAAAACATTTGACAGTTACTAAAATTAATGATGTTTAGGCACGAAGGGGCATTTCTCTTTCTCTCTCTCTCTCTCTTTTTTTTTTGAAGGCTTTGGCTATCTTTTAGGACTTTACTAGGTAAGGGATGCCTTTCAGATTCTCCTTGGTCTAATCTTTTTTGAGTCCTTCTTTGCTCTGTTTCTTCCAGAATTTAGTGCTGCTTCAGTAAAAGCACCATGAGGATAGGGATTATGGCCTTCGTGTTTATCGTTGCATTCCTACTGTCCAATGCTCAGTATTTTTTGAATAAATAAATGTGAAAGGGTCTCCCTTTTTCCTCTCACTGTCGGAGCTTTTGAAAGGTTTCTGTCCTACTTTGGCTTCATATCTGTACCTTTTGTTTTCTCTTTAACCCGTTGTCATCCTGAAGTAAGTGAAATAATTCCCTTAAAGATTAATGATTTTCTAATTGCCTAATCTAAAGGATTCTTACCTATAGTCGGTTACTAGTTGACTTTCCTATAACTTTGATGCTGTTGTCTTACCTGTTCTTGAAATTCTTTTGTTTTTTTATTCTCCCAGTTTTTCTGATGATAGCCCCCTCAGTACCTCAATACTCAGTCTGCCCATCCTTTTAGTGTTGTGTTTCTTAAGAGTTAAGTCCTTATGGAATTCTTAATCTACATATCCTTCCCTGCTGAAGTAATCCCATTTCTCATTTTTAACTAAATGTAGATGTCCAGAATTATATCTCTCACTTTGATCTCCTTCTTGAGTTCCAGACTTACTTATTAGTCATCCAGTAAACATTAAGTATATGTCAGAACTGGGAATATGGGGATGAATAAGACACAGCCTTTACTCTAGAGGACTCACAGTTTTGTTGGGGAATAATTAGTAAAGTAGCAATTATGCAGCACATTGTATCTATATTAGAGTGCCTTGGGACTACCGAAAAAGGAGGCCTAAATTCAGTTTGGAGGGAGTCAGGTAATGTTTTCCCTCAATGATGCTTACAGTGTTTTTGAAGGATGATTAGGAGTTCACCAGGAGAACAGAGTGGGAAGAATATTTTATGTTGTCTTTGTCAGGTCTGGTGGGTATGCCTCCTGGTGTTGAGACATCCCATTATGGAAGTCTCCAAGAACAAACAGCCTCAGGGCAGAGAGTGAGCATCTTTAGGGAGTCAATGTCATGGCCAGCAAAATGGTATCAAGCACTAAATCCAGAGGGAGAGAAGAGACGATAAGAAGTGGTGAGTTAATAACAAAGTCCATTAGTACTCAGTCAAAAGCAGTGTGTGTAAAGGAATAATTTCGATTAAGACTGTGGAAGTAACGTGTTAGATTTATCCTTTTCTGTGTTACCTGTTATATATTGTAGTAGCGGTTTTGATAAAGCAGTATTTCTCAGGCTTTAATATGCATATTAATGTTAAAAAATGCAGATTTTTGATTCAATATGTTTGGAATGGGGCCTGAGGTTCTACATTTCTAACAAATTCCTAGTGAATCTATGCTGTCTGTCCCTGTACTTGGAGTAGAAAGGGACAAAAAGAGCCAAGAGTGGCCAGAGACCTGCAGAGGAAACAACTTATACACGGACATAGATCATTATTACATCTTTGAGGAACTGGAATTAGTTCATGAGACCTAGATCATGAGACATGGGGCATGAAGCAGTGATGGGCTCAGTGATGAGTCTGCAGAGATGGACAGGGATCAGATCATGAAGGGCTTGTTTTGTGCCGGAAAGTTAACTTCATGCTGAAGGCTGTGAGGGCCATTTTGAGCTGGAGAGTGCTTTATCAGATTAGAACTTTAGCATAAAAAGATCTGTTAAGTTTTCATCAAGTTGAGGTCAAAAAGTACTTGTAGCTTATCCTGATAGGGATAGCAAATAAGTAGTTGGGTGGTATAGATCTTAGCTGGAGAGAGATTTGAGTCATCAGCTAATAGACGTATAGGCATGAAATCAGCTAGCAGAAAGAAGAATAAAGAGTTCTAAAGATCAAACTGGGGAACACTAACATTTTCTGGGTAGGAAGAGAAGATAAGGAAGAGCTTATAGAGGAGACCAAGATGTGGTCAGGAAGGTAGAAGGAAACAAATACAGTGTCCTTGTAAGAAATCTAGATGGAGGGAATATTCAGCAGTGCCAGAGAGACCAAATAAGGTAGAACCTGAGAAGTCAATAGTAGATTTGTCAGTTTGGAGATTATTTGTAACTTTAGCAAGAGACATTTTAGTGTAATGGTGAGGACAAGAACCATTGAAGAAAATGAGGAGTGAAATGTAGATGAGGAAGTGGGTTCAGCTGTGGTCCATAACTTCTTAAGAAATGTAAGCTGAGAAGCGATGGAAAGAGATGGAAAGAAAGCTAAAATTGAGATGTATATGTGCTTAAGGAGTTGGTTCAGGAGAGAGATTATAGAAAGGGGAAGACTAAAATTTAAACCTTTTGGAACCAGAAACTTGGGTGCCATCTTCAACACTTCTTAGTGTTTTGCCAAATCCATGAAATTACTAAATCCTGTAAATTTTACTTTCTGAATATTTCTTGAATCTATTCTTGCTTGCCCATTCCCATTACCGGAGTGTTCTACCCTTACCATCCCTTCCCTGGACTCTTAAATGGACTGCCCCCCACCAAACAAAGCAAACAAAAAAGCACCAGGGAAAAAGAAAACCTGTCTTCCACACAATTTGCTGGAAACCATGGAGACTACAGAAACTAAGAGATCTGTCATGAATGTGCAGATCTGACCCTGACACTCACCTGCTTAAATCCCCTGCACTGACTTATCACCTACACAGGATGAAGGCCAAGCTTTTTAACATGACATACAGTACCCCCTGGGACTGTTTCTTTCCAACTTCATTTCCTGCCACTTACTGTCTCCTACTTTGATCCTGTGACACTAAAAAACTTCTAATCTGTCCCTTCCCCCCCATATACTTTGATTTTGCCTCCAAACTCCACTCATTTTGTACTTCCTGCAGTTCCTGTGGGACCTCCCCTAGGAAGTTGTTAGGTACTCCTTTCTGTGTTTCCATACCATCTTATTGATTTAGTGATTGTTATACTTCCTATATTAATGGTATTTTCTCTTTTCACATTAGACCTGTGAGGGGTTTGTCTAATTCATCTCTGAATTCTTGGTGCCTAGCTCAGTGCTGCTGGAGTAGGTAGGTAGTTGCTCAGCTCATGCTCAATGATTAGACATAAAAAGAATTACATGTATAAGTAGTGGCATTTGACCTGACCTGGGAAGAATGGTAGGATTTCCACCAAGTGTAATCCCATTGGCCTTTGATGGGGAAAAAGATTCTATACAGAGTGGCCAGCATATGCAAGAGCATTGAGGCAGTAAATATGATAATACTTATAGATATGCTGAATACCCCTTTTAGACAGGAGAGAAGAGGTAGAAAATGTAGTGGGAGATAGGGTTAGAAAAATAAGTTGGGTACAGATGAAATCAAGTCTTGGGTCTTTGCTTTAAGATTTTATTTTATTTTTTCCCCTGTAGCAACCCTTCTGGATTGTTAAACTGGGAAGTAACACCAACTCTTGAATTTTGAGGAAAGACTTATCTTCTTGAAATATTAGATGTAGAGAACCTGTATTTTTTGTTCAAGGTTTTAGTGATTTCTGTTTTTTGGTTTTTTGTTTTTATTTTTTTAATTCCTTTCCTAAAGATTATATTGCCCTTTGTACTTAGATCAGTACTTTCTGTCATTGTCTTTTAATACCTTTTAAAAGCAATTCTTGATGACTTCTAGATTTTTTTCTCTCAGGGATAATCTGTTATTAAATGGGTAAATTAAAAGGATAGCTTGTATTCTTCTCTTAATATTAGAAAATATTCTAATATTACATTTTTATACCCTTTAAAGAATTTTGTAAAATTGCTCCCTTTTGGTATGGTAACTTGCTTCCTAGAATTGCTTGTTGAAATCTCTAAGTCTGAAGGTTCTGCAGTACACATACTTTTCCAGATTATTTGTAAAAATGTTAAAACTGATTTTGCTTCATTCATAAGGGAGACTGACTATTCTTTCTTGCCTTTTGTGTATTCCCTAAGCCGATGTCCAATTTATGACTGCACGACCCTCTTAGTTACCTGTTTAAATATGATATTGGGAGATTGCAGAAGGAAATCCAGGGATTGAATGTATTTGGGGAACTATTAGACACTATTAGATCAAAATGGGGAATAGCATAGAGTAACAGCCATTCAAACGGGGGTTGTGTGTGTGCGTGTGTGTGCCCTGTATTGTGTTTCTGTAGAGAAAACAGAAAGCTGTGGTCTATGCTTATGCTCTAGTTGGAGAGAATTCTATATATAAATCAACAGTAAATGTTACAATGTAGTTTATATTTAAATGCTGAATTGCTTGAGAAACCAGCTGAATACTAGCTGAGTAACTAAGAAATTCAGGACCAAGAAAACTCATCAGGAGGCAAAATAGCCTGGAAAGCTTCATAAAGGAAATGGGACTTCAGTGGACCTTGAAAGATGAATTAAAATTTAGATAGTTGGGAAAGTGGGGGGTGTGTGTGTTGGTGGGGGGCGGTTGAGAGGTGAGTGTAGGGATATGAACTAAGATACAGATATTGGACATAATTTGTGTTGAATGAGGTATGAATGTGCTTGGGGGTGTAAGAGAGGGTGAGTGTGGGGGATGTGAGAGCTCTGTGGGGGTGTGGAGGTTGTGGGTTTGTGTGAGAGGAGGGGATGTGAGGGTGTATGAGTTATGAAGGTGTGTAGGGGTCTGTAAGAGGAAGGTATTTGAAGGGGTGTTGAGGGTATTGTGGGCTCTGTGAGAAAAGGTTGGGTTGGGGTATGTGTGGGAGGGTGAGGGTGTGGGTGGAGGATATAAGAGTGTACTCTTCAAGGCAAAAAAAAAGTTGTAGAGTGAAAAATGTCTCAGGTATAAGCAAACCTTTAATATTTAGACATGTCTGTTAGTCAATTGTGGTACTCTTATATAGCGTAGCATCAAATTCAGTGTTGGCCTGTTTCTTCCTCTCTTTAATATTCTACTTGGTCATGTCTGCTACTTCTTTAATCAAAAACGTACCTTTCATTTCAAATAACTCTATCTGTGCTTCTTCTGAATGTCTCTATACCTTGCCAGAATGCCGAATTTAATAAGCCACATCTGATTTTTCTTGTTTGCAACTTGAGAGGTGGCACGGTCTATTCAGTTCTTTGGCCTTTCTAGTACCTTATAGGCTACCTAGGATGGAGTTTTTACCCTTTACACCCTCCGGCCTAATTTATAAAGTCAATATGCAGTGACTCTGAATATCATAGGTAATTGTAAGTCTTTTAGTTGCAAGAACTGTTTACCCTGATTTTTCTCATTTCTTTCTCCACTGACTCCCTTCTTCCTTCTTCCCTTTTAAAGAACGAGCTTCCTTTTTCATTACTTCTCGGTACAGACTGCTTTCTGCATATAGGCCCTTCTTTTCCCTGACTACCCTCTTCTTTCTTTAGATGATCAGGTATCTTTACTTTTCCAGGTATAGCAAGAATCTTTTCCATAAACTTTTTCTATGAAACCTTTTCTAATTAATCTTTTATATTCTATGTAACCCTTTAAATCTTCACATTCGTCATGAAATCCTCACATTTCTCATGTGCTTGGCTTGCAAATAAGCACACAAATTACTTTAAATAATTTCTAAATTTTTGATATGTTTGATAATGCAGAATGGATTGCAGATTCCCCAAGGGCAAAAAAAAAAAAAAATTGTGTATTTCTCTAATGTTTTGAGTGTTCTGAGTACTTAGATATGGTTATTGTCTGATGGTTGGTACTCCTCTCTAGTGCCCAAAGCCCATGTGTTGGAAGGTGTTTCCCCTACTATGTCACAAGTTCTGGTTCTTATACTTGTGGTTTTTTTATGATAATAAAAATTTGTTAAGAAGACATTTTTTCCTTGCTTTTGGTCAATATTGAGTAAATGCCAAGTTCAATACATTATTACTAATTAAATTAAGTTAATAAATAAGCTTTTTCTTACACTTATCTTCTGCTAATCACTTTTGAATTCTAATACTTAAATTCTAAGGACCTTAAGGAACATCAATAAATAATTTAATTTGGTCAGCTTTTTAAATCAGGGTTTTATTTAAATAAAAATTTTGTATGTTATCCCTCATAGGAAAATTTGCAAATATCTAGCCTAGGTGCTTGTGTGTTTAAGTATATATGATATATCTAATTATAAATAAATTTTGACAGATAATGTATCAATATTTTGTGGAGGAAATAAAAAGTAAAAAGCTGTGGTGTCTGCTTCAGGTAAGTCCTAACAAGCAAAAGCGTGGAATAGCTGCTTTTAAGCCTTTAGTGTCAGTGGAATTGAGCAGATATATACTGAAGAACTCATAAATATTCTGAGGACTAAGTCCCCTACTTAACCATCTGTTAAGATTTCATTTTAAAGAAAAACTTGCCTCCTGCTTTTTGGGACATCTTAAATTGCTGCTCACATTGCCTTCTTGTTCTTCTTCAAGTTCACATCTTGTTAATTTTTCTGCTCTTTCTCTTGTCACTTCCTCCTGTTTACATATCTTGTGACTTGATTTTGTTTGTTGGTCTTTGGCATAAGTAGGAGAAAAACAATTTGTTGAGCGCCTACTGTATTAGGGGTTCTTATTGGTGGAGCTTGCTTGTTCTCTGATGCAAGGTTTTTTTTACCCAATATAGTGGCAAACACGATCGCATATTTTCCATTCCAACTCTTCTGAATTCACATTGAAAACATGAAGCCCATGTTTTCGTATGTCTGTACTGCACCACAGTATTTTAAGGATTAATAAATAGCTCACTTCTTAAACGTATCTCACCTATGTTTTATCCAAAAAGGAGTCATACGTTATTTTTTCCACGTAGAACATAATATGTAAAGCCCAATTAAAAATAAAATGTGCCTTGATGCAAAAGAGCTTCTTCTTCTGTCTTATGGAAAGTTGGGTTCCATGGATAATCAACACATTGAGTAGTTGATTTAAAGCATCAATGGCTTTCATTTTGTTGTACTTTATATTTGCAGAGTATTTCTCAACAGAAACCTCTTTTGCTCCTTTTCCAGTCTGACATCAACAGACTGCCATGGTTTTTATATGATGTTTTGGTTTATCACTGCCACTTCTGCAAATTCAGGGAAGTTGTCGTTGATGCATTTCCTCGCTCATACATTAGAGGAATATTAGTGTGACTTCTTCCTTTGGCAGAAATGCTACTAGACGACGACCGTGGTAGGAGTCTTAGTCACCTGCCTTTGTCTCCAGGTTATCTGGTTGAGCGGGATTTGTGCATCTCTTCTGAAAGTTACAGTGATTTTCTTTCCTAATAACATATCTTCTAACTCTTATAATTTTACATACATTTTGTTTTAAATATGGATATCTTAGTGATAGAAGTTATACTTGTCTTTCTATAGTTTCTAGGGTTTTCCTTGCTCGTTTGTTGGAGGTAGCATTGCCTTACCTTCTTGGGGTAGGTTTTAAGTACACAGGAGAGAAGGCGATAAGACAAGTTCCAAGTACAGGAGAGGACAGTTTTTAGAATAGGCAGGGTAGTTTATTTGCCTTTGAATAGCTCGTTTACTTGACACCTAACTTGTAGTTCCCACTTTGAAGACATTCATGGTAGCTTCATTTCTAGATGGTGTTCCTTGAAATGCACATGTATACAATTTGTGATGAAATATTGTTCTGGATTTTTTTTAATGGGATGAACTAATTGATAATATCTTTGAGGAGATGGTTGAACATAGAGAGTGGGTATATTTTAAAAAGGTCTCATATGATGTGTTATAATGAGGGCATTGGGCCAGTCAGGCTCAGGATTGTGGAGTGTATAAAGCAGTACTGCAAAGAAAATATAATGCAAGACAGAGCTGTGAACCACAAAATATAATTTTAGATTTTCTAGTGGCCACATTAAAAAAGGTACAAAAACAAAGCAAAACCCCCCAAATGAAATTAATTTTAATAAAATACTTTATTTAACCCAGTACTAAGTCTTTGAAATCTGGTGTATGTTTTATAGTTATGGCACATGTCAGTTCAGATTAGCCATATTTCTAGTGCTCAGTAACCACACATAGCTAGTGGCTACTGTATCAGATAGCTCAGGTCTAGAGTGTTTGGTGAAATTATGGTAATGCCAGGAAATTGGTGAAGGCAGAAGATGAACGAACATGAATCTTTTAAGACAGACTTCGTGCAGGGAATTCTGTATGAAATGGTGTGTAATTTCAGGAGAAATATTGAGAAACTAGTGTGAAACAGAACTTTTTGGTAGATGGTGGGGAAAACATCTACGAGATGAGAAAAAAAAAGATTCAAAAGAAGATGAAAATAGGAAATGGCAGGACTTGACAGTGGACAGTATTCTATAAGAAGAATAAAATAATTATCATTTTAAGGAAAACATCTTTTCCAACCAGGGACTTTTTAGCCTAGGCTGTGTCACTACTGGAGAGCAATAGTTATTCATAATCACATCCAAGAGAAACCATTGAGATCAGCAGGTAAAATTGATTGCAGAGAAATAATGTGGGTAGCTGTGAGGCAGGGGAAGATGATTTACACTAATAGAGTAGAGAGGAAGGGTCTGAGGTAAATGATTGATTTTAATGAAATAACTGGACAAAGTTCTTGGTGACTTAAGAGCAAGTGAAAGATTATGCAAAATACTAGATCAAAATTTATTGCTTAGGCAGTGAATTAAGAGGACCTAGTGATAAGGACATTGGTCACAGTATATAAGTGATGTTAAGGGCTCATACTTTTAACTTTAGTCAGTCCTGGCCTGACCACTGAATTTTATATTCCTTGGCAAATTACAAACCACCCAAGTGTCAGTTTCTTCATCCACAGGATGGGCAGAAATAGTATCTATTTCATTGACATATATGGGTTAAATGAGTATGCATGTAGTGATCTTGACTGGTATGATCTTTCTGTTATTTCTCTTAGTTTGGAATATCCATATGGAGGAAGAAGAGTTACCATAGTGTTTTCTTGGACTACATGTTCATACCACATCTTCTAAACTGTGACTCCTTAAAGCAGTTTTCAGAGTTCAGCTTGGTGAAACGCCTTGATTAATAGTTGGTGAAAATTTCAGGGTGCCTGGGTGGCTCAGTTGGTTAAGCGACTGCCTTTGGCTCAGGTCATGATCCTGGAGTCCCGGGATTGAGTCCCACGTCGGGCTCCCTGCTCAGCAGGGAGTCTGCCTCTCTTTCTGACCCTCCCCCCCCCTCATGCTCTCTATCTCATTCTCTCTCTCAAATAAATAAATAAAATCTTTAAAAAAAGAAATAGTTGGTGAAAATTTCTTTACGCAGAATTCCTATTAAGTGAAGAAAGACTTTCTAAGTCTTGTTTTGTGAATGGTGTACATAGTGAAAATGAGAATAGATGTCTGGGATTGAGTACCAACTCCACCAATGACCTAATCACTTCATCTCTTTGGGACTTCCAGCATTAGAATCACCTTGAGTACTTGGATAAAAATGCAAATTCTTGAGCTCTACCGTAGACCCACTGAATCAATCTCTGAGGGTAGAGCTAAGGAAGTTTTATGTAGCACTCAAGTATAACTGATCCACACCACATCCAGTTTGAGAAGCACTGGAAATGATGTACTGGATGATTCTAAGATCTGCTTTGGTTCAAGTATGAATCTTCCGATTGTATTATAAGTTTACAGTAGGAGTTGGTAGGATTGTTGTGAGGATCAAGTAAGATATCCTTGTAAAAATCAGTTTAAGTAAAAAGATAATTACATTTTAGACCTCTGTAGGTCATAACATATAATACACAGTACCTATGAATACATTATAATATATAACGTGTATCTTATATGTGTATATAGACAGTGACTCTTAGCTGTAAATCAATCATGATTTCTGTTTTAGGTGAGTCTTGGTGGATCACAGGTCTTATTAAGTATTTGATACCAGATTTCTTAATGTATGAAATAATGAGGTTTTTTAATCTCCCCCATTTTCATTTAATTTTTTGCTTTTATAAATTGCATAGAGGCTAAGCAGGATTACAGATACTCAAACCAAGTGAATATATAATTCAAAAGAAAGACTAATGTCCATTCTAAATTTTAAATATAGAGGCTTAAAGTGTTTAATGTTAGGAATATTAATATTAGAAATAGTAATTACTAAGAAGTAATTTCTGTGACAATTGTTTAGATAGAAATCTTGTTTAGGGATTATTTGAAGTCTACCTTTAATACTCTTTACCATCAACAAACAAAAAATACCAACCTAGAACAAAAAGTCCACCCCTACTGCTAGGGTACCCTCTGGGGATAATAAAATATAATTCCACATTTTCTCCATTTCCAGAGGGAGCACATTATTATTGAACATCTATTCTGTGTTAGATACAATGTTTCAGGCTTTAAAAATTGTTATTTTTGTATCTCGTCCCTACACATATAGAAATGCTTATTAAAAATGCAGCATAACAGATAAGACAACACACTTTTAATTTGATTTAGTGGGTCTGGATTGGGGTCCAAAAATCAGCATTTTGGTACAGGGCCCACACTTTAGAAACACTGCTGAGTTTTTGGTTGCCTCCAGAGGCATAAATTGTAGGCACTGGGTGCATGGCATAAATTAGGAATAGTATGTTTCCAGCTTGAAAATGAACATAAAAATGTTGCGCATCAGAACTGCCTCTGTGTGTGTGTGTGTGTGTGTGTGTGTGTGTGTGTGTGTTCCCTAGAGACTCAAAATGATACTAACATAGATGTCAAATTAGGGGACAAACCCATTACCTGCTGGTTAAGGCACAGAAAACATTAGTATCACAGAAAGCATTTTTTAAAAAAGAAAATCTAAAACGAGTCTGTATTTCTCAGCCTTCCTTTTTAAGTTAGTTTCAGGGATCCAAAAGTGTTACAGTCCACTGGTAAAAACTGTTAAGATTATGTGGCAAAATAAATAGGAAAGCAGAAAATAAGATAGGCGGTGTCTGATACTTCTATTAAGAAAAATGATTGAGTGTTATTGTATGTCTAGTTCTGGTTGCTCCTGCAAGCATCATCTGCAACACTAGGTCTCACCTCTTGAAAGGGTTAAATACCTTCCCTCCCATGAACAATCCTGGTTTTGGTCTTTTTTCCCCTATTTTTCATTTGAGCAGTCTGCTCACTCATTGTTGTTTCTGTTTTTCTTGTGTCATTTTTTGTCTGTCTTCTCCTTTACTGGTTTCCCTTTTTACTGAATGAAATAATGATAAAAATGAGTGAAACAGTTTATAAAAAATTTAAAATTTCTAAGTACCAAAGTAAGCAAAAAACTAAAATTTGAAATTTTCTTTCCTTACACCGGTGCTACTGCTATGTCTCTTAGGTATTTAATCCAGATGTTTCCTCAGGTGTTAGGAATATGCCATAAATGTTTACTTATATTTGAAAATGCTAATATTAAAGATGTATCTTGGATTATGTGGCACCTAGGACATAATTCTCTTTAGCCTGTCACTGTCGTTCTCTTCGTTAGACTTATGAGGCTTTTAATACCTAAAGATATGTAAGTTCCTGTTGGGTTCAAAGTTTCATTGCAGTTGTTCCCATTCTTAATTTGTTTTTAAAAAGCAAAATTGTTCTTCACTGAAAATTGGGGCAAGTGGGTTTAAGTGCTAAACGGGAGGAGGGTGTGTGAATTCCACCAGGAATTGGTCTTCAGACTTAGTGGAAGAACTGTTGGCCCCTGAGTCAGCAGCCGGCCAGCTGCTTAACTGAGAACAACTCTGATGGGTGCAGTTGTTGCCCATGTCCTTTCAACTGCTTCTTGTCTCCATCCTTTTCTTCTGTCCGGTTGCTCCTGTCCCTTTCTCAGTCTTCTCAGTGCACAAATACATCACTGAGTATGAAAAGGGGTAACAATAGTAGCATTATTATTAAAGTTTCTGTGTCTCTGGATTCCTTTGCTTTCTGCTACACATCTTGATCCCAGACTTCAATTCCGAAAGGTTGATCTGAACCTAAATACTGGCCAGCTGTGACCTTAGTTTCTGGCACTGGGAAAGTAGCTTTTGACTTGGGAGAAAAGTGCCCTATATTTGAATGTCTTTGAATCTTACTTTATAGGTATCGTTCAGTCGCTCATTAGTAAGAATTTTTGCCTTATGTTTAAATGTTTCACAAATAGAGGACTGCAAACAGCCCCAATAATTGTTAGGCTTCTGTAGATCTTTGTTCTTTAACATGCTTACGATGGGTATAAACATCTCTAGGAGGGAGGACGTTGAAGAAGTAGTGAAACACCATTCAAGTTCAAGGTGGGCTAACAGAATTCTTTTCAAGATACTTATTAGGACATAAGCACAGATACATCAAGGTGTTAACTCTCTTCCACTATTGGATTTAAAAGTAAATAGTTTATTTAGTGTTCTTCAGTTTTACTTTTCCAAGGTTGTCTGTCATACTCCTGAACACAAAAAGTTCCTTTTACTATTAGCTTAAGGGAACAGCAGTTTTTCTGGTTTCATTAATGAGATATAGGTGGTGGCATATTAGAAAATAATCATGCACATAGCAAAACCGATTACGGATTATTGTTGAAGTAATCATGGCTTATTTTCAGTGTAAACATGACATTTCAAGTGAACATTAGTGAGGGTGATAAAATTTGTGTACTAAATGTAAGTAATAGGCTTTACAGATGTTTATGTGAGAGCTTTCTGAAGGAGGCTCATTGTAGACTGTTTTGCTGTAACTGATCCTTGATTAAAACTGTTGGTGTTACATTTATCATGTTCCTTTTTTTATTCTTTGAAAACCCTATTTCTTGTTATACAGAGAAATATGAATACTTACAGTAAAAATTGATGCCTGTAGTATATGTATTTTATTGCATTAAGTTATGGAGGGAAAACTCTATTGAGATACTATTAAAATAATTCTTTTGTGGTAATTAACAGAACAAAATTGTTGTATTTTGAGCAGTATTAATATAGCAAGACTATTAAAATGTTGAAGAAAAAGATTTTTCTTTCGGTTTAGAAGGTAAAGATTTAAGCTACATTTGGAAGAAATGTTTTAAAACTGTAAACTTGAAGGATTTAGATTAAATATATTTTGTAATATTAAATAAAAATGTGTTTGTTAATCTAATTTTATTACTCCTGCTACTCTTTTATAGCATCAGACAAGCCAGTATCTTAAAACAACTTTGATAATTATTGAAAGATACTGGATAGGTGTGTTTATCTTTAAAGGGGACAAATGTGACTTTTATAAATAGAACTTTTATATTTTTACTAATAAGCAAGAGGCCAGTAACTAAACTAGATTCAGATACTTATTTGATTTGGAATGTTTATCTGAAATTTTTGCTTAGCTTTCTCTGGGTTTAGGAGGAAGAGTGCATACTTTGTATTATTGTGACTAGGGATTTTTAGAGAAAGGTTATTAGATTTAAGGGCTTTCCTTTGTCTCTTACGAATCAAGTAGCAAGAAGTTTTGTTTTTTAGAGGGATGGAGAATGGCTGTTAGAAATATAGAAAAATAATTGATTATTTTTGAGAGCTTAGAGATCAGTAGTTTCTTGGGAATGGAAAATGTGATGGTAAATATATATATTTTAAAAACATACTAAATGTAATCAAACTGTGTTCTCAGGGTTTGAGAACTTCTCCAAATTAGAGTTGATATTTTGCCCTGATCTGGTAACTTTTCTTCAACTTTTTCAAGCATTTTCTTAATGTTTTACTCCACTCCATTAGCTAAAACATTAAAAGGGGTCTGAAATAGGGAGGGAGTGGTAGAAGGAATGTTTCAAGGTCCGAAAGTTTGTTCTTTGTCTGGTGTGAATTGAGGCTGAAGAGGAGCCAGATTGTGGAAGGCCTTAGAAGATTTGTTCAAGTTTTATTTTAAGGCCCAGGGCAGTGGGAGACCATTGAATGGCGTTAAGTTGGGGGAGTGACTTGATTTTGTTTGCTTTAAAAAAGGATCTAACATCTGGATGAACTGCTTAAATGAGGTAGAAGTGGAAGCTGGGAGATCAGTTAGGGAAGCCATTGCTCTAGCCTAGGAAGATATATTGGTAACTTGAAGTAATAACCTTCTTATTCCACTGACACCTCCTTCAAAAGCTAGCTTAGGTTTTTTCAAATTCTATTGCTTATAACTTAAATCTCTGACCTGATTTTGTTCTTTTCTTTTAAAATTTTTGTTACGTATAAATATTCTTTTAACAAGCTGGGTGACATTATTTTATTGTTTTATTCAATTAGGGGTGCTAATATGAATGGATGGTTTCTTTATAGTTAGTATGAATGCATTTGTAGGGGGTTTAAAATGTCCTTACTACGCAATAAGGAGTTGATGTGGCTGCTTTAATATCAAGCAGTGATTAGTAGGGAGCACTTTTCTATGCAAGTCAGGATATCTCACTTGATTTTTATATTTCCTTTTTTTTTCTTTTTTAAAGATTTATTTATTTATTTTAGAGAGAGAGGTGGGGAGGGGCAGGGCGAGAGGGAAAGAAGCAGACTCGCCACTGAGCAGGGAGCCCAACACAGGGCTAGATCTCAGAACCCTGAGATCATGACCTGAGGCAAAATCAAGAGTTGGAGGCTTAACCTACTGAGCCACCCAGGTACCCTTACATTTCTTTATTCATCATTTTGTTTTGTAAATTCAGTTTCAAGACAAAGTCTACATTTTTAGAGGCATTAACATGATTTTTTTCCTTTAAATAAAATACATTGATAAAGAAGCATACTTGAAATTCCCTAGTCTTTGTGATCTTCTGATTATTAATCTATGCTGCCTTTCCACTTAACCTTACTGGAGAAATTAGAATAAGCTTCAATTGAAGTTCAGAAATATCTAAAGGTGATGTGTGTTTCTTTCTTTCTTTCTACTGTAGTGTCTTGTTTTGAAAATTCAGCCTCTCATTTTTTTCTCTTCTTCCCAGATTGAGGTTAAAGATTTCTCAAATTTTGAAAATACTTTATTTTTCACTATTTCTGCTTAGTACCCAAATGTCAAAGTGCCTGGCACATAGTATGCCCGCACTATATATATTTGTTGGATGTAGAAGATACTCTACCTCTGCGAAAGACATAATATCCTCTAAGATTTCATGTAGCATGCCACCAAAATAGACTTTACAGTGTCCTGCCAGGGACAGAAGGGGTAGAAGGGTAGAATTTTCTCATTGGTGAAGCAGAAAACATTGGGCTCTTAATTTTCCTGGTTTTTTTTTTTTTTAATGTTATGTTAATCACCATACATTACATTAGTTTTTGATGTAGTGTTCCATGATTCATTGTTTGCGTATAACTCCCAGTGCTCCATGCAGAACGTGCCCTCCTTAATACCCATCACCAGACTAACCCATCCTCCTACCCGCACCCCTCTAGAACCCTCAGTTTGTTTTTCAGAGTCCATCATCTCTCATGGTTCGTCTCCCCCTCCGATTTCCCCCTCTTCATTCTTCCCCTTCTGCTATCTTCTTCTTTTTTTTTTTTGCTAACATATAATGTATTATTTGTTTCAGAGGTACAGGTCTGTGATTCAACAGTCTTACAGAATTCACAGCTCTCACCATAGCACATACCCTCCCCAGTGTCTGTCACCCAGCCACCCTTTCCTGTTCTTTTTTGATGGAACTCTCTTCCCAAGAATGTAATAAGAAACCTACTTATATTGTTTAAAATGAGAAGAAAGCAGGTCTTTTCTTATAACCATTACCCCTCCTCCCCTTTTAATTAGGAGGTTGAGGTTTGGAAGTTTGCCAGGTTTTCTTGGAGTGTTTTAGAAAAGTAGTCTTAAATGTGGTCCCAAGTGCTGGTCAGTTGAATCAGAAATTTGGAGTTTTGTGATTTGCTCTTTTCTTGGTTCCTGTTACTCTCTATATACTTTATGTGTTCAGGAAAGTGAAGTTCTTTGGTAGTGAATGATAAAATCAATGTTTTATTCTTGGCGACCAACCAAATATACCAATGCGAAGTATTTTTCTTTTGGGAGAAAACATTATTATGGGTGGCTTTAGTTAGTTAGTTTAGTAATCGAGTGCAGGTTAGTGTCTTTTATTGAACAATCCCTTTGTAGCGTATCTTCTGTATTTAGAGAAGAGTTTAAGAAATGAGTTCCTCTAAAAGTTTTGCTAATAAAGAAATGCACCTTTTTGTATAATTAAGTGAATCGAAAAATGAGAAATTGTTAGGAATTAAAGAGAGCTGTTTGCCTCTTTCATAAAAGGAAATTCTACTGTTACAAATTTGGTGATCTCTTTGGGCCTCTAAAACTTTATTTATGTAGAGGCTTTTTAAGAAAGAGGTTTGAGAAATTGATAAATTAATGTTTTTCTTCAAATCTTGGTCTTCTTTAAAAAAATATTTAGAGAGAGTGCGCGCGTGCGTGCACATACGTGCAAGCAGGGGCAGGGGCAGAGGAAGAGGGAGAGAGAGAATCTTAAGCAGGCTCCATGCTCACCGTGGAGCCTGACCCGGGGCTCAGTCTCAGGACCCTGAGATCACAACCTGAGCCAAAATAAAGAGTCGGATGCTTAACTGACTGAGCCACTCAGGTGCTCCTTGGTCTTTATTAAATCTGGAGAAAAAACTGATGGTTACCAGAGGGGAGGTGGGTGGGGTCATGAGTCAAATAGATGATGGGGTTTAAGGAATGCACTTGTGGTGAGCAGCAAGTGATGTATGAAATTGTTGAATCACTACATGGTACACCTGAAACTAATATAACACTGTTAATTGTATGGAATTAAAATCTGTACCCCTGAAACAAATAATACATTATATGTTAAAAAAAGAAGAAAAAGAAGAAGATAGCAGGAGGGGAAGAATGAAGGGGGGGAAATCGGAGGGGGAGATGAACCATGAGAGACAATGGAATCTGAAAAACAAACCGGGTTCTAGAGGAGAGGGGGTTGGGGGGATGGGTTAGCCTGGTGATGGGTATTAAAGAGGGCACGTTCTGCATGGAGCATTGGGTGTTATACGCAAACAATGAATCATGGAACACTACATCAAAAACTAATGATGTAATGTATGGTGATTAACATAACATAAAAAAAAATAAGAAAATCTTGGGCCTTACACAGTAGATATATACTTATTTTGGAACTATCTATATGGGAAAAATTAGTCACTTATGAGTTAACAATGTTGTAATACATTTTAGGTGGTTATCTTAGTAATTTGTCAGGAATTAACATTAGGAGTCCTTAAATAACCAGTGGTTAAATGTTGACTTATAAGTACTTTTACTCCTTATTACACACACGTGCGCACACTGTGTCTGGTATCACAACATTACAACATTTGGATTTTTAGTTTATTCCATAGTAGTTGTGTTTCTAGTTTATATTACTTGAGCTAGATGGACAGAATCTTGTAATATTTTGTCAGACTGAAAGTACTAAGTACAGAGTATAACAGGTAAGGCAAAAAAAAAAAAAATCTGGGAAGAATGTCGGAAAGTGTGTTTTCCTTTAGAGGTGATTGGTAGTAAGGAGGTGCTTAGTTTAAAAAAAAAAAAAAAGATTGACAAGGCCTAAAATGTTTTTATTATCATGCAGAAATTTTATTTGAAAATTTATTCTCCTTCCTCATATTTCTAACATGTTTATCAGAAAGCTTTTGGCACATTGTGGATTTTTCTTCCTAATACTTAAAAACAGCCCAGGGCAACCCAATAGGGAAGGTGACTTGTCTTCTATGATGTGTGTTAATATAGAAAAGAAAGGATGCTGGAAGACCTATAATGTGTTTATAGTTGCATAGAAATATTATTAAAATGAGTTTTGAAGTGGGACAGAAATTACATAACACAAAAGTAATAAACAAGAATTTTAGATTTTTTTCTTTTCTAATACTAGGAATCTTGGTTATAAATATGAAAAAAAACTGTTGGTGATTTAAGGCTAGTTAGGTTGATTCTATATCCATTGTTATTTAATGTCATAGTTCGTTTTCAGTCTTCCTTCTTTTCCTTTAATAGAATTGTATTGCTAGTTAAAACTAGTAAGTATTGCTAATTTTCTTCAGTTGCTGGTTTTAAACTGCCAATTACTTTGATGAAAACTTTTGTGATGAGGTGTTTTTTGTTTTGTTTTGTTTTGTTTTTTCAGTTTCTCACTCTTGGTACTACTGGCTCCTCAAGGGTGATATTTCACATTACTTTCATAGCGGCTGAAATGATCCATTTTTAGTCTTTTTGCATCAGACAGAGTTTGATGATTTACTAAAAAAAAGGCTGCATCTTCCAAGTAAATAAAGCACTACAAAAACCTTAATATACATAATGTCTTCTCACTGTAATTGAGACGTGTAGATTGTTTTTAGTAGGAACTACTCTGTGTGTGTTTCCTTAATCTATATTAAGAGCTCTGTTCTGATTTTGAGAATTTACCTTTTATCTCTTACTATTCTAAATTTATGCCCAGTTTTGGCTTTTGTACAATTTCTAAAATGGCACATTAATTCTGATGGGCGTACTGGCCTCTAGCTGCAGTCACCATGATCTCCCCTGCCCTCACAAGATGAACATCTAATAACAGAAATCTATTTTACACAGTCTAGGTAATACTTGTATCTACTTGTATTTGTTTTGATGTAATTCATATTTCGAATGAGTGCCAGAGAACTGGGTAGAACTATTTTAATCTTGCATCCTGTGCATTTATAGATATCCCACACATTTTGTGGCTGTAGGCAAAAACACTTTGCTATTGTGCTTCATCTTTGAAGATATCTTATCCCTGAAAATATGTATCTTTCATGACAGTAGGAATAAGTATCAGGATGAGAGTTAGCAACAAAGAGAAACAAAGGATAGATAGTATGGAAGCCAGCTTTGTTTTGTCAGATGATACAAGATAAGCATTTAGAAACAGCCAACCATCTAAACCCAGATCACTTTTATAAACCAAATCACTTTTATCCCTTACTTTCTTACACTGAGAGGGACCAAATAAGGGACTCTGGAAAGCAAAAACTTATCTATGTCTTCTCATTTGCCATTCCTTTTGATACTTGTGGCTGTCCGGTCAGCATGTGATACTGTAAATCCTTGGTTTTTATTGGGTAGTTAGTGTGGCTTACTGAGTTTCTTTCCATTCCAACACACTTTAATACTCACTGTGTTCAGATTAATCTTAGAAATATCACTTCTGTTCTTTTTCTTAACTTCTGATGTCTTGCAAACCTGCCTTGATTGTACCCAATACTAAACAATATGGAATGCACATGTCTATTATGAGCAGTCTTGTCAAACACTGTGATTATTCACATCCCCGCTTATTTGGTCATTATCTTCCCTGCCTTTGTTTTTCATAGTTTTGTCTCTCCTTAATAGTTTGCTTTAGTCCCACTTACTCCGTAAAGGCTTGCTTTTTTCTTTTCTGTGTGAATTGATTTTGAGTACATTTACTGAGTTCCTGTATTGTGTTGGGCACTGGTGATACAGAAGGGGTAAGAGGGCTTATTCTAGAAAGCTCATAGTCTAATGGAGGTCCTAGGTTATCATCCCTAATTCCTACAGCTTTTATCTGTAGCCCTTATCTTGGTGTGTTAATTTATAGTACAAGCATATGGTCAATTTTTTTTTCATCTGTAACTACTCAATATAAAGCCTAGTTTTCTCTAAAGGATTATTCCTCAGAAGAAGAGTAGTTTTATATTTGAATCCTTACAGAATTTTTTGTATTTTGAGGCTCTCTCAATTTTATTTTGAATGAAAATATGTTTGGAAAAGGCAGACAAGCTTGAAATGATGCCAGTCAGTGCTAGAGTGAATGTTTATGTCAGTTTCCTAAGGGACTTGGTAGAAGGGGATAAAGAGTTTAAACAAATAAATTATTCTTGGGGGTGGTCGTAGTGTTGATAGTGTTACTATCATTTGTTGTAAACTATTTACAGAGGCTGTAAAAAAAAAACAACTTTAAAAGCTCGTTTTAAAAAGCAATATTGTATGTAGTTACTTTATGAAGATCACAAAATACACCTATAGAACAGTGAAAAAAATCACTTAGTATTATATGAACAGATATTGGTTTGGAAAAACATTTCCAGTGACAGTATTCTATATGACTTTAAAGTGTATTGCTTCTCAAGCAACTTAAATGGAAGTGAAGATGATCCATGTTTTGATAGTTTTCAATGACTCAAAAAGAATGAGAGGACACTTGTTGGGAGATGCATGTGAAATTTGAACAAAATTATTTTGTAAAATTTTTGTGCTGTATGATTTTAAAATATTTGTAAACTAAATTCATTAAAATAAGTATACATTGGACTGTTTCATATAAATACACAAAGGTTTGTGTATTTCAGGTTGGTCAAAATTTAAAAAATACCTTATGGGGGAAATTGGGAATTCCTTCAAATTGAGGATTTTATGATATTCATTCAAGTTGCAAGTTTCTGGGTAGGTGGATGATTACTTAGCCTAGTGAAAAACTTAAATAATCCCTGTTGAACTAATAAAATGCTGCATATATTTATTTATTTTAGGGTTTCTTGGTGCCATAAAGGGTTGTACTATACTAGAATTTCCCAATTACTTATCTAAAATTCTTTTGTATAATGTTTTTGATACTATTCTGTCTTTTTAATTTATACTACAAAATGTTTTGGATTAAAAGCATCATTCAGTTTAATCTGCCTGCTGTTGCTGATTCTCTTTGGACCCGTGTTCTACCCTTAGAGTGGCAGGAAGCAATAATATGTGAAAGGAAAACAAGAATTGCTTATCAAGTTTTGTTTATTATTTTTGAAACTTCATTAACCCCTCCTAGAGGACTAATTTGCCTATAGGAGGAACAGGTTGGGGGAAGGCGTTCAGTTGCATGCCGTTTATACTGTATTCTCAATGACTTATTGATAGTTTCAGACACCATTAGAAAACTTTTTCAGAAGTGAGCCCCAGGGCATGTGGGTGGCTCAATTGGTTAAGTGTCTGCCTTCAGCTCAGGAGGCTCAGATCATGATCCCGGAGTTCCAGGATGGAGCCCCTGCAGGGTTCCCTGCTCAGCGGGGAGTCTGCTTCTCCCTCTGACCCTCACCCTCTCGTGCTCTCTCTCTTTCAAATAAATCTTTTTTTTTAAAAAAGGAAGTGAGCCTCATATTTGTAAGGTGTCAAAACAATTCTTTCCTTTCTGTTTAACGTTGGATGCGTACATAGGAGAATTGTGATAGGGTGATGCAGGTCACAGGACTGTGAAAAACATTGTCATCTTAATCAGAAAAGAAATTAATGTAATTGTTAAAGATATTTCAATTCCAGCTACCTGTTTGAAGCTGGGAAGCAGTAGTAGTTGGTGGGTTTTTTATTCAGTTGTTACATTGCTTTTTACATTTTATCATCCATTAAATACTGTTTGTATTTGGAGGGCAAGTAAGATGGATAGTTTTAGACTCACTGGCATTCTGACATGTAAATGAATGTATATAGGCAATTGATCAAAAACACTAAATAAATGTAAAAGAATACATTTTATGTTGGACTGCAAGTGGTGTACATTTTGGGGGAAGGAGTAATTCTGATTAAAGGACTTCTAGGATTTTGTTTATCTACCTTGAAAAAACATGAAAATTGTCACATGTGGGATTTAGCCTAGGAGGGTTTTTTTGCAAGAGCTCGGCTTTCAGGAACTTTTTTTTTTTTTTAAAGATTTTATTTATTTATTTGACAGAGAGAGACACAACGAGAGAGGAAACACAAGCAGGGGGAGCGGGAGAGGGAGAAGCAGGCCTCCCGCGGAGCAGGGAGCCCTATGTGGGGCTTGATCCCAGGATCCTGAGATCATGACCTGAGCTGAAGGCAGACGCTTAACAACTGAGCCACCCAGGTGCCCGGCTTTCAGGAACTATTAAAATGATGATAGATAGCAAACGGGAGGGCATTTAAGAAATATTTGCTTGAACCATGTCCCCATTGCTCTAGCGCTATTTATTGAAAAGGCTTTCCCTCCTCTGTAGAATTGCTTTTGTTTATATGTCCGAAATTAATCAGGCATATTTGTGTAGATCTCTTCCTGGGTGTTCTCTGTGTTCCATTGATCTGTGTCTGTCCTGCCTGTATTACCACATGGTCATAGTTTGGTAAGCTTTAACATCAATCAGTAAGCATGAATTCTCCCACTTTATTCTTTTCAAAAATGTTTGGAATAAGTTCATTTATGTCCACAAGGAAATTTGATGTGATTTTGATATGAATTAGATTAAACCTATACATTATCATGGTATGTCTCTCCAAGTGTTCAAGTCTTCTTTTTATTTTTTATCAACATTTTATAATTTTTATCACATAGATTTATACATTTTGTCAGATTATATCTTAGGTATTTTAATACTCAGGAGCAATTGTAACTGGTTTTATAGTTACAATTTTTAAAAAAAAATTTTTAAAAAGGTTTTATTTATTTGAGAGAGAGAGTGCACGTGAGTGTACACAGATGTGCGCAAGAGGAGGGAGGGGCAGAGGGGGAAGGGGAAATAAAGGGAAAGAATCCCAAGCAGATTCTGTGCTGATTGGGGAGTCCAATGCTGGGCTCAATCTCGGGAGCCCAAGACCACGACCTGAGCCAAAATCAAGAGCTGGATGCTTGACTGACTGAGCCACCCAGGCACCACACTGGTATTACATTTTAAATTTCACTTCTACCACTTCATTGTTAGTATACAGAAATGCAGTTTTTATGTATTGATCTTATATCCTTTGACCTTATTGAACTCATTCTAACGTTTTGTTTGAAGATTCCTTGGGATTCTCTCCAAAGACAGTCATCTCATCTGCAAATAGAAATAGTTATATATTCTTTTCCAATTGGCATGCCTTTAATTCCTTTTTCTTGCCTTATTGCGATAGCTAGAATTTTCAGTACAGTGTTAAGAGTAATGGGAGTAGACCTCATTATCTCGTTTTTGATCTTAGAGGAGAAGCATTTAGTTTTTTGCCATTAAGTATGAGGTTAGTTGTTGGTGTTTTTGTAGGTGCTGTTTGTGAGTTTGAGGAAGTTCCCCTCTATTCCTGGTGTACTGATAGATTGTGTGATTTTTGTCTTTTAGTTTCTTGATTTGGCAGATTGCATTGATTGAGTTTTGAATATTGAACTAACCTTACATACCTGAAATAAATCCTACTTGGTGTGGATTATTTTTTTTTAAATATACTGTTGGATTCTGTTTGCCAGATTTTTTTTTTTTTTTGAAGATTTTATTTATTTAACCGAGAGAGACCACGAGAGAGGGAACACAAGCAGGGGGAGTGGGAGAGGGAGAAGCAGGCCTCCCGCGGAGCAGGGAGCCTGATGCGGGGCTCGATCCCAGGACCCTGGTTTCATGACCTGAGCCAAAGGCAGACGCTTAACGACTGAGCCACCCAGGCGCCCCCTGTTTGCCAAAATTTTGCTGAGGACTTTAACATCTAAGTTAATAAGAGATATCGGTCTGTATTTCTCTTTTTGTGCTGTTTTTGTTTTTGTTATCAAGGTAATAGTGGCCTCATAAAATCAGTTGAAGTAGTCCCTTCTTTTCTGTTTCTGGAAGAGTTTGTGTAAAATTAGTGTGGGTGTATTATATTTATATTTACTGCTTTTAAAAAATAAAAGCCTGATTGTCCTCAGATGTAGTCACTCTAGGTGAAATTTGCTTTTTCATCATAGGAGGGGTATTTTAGATTTAAATATGACTTTTGCAGGGCTATTTTATGGTCAGATGTTCTACCAAATTTCAGATCAAGTGTGTTGCTTTTTTTTTTTTTTTAATGGTAGGAAAAATGGTACTAGTCATTAAAATAAGTAGTACTTTGGAAATAGAACTATTATCTAAATTAACTCTGATACTGGATTCTGTGATTAGACTTATTGATTTATTATAACTAGGCTAAATGTGAATTACGAAATGATGGATTTATCCATAATAATTACAAAATTATTATGGAAATTGAATCAGTTGTGGAAACAGGGTAATGAAAGTTTTGGTAATTTATTCAAGGCCACAGTTTGTGAACTAAATTCCAAATTCAGGTCACAATCTGTTAAGCCAGTGGTACTTAACTAGAGAGGAACATTAGATCACCAGTGGGTCTTTGTCAGAAAGGGAAAGAACACACATACACACATGTGCGTGCACGCACACACACACACTTTCTCTGGATATATACCTTACATCATAGACTTTTCAGTTAGTCATCTCCCAGGGCTCCAAATGGCACTCAGACAGGAATTTGAGAAAACATAGGGGATTCTGTTGTACATAATTAGTTAAGAACCACTATACTAAACCATGAACACATACCTTTTATGTCTGTTTATTTCTTTTGAAAATAGTATGAACTGTTTGGAATTACTTTGGTAGAAGTTTTAAGTTTCAGAAAATTTTAAATTGGAAGTTGCTGTTAAAAATTCATACATATAAGCAACTTTTGCCAATTTTTTTTAATTGCATCTTTAAAGTCACAATGCAAGCTTAAGAACATAAAATGTGTAATTTGATTTTATTTTTATAATTATGTTATTTCGTGTTCAGTTAAGAGATACGATGGGATAGAGACTGATTACAGGATCAGCTTGAGGAGGGGGTGATGAGATTGTCACAATTTTCCATATAAGCAGGATTCTTTCTGTCTCTGGAAAATATCAATCAAGTGATAGTCTAGATCTGGAAAGCCATGCTGAAATCTTGTTTGCCTTTAAATTTTAAGTGAAGAAAGTATTTTTTAAATGAAGAAATGGTCATTTGTTCATCTTTTCTCTAGAACAGACGTGGCAAATACTAATTTCAAGACTCTTTTACTTCAAAATCCTTCTCAATATGCTACTCTAGGCTGCTACTGTTAATTTATTGGAATTGACACGAAGATGAAACCTATTTGGCATTTCTGCTCTAGGCAGTATTTTATTTTATTTTTGTCAGTTTTGTTTAGTTTAAATGGTGTTATAGTGTTCCTGTGCTTCAGTGGCATTTTCTTTGGAAATTAAAAATAATAAATAGTGGCTTTTAACATAAATTACATGAATGGTAATTTACAGAGGACCCGTCCCCAACAAAACAAACAAAAGGCAGGTTAGCTAGACTGTTGAAATTAGGACATTGTTTTAAGAGATAGCTGACCACACATCCCGTGAGCCAAATTTATAGCCTGTAAACTAAGAATGATTTTTACATTTTTAAATGGTTGAAAATGGAACAGTATTTTGTGACGTGTAACAATTACCTGAAATTTCATTTTTAGTGTCTATAAATAAAGTTTTATTGGAACATAACCATGCTCATTCATATACTGTCCTGTGGATGCTTTTGTGCTGTAATGGCAGAATGGAGTAGTTGTGATAGAGACCACGTGGTCTGCAAAGCCGAAAATATTTACTGTCTGGCCCTTTACAGAAAAAGTTTGCCATACCTTGTTTTCAGATAATAATGTGACAGTGCATGATTGTTTTTGGGTTATTTAGTAAAGGAGGAAACTTATTTTGCTGGTATTTTCAACAGGTTTCTTCTTTTTTAAATTTTTTTTATTATGTTCAGTAACAAGTTTCTGAAAAGGAATAACTTAGAAAATAGGTATTTTTTTATACAGGTAAATAGTAGAAGCAACCCTTTTTTTTTTTTTTTTTTTTTTAGACTACAAAGAACATGGAGTTACCAGCCTTAGTTTATAATAGGTCTGCTCCTATTATTTCTTCCGTCGTTGAGAGGAAGTCCAGAGCACTCATACTGCCACAGATTTTAGCAGCTTATAATCCCATCTGTGTCCTGAGACACTGCAGAGCTGCAGCAAGTTCTCATGCTTTTTGGTTTCAACTTTAAGACTTTTAAAAATGTAGAACCCCAGAAAGTTTTTTTTTTTTTAAAATAGGGATTTTATCTATCATTCTTATCACATTAGAAATTGACAAAATTTTAAAATATTTATTTAACAGTAACAGTAATCCATTACATGTTCACAAAAGAACATTTTTATGAAAAATGTTTTCCAAAACAAAAAAAATTAATGAAATTTTTGCAGATCTCTTTAATGATTGTTTTCATGGAAGACAACTGGATTCTTGTATCTCTTCCTCCATTAAGTCTGCTGTGATACGTTCTTTTGATATGAAGGAAATGTGGTCATACACAGATATAGTTTTAGAAAAAAATGAGTATTTTTAGATAATTGTGGGTGTTTTTCTCTGATATTATACCAAAACTCAACACATGGTAGATATTTTGCTTTTTTTTTTAAAGTCAGGTTTATTGAAGTATGATTTCCATAGAATAAAATATATTTTTTTGATAAAACAATTCTTTGTGATTAACCCATAAGACATAAAACCTCCGACCACAGTTACAATGTAGAATATTTTGGTCACTGAAAAATTTTCTCAAGCCCTTTTGTAATCAGCCCTCTCCTCTCACTCCCAGCTTCTGGCAACGTCTGATCTCATTTTTGTCCCCATAGTTTCACCTTTTCCAGAATATCGTATAAATGGAATCACATATAGCATAATATGTTTGCGATTTATCCATGTTGTTATAGTTATCACTAGTTCATTTCTTCTTATTGTATGGATGTTTGTTTATCCATTTAGCAGTACTGGATATTGAGTTGTTTCCAGTTTTGGGTTGATTATAAATAAAACCATTCCAAGCATTCATGTACAGATTTTTGCATGAACATATGTTTTGATTTCTTAGGTAAATGCCTAGGCATGGTATTGCTGGGTAGGTAGTATGGTAGGTGTATGTTTACTATAAGAAGCTGTCAAACTGGCTTTCCAAAGTGGGTGGACCATTTTGCATTACAGCCACCAATGTGTGAAAGTCCCAGTTGCTCTACATATTTATCAACATTTGAGATTGTTTTTGTTTAGCCATTTTAATCGATATTAGAATTTCAGTTTGCATTTCTCTGATGATTAATGATACTGAGAATCATTTCATGTTAGTGTTTTCCATTCATATATCTTCAGCAAAGCATGTTATTTTGAATCTTTTGTCCATTTTTTTTAGAAATTTGGTGGCTTTAAAAAATTACTATTATTGAGTTGTGACAGGTTTGTCTATATATTGAATGTCAGCATTTTTTTTAGATAACATAATTTGCAGGTATTTTCTCCGAGTCTGTGACTTTTTTCCCCTTGAACTTTCAAAGAGAAGTTTTAATTTTAATGAAACATAACTTACCAGTTCTTTCTTTTGTAGTTCATGTCTTTCATGTTCTAAGAAGTCTTTCATAATTTAGGGTCACAAAGATTTTTCATGTTTTCTTATACAAGTTTTATACTTTTAGATTTTTTTAGGTCTTTGGTATGTTTAGAGTTAATTTTTGTAAATGGTGTAAGATACAAGTTGAAGTTTGTCTTGTTGTTGTTTGTTCATAAGATGTCCAATTGTTCCAGCATAGTTGTTGAAAAGACTGTGTTTTCTCTACTGAAATGTGTTGGCACCTTTGCTGTGTGTCAACTGAACATTATGTGGGTCTATTTCCAGATTCTCTGTTCTGTCCCATTGAAGTGTGTGTCTGTCTTCTCACTGAGACCACACTAGCTTGATTGCTGAAGCTTTATAGTGAGTCTTAAAAACAGGTAGTATGAATTCTCCTTTGTATATCTTTTTCAGAATTATTTTGGGTATTCCAGCACCTTGTTTTTCCACATAAGACAAGAGGTAGTTTTTTAAAAGTTAGTTTTACAGTGCAGAATCTAAAACCATTAATGAACTTTTTGTCCTCTGTAACATTAAAATCTATGGGACTATCTTGAACATTAAATGGATTTTTTTAACCCACGAATGCTTTTATAACATCACATGTAATTCATTTAGAGAATATTGGTTCTCTGAATTATATAGACCTACTAATTATTGGCACATTTCATTATTCAATATTTAAAAGTTACATGTATTAATATCTCCACTGATCTCCTGAGAGAATTCTTTTTTTTTCTTTTTTAAGAGAGAGAGTGCTGCTCATGCAGGCACGTGCCAGTGGGAGTGGGATGGGGAGGGGCAGAGGGACAGGGGGAGAAAGAATCTTAAGCAGACTCCATGCCCTGGGCAGAGCCCGAAGCAGGGCTTGATCTCATGACCCTGAGATCATGACCAGACCCGAAATCAAGAGTCAGATGCTTAACTGACTGAGCCACCAGGGGTCCCCTCATGAGAGAATTCTTTAAGTGTTGGGAAAGTGTCAGGCTAATGGTGGTGATACAAATTTTCCAAAATCCTTCTTTTTTGCTTGAAAGATCAAATTTTATCATTGGCATTGCATACTGTCACTTGTTTTTCTTGAAGTAATAGGTTTAGTTGGTTCATTTTTGAGAACATGTCTGTCAGATACCCAAGTCTGAATAACCATGGTTGGTTTAATTCCCCACTCAGTCATGCAAAGGCTTTATCTTGAGGCAAACCGTTGTACTTCATTATGCAGCAGAACTGCTTTTGCTTAGTTCCCATTTTATCACACAGGATATTGAAAAGAAATCTATCCAGGATCAAGATTTAATTAAATTAACAATTTTACTGCTTTTCATCCGGGACATTCTTAAATGAAGTGAAACTGTCCTTTTTCAGAGAAATCTTGAGATATATTTGGTCACTTTCTATTACTATGTTTATTATACTTCAAGTATGGAGATTGATGTGGAAACTTAAACTCAGTGTTACAACACTAGGAAGACAGTAAGTTACTGACGTTTTAGGCACATCTGAGTTTGAGTTTGGTATATGGTGAGACAATCTCTTAAGAGCTAATACAGTTATATTAAGTTGTTGTTTTATTATCTTATAGGTGCTATACTTGGTAGATCAGAAACTCAGGAGTGTATTTTCTATAATGCTAATTGGGAAAGAGATAGAACCAATCGAACTGGTGTTGAACCCTGTTATGGTGACAAAGATAAAAGGCGACATTGTTTTGCTACCTGGAAGAATATTTCTGGTTCCATTGAAATAGTGAAGCAAGGTTGTTGGCTGGATGATATCAACTGTTATGACAGGTAAGGAAACATTTTCTCCACACTCATTTTTACAGGGGGAAAGCTCAGTGCATGTATTTTCACTTAAATGTTTCTTTTTTAAGATGGGATTATGAATACAATTATAACATGCTTTAATGACAATATACATGTTTTAAAGTAGTAAGATAAATATGGCATGTTTATGTTTTATCTTTGGTACACTTTGAATAATCTACCATGTAGTGAGAACTATAGATAAGAACCTTTTTTTCCCCATATGTTATTAGTATGATAAACTTTTTTTAAGGTCAATTTTAAGGAAAAGGGATTTTTTAAATTGCTTTAAAAGACAGTATATCTGTTGAAAATCTATCCTGTATCCTCAAAGAAAGTAAAGCTTAATCATAGTATTTAATTTCCTTTTAGTTTCCCTATTTATGTATCTGGAAGAAATTGATCTTACTGCATTTTTTTTTTCTTGCAAAGTAGGCCTTTGTTCTTTACCCCTGAGAGACATTTTAACTTGATGTTCAGAATTACAACAGTACTAAAAGAGTCCTCATAGAAAGCTACATTTTATTTAAAAGATTTTGCTTAGATTGTTTTATTCTGTATTGGAAATAAAATACAGTAGACATGTTATTGACTGCCTGTGATCTTTCTGTAAGGAGAGCCATAGATGTTTGGTTGATTACTTATAAACTGCCTGGGCCACAGGATATCCACTGTGGGTGGGTGCTGATGGCTGGCAGAGGCTGCAAAGTCCTAGATAAATAGACATTTTGGAGCCAGAAAATACTGATACACTCATGGAACACTGGATACTTGCCTATCCCTTTCAGGAGCCTCAATTGATTACCATGAACCTGTGGTTGATTAGCCATATGTAATTAATAGCAAAATGTGTTGAATAAATCCATGAAAATTGAATTATCTCAATTTTTCATGAGAAATTAAAATCTTAGGTATATATTTAGTATTTAAGGTTTACTTCTAAATCTCTGAATTTTCCAAAGATTATTTCTCTGTAATTACACATTGTAGCTGCATTTCCGATTCTTAGCCTCTCTATAAATAGAGGTGATCATCAAGTGATATCTGCTATTATGAAAGGTAAGTAGGGCCACTAGGAAAACAGGATGGAGGTTACTCAAAAAATTAAAAATAAAACTACCCTATGATCCAGCAATTCTACTTCAGGGTATTTATTGAGGAAATGAAAATGCTAACTTGTAAAAAGATACATGCACCCCTATGTTTATTGCAGCATTATTTACAATAGCCAAGATATGGAAGCAACCTGTGTGTCCATTGATGGATAAAGAAAATGTGGTGTTTTTACACACACACACACGCACACACACAGGAATATTACTCAGCCATTTAAAGAAAGAAATCTTGCCATTTGAGACAACATAGATGGACCTTGAGGGTATTATGCTAAGTGAAATTAGTCATATAGAGAAAGACAAATACCACGTGATTTTACTTGTATGTGTAGTCTTAAAAAACAAAAACAAAAAATAAAATGAACTCCTAGATTAGAGGCTGGGGGTTGGGGGGGGTAAGGTGAAATGGTTGAAGGTGGTCAAAAGGTACAAACTTCCAGTTATAAAACAAGTCCTGGGGTTGTAATGTATAGCATGGCAACTATAGTTAATAAAGCTCTATCGTATATTTGAAAGTTTTGATAAGAGAGATTTTTTCTTCTTCTTTTTTTTTTTTTAAGAAAGGGGGTTGGGGAGGGGCAGAGAGAGGGAGAGAGTGGGGCTTGATCTCATGACCCTGAGATCATGACCTAAGCTGAAATCCAGAGTTATATGCTTAACTGACTGAGCCACCCAGGTGCCCTGATAAGAAAGTAGATCTTAACAGTCCTCATCACAAGAAAAAAAATTTGTAACTATGTGTGATGTTGGACATTAACTAGATTATTGTGGTCATTTCACAGTATGTACAGATATGAACATATTATGTTGTATACCTGAAACTAATGTAGTGTTATGTCAGTTTTATTTAAAAAAAACAACAACAACAACACAGGAAGAATTTTGGGGGAAAATCTTTACTCAAATTATCTTTTATTAGTTAGTTGAAACCAGAGATTCTTGTTCTTTTTGTGGTAACAACTACTGTTTAACAGTCTCACCTGAAGGATAGTTAAGAGAAAAAAAAAAGGATTCAAGAAATGTCAAAGTTATGGAGGAAAAGACAATGATAAAAAGAAGAATGAAATTGGATAATGAAAAGTACTTTTTTGAGTTAATTAGGCTAGATACTTAGTCATTTTCACCTCCTATAATTTGAGACATGATTCTAAATATTAAAATTTTAAATTCATATATTTTTATTAACTTGTTAAAATTTAGCTTTCAGTTGTCTTTTACTTTCTACTAAATAGGTATTGGTGTAGATTTAATTTTAATGTTTGATTTTGTTAAAACAGCTTTCTTCCTGAAATTTCTTAAGCTTTCCAGTTTATTTATTTATTTTTTAAGATTTATTTATTTATTTGAGAGAGAGAGAGCATGAGAGGGGGGAGGGTCAGAGGGAGTAGCAGGGATGATCCTGGGACTCCAGGATCATAACCTGAGCCAAAGGCAGTCGCCCAAACAATTGAGGCACCCAGGCGCCCTTAAGCTTTCCATTTTAAATTCAACCTGATTATTCTAACAGCCATCACAAAAGTTTGCAGTTTATTTTCTAAGATATGTCTTTAAATTCACCTCATGTTTATTAGCAATATTTGCAGTTTTGGTTTTTCTTTTTCTTTTTTTTTTTAAAAAGGGTATAGCAGTTTCTTAGCAGCTGATTAGGGTTTGTTCTAGCAGCTAAATCCCTGTCTCCTCACCTCCTCAGTCAACCTAACTCGTATCAGTTTTTGAGTTACTAGGTTCTGTACGTTGTTACATATTGTTCTCCATTTGTTGGTTATTCCAACCCTGTTCATTTTGTTTAGGGAATTTAAATCTACTCCAAAAAATGACACTCTTAATTCCCAAACCTAGCTTGGGGATTAAGCTTGGGTCTCTGATGTTGAGATAGGTTCTGCCATGAGAGGAACTTGCATTATTTTGTGTATGTGTATTTATATGTGTGTATATATATATATATATATGTATATATGGATGTATTGGTGTGTACACACACACCTAGTTTTATTTATAGTGTTCAGTTTTGTACTTATGCAATGGGAAAGTTGTATTTCCTGTAAGAGAAAGCACTCCTAAACCAAATTTCTTCATTGGCTTTATGTTCCTTTTCAAGCTTTTCTAATAATTAAAAAAAAAAAAAAATTTATCTATCATTAAAAACCAAATTTAAGCAATGTTCTCATGGAGCTAGTGTGATTACTATAAAAGCAGCTGTTTTGTTTTTGTTTTGATGAGATTTAGTAGCAGGATTACTGGAATGTTTTTGGCTTTTAAGAATTGATCATTGGATATTAATAAGAATCTTGAAGCTGACTATGAATGACTTTTTCATTATTTTATCTCTGAGAATTTTAGAAAAACACCCATCGTAGATTCAGTTTAATGTTGATTTTAATTATTTCTCCTTTGTTTGTTTATAGGACTGATTGTATAGAAAAAAAAGACAGCCCTGAAGTGTATTTTTGTTGCTGTGAGGGCAATATGTGTAACGAAAGGTTTTCTTATTTTCCGGAGATGGAAGTCACACAGCGTAAGTTCACAGGGAAAATACATAGGTCTGTTTGACTAGTACCCTGAAAACAAAGCATATTTGTGTTGATGGAATAATTTACTCCTACTTTCTCCTACTCTTATTTTTCTCCTAAAATTTGATACTATAATAAATATTTATCGTGGAATTTTGTAGATCAAATCTGAATTGTTTTTTTCCTTCCGTTTTCCACAGCAACTTCGAACCCAGTTACACCTAAGCCACCCTATTACAACATATTGCTCTATTCCTTGGTGCCACTTATGTTGATTGCGGGGATTGTTATTTGTGCATTTTGGGTGTATAGGCATCATAAGATGGCCTACCCTCCTGTACTTGTTCCAACTCAAGTAAGTTATTGTCTTGTACTTTGTGCTGTTTTAAGTTGTATATTTTAAAGAAATATTACTGTGGTGAAACCCACTGGGTTGCTGTAAATCATTATCTTTTGGTGTTAACTTTTTGAATGTTTATTGTTATGGCAGCCATGGCTAATTTTCCGAACTTATTGACTTGCTGTGTCCTAAACTTTTCTCACTTAGGAGTTAAGGTAAAGTAGAACAAGGGGTATTCTGTTCTTTGGACAGTTTTACTGTCATTGTAGGGCTTTCAAGTGTGAGATTCACCCTGCTTTGTTTCTTGAGAAGTAATTGATGGTGGAGAAGTGATACCATAACCCATTCTTTCCCTCCTGTTCTTTCTCCCATTCCTAAATTTTTGTGCCTTTTTCCTTTTAACCATAGGGAGGGATTTAGTAAGGTAATCAGGAAAGTGTGGAAAAGAGAGGTTTCACAAAGGCATCAGGAAGGTATATCCAAAAAAATGTTTTTGGGAAGAGGAGCAGATGAGCAGTGCTTCTCTTCAGTTAGTATTGGTAGTTCCAAGTGTTGTTTTTGTTTTGTTAGTTTGGGTTTTTTGTTTTGTTTTGTTTTGGGTTTTTTTTGCAGCATATCAAGTGTGTACTGAAGACTAAAAGCTTTTTTTTTTTAAGACCAAAAACTTTTTTAATGCCCTTGATTCTCCCTCTCCTGACCCTGAATCTACCTGAAAATGTAGATATGGTAGGTAATCAGGTTAAATTAATGAAATTTTCCTCATTCTCTATCATGTAGACAGTTGGCACTGGTACAGTGGTTTACAAGCTCTTTTAATATAAGTAGTTAATATATTGCAGGCTGTGGAAAGGTGAAAACTATAGTTGTGTGAGACATCTTTAAACTCTAGTTTTTCCTGTGTTTCTTTTAACTCTTAAGATCAGATTACCTTGGCCTTCTGGATCTCTTGGTTTAACTTTGTTTCTCTAATACCACTAGGATTAATGGTTAAAACGTGATAGAAGAATGGTAAAGTCCTATAATTTAATGACCAAAACAACTTCTTCCCTGTAAGCTTTATTTACATAACATACTTCTTTCTCAGTACTTGCAGCAATCTGTTAGCATTAGATAATTGATCCACATAATCTTTGTAAGATGTGTTTATGGAGAAATAAACCCAAAGGTAAAATACCTTATTTGGTAAATTAGGTAAACACTGTTTTGTGCAGCTGAAATATTTTAACTTTTAAACATTAGTAACTAAGTTGTGGATTTATTAAAAATTATCTCTGAAAGTATTATAAAAATAAAAATTTTAGCGCCTAATAAATATATGTAGCTTATTCCAAATGGCCATAGGATCTACTTTGTCTTCTTTAGGTGGTAACTAGTTTTTATTTTATTTCTATATTTAGAAGAGAGAATGTTTAGTACTTAGAGTAGTGTCTGGATTTACCCTAGATTTGTGTTACGAAAGAAAAAAACTGGAAACTAAATTTAAAAACAAATTTGTTGTTTTTTTAATAGAACTTTAAAAATAATGTATTCTTATAGATAATTTTGATATTCATAGAATATTGGCACAAAGGTATGGTTGGACTTTTTTTTAGAGGGCTCAGTATCCTATATATGAGGCTACTTTATTTAGAAATGCTAATTAATTCAAGCATTTAGACTTTTAAAATGGAAAGATACAGTCCATTTCTGTGGATTTTAGATATTTGTTGCCATGTTAAAGTTATTGTACACATTTATTTAGCACTTGAATTGCTCTGTGGTAAATTTGCATACATTGTATGAATTACTGAAAAAATGAGAACTAGATTTAAGGTTTTGTGATGGAATGATCTGGAATCGTCAAGCTTTGTTAGGAAAAATATAAAACATGCCTAACTATGGTTTTTTTCCTGTCATGAACTGTGTTGTAGAAGAGGGGTTGTCATCAATTTGGAACTTTATTTATGTCATCTCTCACTGTGTCTCAAACAGTATAGTGTCATGCTTTAAGTCTCATTTTTGGTGAGAGGTTTATACAAAGTAGTTCTGCAACTGCTTAGTGCCCATCTTATTACAAAATGCCCAGTTTTATCTCCAATTTCAAAATAATTGATAATAACAGCAAGCATTTATTTGAACACTTACAGTGTACTAGGGTACTGGTAGGTTGCACATATGTATAGATACATAAGTTTTATATAAGAATATGTAAAAACATAAAATACATAATTTTTTTCCCATGATTTCTAAATTGTGACCAGTATATAAGACTCATCTTTGGAATTTATTAAATAATACGAACTCGTGGGCCACAGCCCTGTAAGTATGGAGTGGGGCCTGAGGTACTATGTTTCTAATAAGTTTTCAGGGTGATTGTGGTGACCAGCCAGGTGTGAAAAGCACTGATTTCACTTTACCTCACAGGGTTGTTTATGTAATTTTAATTTCCATTTTATAGATAAAGAAATTGAGACATAGCAAAGCTTGCAAGTGTCAGAGCTGGAATCTGAACTAAAGCTTTGCTTTTCTTGCTGCTTATCCTGTTCTGCCTCTTCCCCCCCCCCCCCCCGAAAGCTGATGTCTCTGGTGTTTTAGATAATTCAGTAAACATTCCTGCCATTTCAAAATCATTCTGTAGGCTGATTTATTTTTCTACTTTGGATGTTGAAAAGTTTGACTACTAAAATGAGCAGTAATATCACATTGTCTCTCCCATAGGACAAAAGAGAAAAGTCATGGATATATCCAAGGGCATATTCATGTGTTTTCCATTAACAAAATTTTTTGGCACATTTTAGAATAAGGTTTATCGGCATGATTGGGTTGTAGGTAAGGAGTCCTGTGCTGCTGAGTTGATAGTGCCAATGCTTACTCGTTATTCAAGACTTTGATGAGGGACAGGAGTCATAAGTAAGGGAGACATACATTTGAAGTCTTGAGGTGATTTCTGTATTTCATGCCATGTTCATGTCCCCATTAATTCCCAAGACTAGTTAGGAAAAGATCTTATGTTCTTACGGATTTCTGAAACATTTTCCCTCCATATCTTCAAACACTTAGACAGTGACATGAAATTTTTCATTCCTTTTCTTAGGGAAACTTTTCCTTAAAGCTTTGGCTAAAGGCTGGTTTGTGAATTAACTGGTCTGTTTTATGACATTAGTCTTACCATGTGGTAATATCTTATTGACAAGTCATTCCTACAATAAGTGCTATACTTGAAGAGAATTTATAGTGGATCTCGCAGAACAAGCTAAAGTTATGTATACTGTGACCATTCGTTGGTCTGATCTCAGTCTTTTATTCTCATTGGGGGGTAAAAGATCAGTCTGTGGCATCCTGGAAGACAAGAGATACCCACATATATCTTCTTACTAAGCTGGTTCTGACAGCAAAATTATGGGGTTCTTTATTTCTAAGACACCAAGTTAGAATTTCTTCTGGTGTTAGTATTTTATTGTGAAGAAATGATCTAAGGATATACATGCTTTAAAATCTGGTCTTACGGCTCTTAGTAACCAGTAAAAAATATTAATTCTCAAATCTAGCATAGTAAGAGGAATGGAAAAAGTAATTTTGCTGTTTTTTTTTTTTGATTGAAGCCATTCTTCTTTCTTTATAACCTATAACTATTATGTTTCTAGCATATGTTTCTGTTAACATTTCTAACATTATAACCTATAACTGTTATGTTTCTAACATTGTCTTCCCCGTCACCCTGGATGAAAGCCTGGGAGACAACTACTACTTTTTTTGGCCCTGTCGTTTACCAAGTCCTATTCATTCACCTTTTCATCCTTCTTTTTTTTTTTTTTTTTTTTTTAAGATTTTATTTATTTATTTGACAGAGACAGACACAGTGAGAGAGGCAACACAAGCAGTGGGAGTGAGAGAGGGAGAAGCAGGCTTCCTGCGGAGCATGGAGCCCGATGTGGGGCTCGATCCCAGGACCCTGGGATCATGACCTGAGCTGAAGGCAGACGCTTAACGACTGAGCCACCCAGGCGCCCCACCTTTTCATCCTTCTTGATCCTGTTGTAGTTCAGGACATTATTACATCTGAGGCTGAGATTATTTCTGTAATCTCATAGCTGGTCTTCTCTCTCTCTCCATCTATACTATTGCTGTCGAAGGGCATTTTACATGTCTGATTATGTTGCTTCTGTTTTTAAAACTGTTTGAGGGCTCTCAGTGATCCACAGCAAAGAATACAAAGTCGGGAGTATGACACGGGGGCTTCCATACCTCCATACATTTACCTTTTTATTCTTTCCTCCCGTTACACCCTAAGCCATCCATCGTATGCATCTAGAATGGTATTAGTTATGTACTGTCCTTAAAAGAATTGAGAAAATAGTGTTGAAGTCAGTTTCTGTCTTGTGTGATTCAGACGAATAACAGTTGAGAGAGGCTCTAGTCATTTGTGTACATGTTCCAATCTCCCACTTGACTGTAAGCTCCTTGAAGACCAGCTGTGTGTTGTAAATCACTGCTGTATTCACACAGTGTTTGTGCATATGACCATTCTGTAAGTGATGAATTGCCAAATTTGACTTTGTTGCATTTAGAGTTATACTGAGATGATAATGCAGCATGCCCAGGCATTCATTTAATAAAGAGCTTTAGAGCTTAGTTTTAAGATAAGTCTAGAGGCCATATTTCTTTAGGGTAAAATAAGTTGAAGTATTCCAGGCTTTCGTAAGACAGTGCCAGTATTCAGTTCTTTTTGGAATCACAAGCTTGAAGCATCTTTTTAATTTGCATCCCCTAGGTCCTTTTCTTTTACCTGTGCTGAAATTGTTTTTCCACATACAGGAATTTGCTCTTGTAACCTGCAGTGAGTAAACTGAACACAAACTGGTGTTTCTAGTGCTGGTGAGTCAAGAATAGGAGGGAATGGATGCATTGACTCTGTGATTCAGAAGTCTTACTGTGGTTAGAGTTAATGTGGTTTCAATAAAAGTGTGTGCATCGCTCTCAAAGCCATATGTGAGCTGAAGTTTCCTGTTAATAAGATCTGTGTTTATGCTGATAAAAAACACTTGATAAGAAAGCAGATTTTAGGGGCTAGAAATTACCTACCTTTAACAAGGTATAAAGTTAACTTCTTGTTCATTTTTAAAGGCTGTTTAAGTAGCACTGTAGTATTGCAACAGTAATGCCTACTTAAATGACATCAGTCTCCTCAGTTCTCTGCATCATGACATTTTGTCTTGATTTTGGTCTGAGGAAGAGTGAAGACTTTCAGATGTTTGGGATGCTTATTTGGGCACACAAAATAATCCTGCTGATCTTAATATTAAAGTAATAATAGGTTGTCATTTCATGCTATGTCAAATTATCCACTGAGAAACCGAGCCATCTGTGAAAATGCTGTGTAGGATTTCCTGTTGAACATGAGTCTATATATGTACCCATTTAAAATTAATAAGATACTGAAAGGGTAGCATAGCATCATTCAGCCAAGTCAGTTTAGGAAAAGGTACTGCTTACCTATTTGTGGAGGATGCAGGAGAAATCTACTAAAATTAAATGAGTATTAATATGCTAATATTAAGTTATACTTGCAAAATGAGTATCACATCTACCGAAGCACATCTTGAAATAGGTTGACTCGCTTTTTCTTTCCTTTTAAATTTTTTTCTTTTTAAGAATTAATTTCAAATACTTGCCTGTTAAAATAAGACAAATTATACAGAAGGAAGTGTGTGCAAAAAAAGGAGAGAGAACCATTTGTTCTTTCTTTTTTTTCCTTTATCACTTTCCTGAGATAATCAATTTTAACAGGTTGGTATGTATCCTTTGGCACCTCTTTCTAATCTCATTTGTTTGAGTATATGCTTTTTTCCCCCCCTTTTATAAACTACAGAATGTTATTTCACAATTGCTTTCTTTTAATTTAACAGTATACTGAGGACAGCTTTTCAGCTCAATACTTTTCAATCTCATTCTGATTAAATGATGTGTTCTTAAGTGAAATTTAGTGGAGCTTTAATGTATGCTCATGAAATATCAGAACTTTATGTTTTATCAGCTTAGAGTTGGTGTTAGGTTTCTGCTAAGACCTGGAACCTACATTTCACAAATATTTTTTACTGTCTTACTTTATTTTAGCATGTTTAAAGTATGGTGATATAATGCTCTTGTTTTGCAGTTGAGCATCCTTCTGTTTTGTTTTTGTTTTTGTTTTTTTGTATATGCCTAAGAAATAGTGCAGGGCTCCTACAAAAGTCTCTTTACTTCTGTGTTCCACCTTTGTGTGTGATTATTTTTGTTACAGCTTAAATTACGACTTAGTTTTATGTATATTTCTAAACTAATTGTGGGGAGAAGTGTCATAAATTATTTGCAGACTTGCAGCTTGACAAAAAATTACTCTCTTAGGCGTATATGAGCTGTTTTACTTAGCAAATGCATGGACAGGCCCACTTGGAGATTTGCTGAAATTCCGTGTCCAAAAGCAAAAAGGAAAGGAAGGGGAGGAGGGGAAAAAAAAAAAATTAAAAGCTTTATCCAAAGCTTAAAACAAGTTAAAGCTATATATTAAAGTTAATAATGAAAGCACTTTATTTCTAAAGATGACTTCCATTTAATTTTTAAAATCTTGAGTTCACTTTTCCTTTGGACTGTGGATGGCCCCATCTTCCAGTTTACAAATGGGACTGATGCATATAGAACAGAATACATAATTTCTCCTTTTTCTTGTCTGGCGAGGAGATGGACGATAGGAAAAAGTGTCCTTTTCTCTCAGTTCTTTATTTCCTGGACCTCACTGTAGATTTCTTCCTTCATTCCTAGCTACTTCATCACCGTCACGTCTTCTGAGCTCATTTGTTAGTGAAAGCTGCTTGTATCCCGTAGGCTGGCGGGTGTTGGCGTTTGTCGGTTTGGTTTCAGCTGACCCACTCACCTGATGCCTGAGTTCGTGCTGTGTGCCAGGCATCATGCTGCTGGGTATTGGCGAGCCCCAGAGGGACAGTTCTGGCTGGCCCTTTTGAAGCCCACAGTTAATAAATATGTGGGTGAACAAAAAATAGGTTGGTTGGGCGTTTGTGCAGCTTGGAAATGAATTGCATCAGCAATTTTGGTCAAAGGTGGAGGAGAAGAGGAGAAAGGTCTGACTCCAGTTCTGCGGTGACTGGGAGCCCCACCGGGGGTGCCTATCTAATGTTAAGTGCTCAAAACATGTTAGCTGTTATTGCTAACAGAGTTGCAACTTCAAAATTGTACTCAAAAGGTATCCTATTTATTAAAGCCATTGTAAATATATATTTATATGTCAATACTTTGAAATTAGTGCAGTGAAAGATTTCTTTTTGAGTACTCTGTCAAGGACTACACAGGGCACTTTACACTGATTAATCTTTCAACACCCCATGATATAGGTTCTGTTTTATTAAGTCCATTTCATAGATAAGAAAATCATGGCACAGATAGGTGAAGTGTCGGCCTAGTGTCAGTCTGCTGAGTGGTGAAGTCTGGCCATTTAGACCCAAGGATTATTATTCATTGAAGTAATTTTAATAGAATGGCTTATTTCAGTAAATAATTGGGGGGGGGCATAAAAACCTAAAGTAGGATAAAGGGAGGAATCAGAGTATGTAAATTTAAAATAGTTTTTATTGTAAGTACATAAAGCCTTGTAGATAAATGTAATCATTTTATCACATCAATTTCTATAATGTATAACATGATCCTTTTCCTTTTTTTTCAGTTTTACTTGCAGAATACAAATGCTAAAATAAATAAAATTTCTTCTGTCCTCACTAATAAACCTGATGCTTCTGAGCAGTGGCCAGAAGGAGAATGGATATCCCTTACATCTTGTTCAGACTTTTAAACCCCATTGCTAGCTACCTTGAGGAGCTACTTTCTTCTTAGGGAACTTATTCAGAATCCTGTTTCCTCCACCTCGGTCTGTCTTTGCCTTGCTTTCAGGAGTTAGATGAGGAAAACGGAGGAAGTAGGAGTTGATATATCACAATGGAATTTTGAAGATCTAATTGGATAGAATGATGGCTGTGCATTTGGCAGTATCAATATTATTGCATATGTTAATGTATAATATCATGCTTTCCCTAGCTCAGAAGCATTTGTTCTGATATACACACTATATTATTTCTTTATAGTTCTATTTCAGTCTGCTTGGCAATAGTCTTTTTTAAAATTAGCAATTGTAAAATTTCTTAGAGCATGAGATAATTAGATGACTAAGATGAAACAAATTCAGAGTTTGTCAGTTTTCAAATACTTTGGGGTGGGGGTCCTTAAATCTTGGTAGTCCTAAGAAGATATTTAGTGAGTTATCGAAAAATATATATGTATATATAAATTTTAGAATGGTTTAAATAGTAAATAAGAGAGAATTTATAGTATATGTCATCTATGTGTGTTTATAGTATATAAATGAACCAAAATCCATTTTTCTAGAAAGATTTCTTTGTGTTCCTGTTCTGTACATCTAACTGCCTACTAACCATCAGCACTTAGATGTCTCCAGGCACTTAACATTCCGTGGTAATGATCTCTCCAAACCTGGTTCTCAGTAAATAGAACCAGTAACCATTCGGTGGCACAAGTCAGAAATTTAGGATGCATCCCAGTACCATTTTCCCACCTAATCTGTCTCCCTCGAGTACTTACTCCATTTTTCAAGGATCCTCTCCTCAGGAAGATCTTCTCTTACTTAACATGCCCTTGGAAGTCCGCTTTCACCTTACAGGTGCTCAGGATACTGAATTCCTTTTCACTGCTCTTATTTTATAATTATGCATCCATCAGTGTGGTGTCTTTGACTAGTCTTCCTTCCCCCACACTATAGTAAGCACTATGAGAACCTGGGTAGTCAGTGCCTAGCACAACTAGGCACTCAGTAAGGATTTGTTGAGTGAATGGAGAAGTCCTATTCATTCTTTTCTGATGTTTGGCAACACAGTTAAATTTCTTTAGCCCTTAAGGAATAAGCAGCAAGTCTCTTTCTCATCCAGCAGCCTAATTACTTGACATTAATGTGCTGATTTGGTTTTCAGTGTTCTCTCCAGTTATAGTGCATGATACTCAAGTTTCATTTTCCATGTTGTGAATTCAGATGGTTTTATTTGGTTACTTGTTATCCATGTATTTCAGTGATTTAAATTTTTGGATTCTGTTTTGACCCTTTTGTTTTATAACATAGTTTACGCATTGAGGCCTGTTCTTGGTGTCCCTTGTTTAGCTTGATCATTCTCTGACTTACTCTAATGTTCATTTATTGAGAAGTATATTGAGCAAAGATACCTTTTTGGGAAGATACATGAACCTACTTGCATAGTGTCATTATAGTGGCAGGGTTATCTCTGTAGTACCTGTAATGAAAACAAAACCTGAGAGATACCTAGGCCTTGGGAAGCTAAAGTCTAGCTATTCATTTGGCATGTATTTCTTTCAAGGGATGAATTTTACTCTGGAGTACTGATAAGATGTTTTGATAGTAGGATTAGCTAAGCCTTTTCGATGAATTATAAATAATCCTGAATCATTATCACAGGAGAAAATCAAGAAGGAAGCAAAACTAGTTAAACTACGGGTACAGATAAATGAGTTATCAAATCTTTTTTTGTCAGTGCTATTCTCTGTATAAATTCTGTAGAAATATTGGAAACGGCAGATATACTCAGTGATTGGAGGGACTTGAAGCCTTCTTTTACACTGGTGACAGTATTTCTCTTAATTTTAAATTTAGGCCCCTAACTATTTTAGGATGACTGGAAAAATGAAAATCTTGTTCTCTATCAGTATCTGAGTGTCCTCAGACTGAAAAATATGTATGGATACTTGTTCCCAGGGCCACCACTGCTTGACTTCTTCACTCTCGATGTGGCTAGTAAGTCAACAATGGGCCTGGCCTGTCACTATGTTTCTACTTAATTCTCATTTTTTAATTCTTCCCCTGTCTTTATTTTCTTACCCTAGTATATTGTTTATGTTGCACACACAAAGACACTAGAAACATTTTTCTAATTGATTATGATATCGTCCATGAAAAGGGAGTGAAGCAGTTCAGGAAATGGGAGATTTTAGGGACTCTTAAAACAACTGCCAAAGTGTGGGCTGAGGAACTTATTCTGGTTACGTAAAAATTTCTTCTGTGCTGCTTCTAGTTTTTGTTAAAGGCAATACTGCCCTCTCGTGTCCAGAAGCCAATTCCAGCGCGTATTTTCTCAATTAAATTACTTGTTTTACTCATCCAGTTTAGACTCTAGAACTTCTTAGACAAACAAGTAACAATTATTTAAGACTCGGTGAGGTTTGCTAGCTTGAAGTTCATTGGATCAGGTAATTTGGGGTCATACTAGAGTTGTCTATACGATAATGCCCCTCATCTGAAAGGTGATATCCAAGTTTTTTGTTTGTTTGATACTACTTTCCTCCCTTTATAAGGAAAGTGTTCCCAGTTCTTATTTTAAAAATATGATACATTGGATCATTGCCAACTTTTAAAAAGCTAAATCATTATTCTCCTTCCTTCACTTTTGTAACTGATGTGTCATTTTTCATTTCATTCTGGATATAAATCGTAATTTCTTTTGCCTGTGTTTTTTCTTCACAAGCACGCCTTTCATATAATGATAGAGGTAAGATGCATTGATGTTTGTTTTATGGTTGTGGAACTTTTTGTGGATGCATATTAAACATTTTTTTCTTAGATTTTTGTTGTTGTTGCTTTATTGTGCATCCTTTATAAATTTGTGTTATGAATTTTTCTTTCTTTTTTTTTTTTTTTTACCACTTTTAGTATTAAAAACATGATTGATTTGCCACAGTAATAGTTTTTGGTTTTCAAAGAGTTGTTAACCACATTTATACTTATCTGAGTTGGAATGTAGAAACTTAGTTGATTAGATGTTAACACCTAATGGCTAGTATGTCACTAGCTTAATGTCAGCATATGCTCATTTTTACCAGGAGCTGACTTTCTGGTGAAACCCATTATCCTTTAATGTGAAATCTATATTTTCAGATAGTTTCTTTCATCTTTAGCCTCCTTAGCAAATGGGCTGGCTAGAGAAGTATAAGTTGATCTTTTGCTCTCTAGAGTTTGAAGGCTTTTAGATTAGAATTTACCCTTCTCACTTGAGAACTCAGAAGAAGTACAATGATCATAGACTACTTAGCAGCTCTTCACTTCTGCTAATTTATTCCAGTCTTGAGTACAGTAATCCTACTGGGTAGCAGTGTTGGGATGGGGGCACGATTTTCAGTGATTGCCATTTGTTGTTTTTCAACATGATGTCTCCTGATGCCGTAATTTTCATACACAAATGGGTAAAGAAGAGATCTAAGTGGAGGCACGTTCTACTGCATGTCTTCTTAACTGTGCAAAATAGCGTGGGGATTGCAAGAGAACTGGAGACTTAGGAAAAGTTTTCAGGAATTCCCCAGTCCTCGCAGTTGATCCCCCAAAGCTGGTTTTCTGTGTAGCGGGGCAAAGTCATGTTTTATGATAATATCAGAATGTTGCTGTCATTATGAAGTTCAAGCCCAAATTTGTCTCGCCAGGTGTTGATATATTTTAAAGGTATAAATCTTTATTCCTAGAATCAGGTACAGTTGACCCTTGAACAATGCAGGGCTTAGGGGTGCCAATGCCGTGCACAAACCTGTGTATAACTTTTTACTCCCCCAAAACTTAACTACTGAGTTTTGTGACTAATAACACAAATGGCTGATTAACATATATTCTGTATGTTATATGTATGATGTAGTATATTCTTACAATAAAGTAAACGAGAGAGAAGAAAATGTTATTAAAATCTTAACGAAGAGAACATACGTTTACTGTACTGACTGTACTGTATTTATTAGAAAAAAATCCACATAGAAGTGGACCCCTAAAGTTCAAACCCATGTTGTTCAAGGGTAAACTGCATTGAGTTTTTTGTGGGTAAATTAGTATAATGATGCTCATAAACTACAAATAATTTGATAGTCTCAGATGATAGGATAAGTAAAAGCCAGATATTAGAGATGCAGTTAAAGCTTCCTATAAATTTAATGAAGAGCTGAAAAGTATGGAAGAGGATATTCTAGTAATTTTTCATTAAAAAAGCAAAAAGCCATATTGGCATTATGTATTTTGTAGAGTTATGGTCTGTATTTTAGTTACTTGTTTTTGAGTCTCATCTTTTAAGTATTATAGAATATTACTTAAAACCACATACCATTTCTAAAAGTTTGACATTCTGTAGGAGTGTGCCTTTGTAGACATTTTCCTCACCCTTTAAAAATTCGCCAGTATTCTTCTTACTTTTAACAACAGTCTGTTTCAGGCTGTTATGATAGAAGGCTGAATAGAATGGTAGTATCATTAGGAGAGTGAGCTAAGATTTTTTACTGATAACGGTAGCTTAGAAACTTGCCCAACAAAGACTTGGAAACTTATGGGAACCTTGGAGTTTATTTGTGCTTTTGGAAAATATTCGGTGATCTTTTTCCCTCTAAATATAGACATTGAAAGTTATTGTATGTTTCCTAAAATTAAGGTTAGTATTATATTAAAATTGTATTTTGAACTGGTGACATAGTCTTAATTTGAGATGTGGATTAAGTCCTCTGAATCCTGTTTTATAGACTGAATCATACCCATGCGGTTGGTACGCCTTAGAACAGAGAATGGGTAATGTCATATGTTATCGAGAGGCATTATCAGTTTATATTAAAAGTTATTAAACATCTTAATGTTTAAGTCAAGAGCCATTTTCTTCTTTACGTGGTTATTTTGCCTCTTGAGCTTTCAGCTCTTATCTGCATACTTAAATTTTTGGTATCCCTGCTTTGAAAACTCGACATTTCTGACTTAGTTCTAAAGAAGGGGAATCATTGATTCTTAACTTCGTAGTTATTTAAATTTTTTCAGATTGAACTTTTTTCTGTTAGCATAATTATTTTATGCAGTTATGTAATAATTCTTGGACTTTGAGCATGAGTGCTTTCCTCTGCCTCTACAAGACTAGTTTCCCACCTTTTTCCCTCCCGTCTCCACATCCACATCCGCAGCCTGCTCCTGTCAGTAGCATTTCTTATTACAGTTATAAATGACCGGTCGAGCAATGAGGTAGGGTGGGTTTAGGTTTGATAAAACCTCTGCCTAGAGTCTTGTGTCCCTTTCCAGTGAGAATCATAACTTTAGGGGCCATACTTCTTTAAGATTTGTATCTGACTTTCTGGACTCGTCACTCTGTTGAACTACAACACTCTTTAGCTCTACTATAACCTTTTGTCTTTTGAATGTGTGAAGGCAAAGCAACTTTTTGTAGACATTTTAAAAATAAATATCTGAGGTTGAAATGAGTCACAGGAAGTTTTCTAGTTTATCATACTATTTTGAAGTAGGAATTCTCAAGCCATTTTGTAAAGGATTGCCTACAAAGAAATTGCACCTTTGTCCTCTTCAATACCTTGCAGTATTTCTATTTTTGAGGGTCTTTCTAATGCAGGTGTCAACTGTATAAAATCTTGAGTGACACCAGTGGGCTGAACAGCACCCAAAGGGAGCACTGACAGTCTTGGGGCATTAGAAGAGGGGATTTTTTCTTAAAAGGGGAGGAAAGGGGGTGCCTGGGTGGTTCAGTCGGTTAAGCGGCTGCCTTCGGCTCAGGTCATGATCCCAGGGTCCTGGGATCGAGTCCCACATCGGGCTCCCTGCCCATCGGGGAGCCTGCTTCTCCCTCTGCCTGCCACTCTCCCTGCTTGTGCTCTGTCTCTCTCTGACAAATAAATAAATAAAATCTTTAAAAAAAAAGGGGAGGAAAGGAAGAGAGAGATGCCGTGATACAGGAGGACATACTGTTTCCAAGCGACTTAGATGCCACCCAGTGTCACAGTGTCTGTTGCTGTTGCCACAGAAATTTTAGTTCTTTGTAATACTCATTATGCAGCCCTTCATACATTTTTATTACTTTTCTCTGGAAGCTTTTCAAAAGGCTTCCTACATCTTGTTTTAGTTGCAGATACTGAAATGATAACAATGCTTCCAGTGAGGGTTGCCATTCTGCTTTGTATAGGAAGGATGCTCTTGTGTTTTGTAAATGTTGTACCCCTATTTATAGACTATATTTGCTCCATTTTCAAAATTAACTATAGCAGTACACTTTTCTTTCATTTATCTTGCCATCTATTACGATGAACACTCATTTTCTGGATTATAATTTCTGCTTTCTTTGCCAATCAGACTAATAATTTTTATCTCAGGTCAATTTGGGGAGGTAATTATAAGCAAAGGGATTGTTAGTAGGTTGAAAAATTAGAATGAACAGAAAAGTTTGGCTATTAACATATTTATGTGCTTTGTATTTTATACACTTAATCTGCAATGCATTTGAGAATGACTGTGCATTTCTGAGATTAATGAAGAAAAGATTTAAAGATAAACAGTCATTGGAGAAAGTAGTGGATTTTGAGGATTGTCTTCCTTTGAGAAATAGCTGTAATTTGCTGTTGCTGGCACTTTTAAAATCCTCATCTTCTAATGAAGTACCAACGTGATGAAACTGTTGAAATACTGTTAATAATACCCTAAAGGTTACAGAAGATCTTAGTCCAGAAAATTAGTGAGACGGACTCAAAATGATTTGAGGTCATTTCTACTGCTGTCCTTATATAGCAATAGTGCCGAATATCATTACAAAAATTCTCAATTCAAGTGGCTTGCCTTACTGCCTTACGATCACTGTAAATAACTAGTAATGCTTGAGAACTCAGTTTTAGTAAGATTGACGTTAGTGTCATTTGTATGTGTTTCCTGTTTCTGTCAGTTGATTCCTCAGTATACTCACTTTTTTCCCTCATATTTAGCATTGATCTGTATCATGTGCTGCTTTCTGATAACTACTGTTATTGTCTATCTCTAGGACCCAGGACCACCCCCACCTTCTCCGTTACTAGGTTTGAAGCCACTGCAGTTACTAGAAGTGAAAGCAAGGGGAAGATTTGGCTGTGTGTGGAAAGCCCAGCTGCTCAATGAGTACGTGGCTGTGAAAATATTTCCAATACAGGTGTGTTACTGCGTCTTTCTCATCTGCGTATATTTTGTAAAAGGTGCAACTGGCTCGATTATTGTAATTCAGAAATAGTCCGAAAACACAAACCACGTTTCTGGGTGGTTCTTCGTGATACTGAGGAAAGCGATTAGTCCCTTTGTCTGCCTTCTCATCTGAGGAGTGGGACTCATGGTACAGCAGTCCTTCTGTCTGTTCGGAGGGGTGGAATTCCAGTGAATGAACATAAAGGAGATCTTTTGCCAATAAAGAGACTACAGAAATGTAGTATTAGTGGAGGATTCCAGTCATAGAATTTCGTTGGTTCCCTTTTAATATCCCAGTGACATTATCAGAAAACAAAGAGAAGAATGAAGGAATAGCACATACTGGTTTTAGACTTGTTTAGAGGTATATTACCAGACTGATTCATTTTTGTCTTACTTTGAGTGCCCATGTAATCATTTCAGATTTTGTTTGGTGAATTTTCAGAGGCAGCGAATCAAGATTTCAAATAATTGGTTTACTGTTGACTTGTTTCTCTTTTAAAGGGAGCTGACCTCATAGAACCCTGGTCTAATGCACCTCTGAGCTGTTCTTATGTTTTGTTGGAGTCCACTGGTGGTATAGATCTATGCTGTTTTCTTCATCCCTGTCTCTTGCTTCACACCCCTCTAGCTAATGCCTCGTGTGCTGCTCTGGTCCGGGTTGGGTTTGGTGATTCAGGCTCCGCCACTGTATCTGCACAGTGGATCGTCCTCATTCCAGAGTTACAGAATCCGTTTTTTCTTTTGTCTTAATATACCTAGCTTTTATCTTTGTTGCCTCCTCTAAAGCCTTTTGTGGTAGCAGTGCAGATACTTTAAAACTATAGTTCTTAATGGAAGAGTCTAGTCTGTTCTGCTAAGATTGACAAATTCAGGGTTGTTCTTTCATTGTGGGAAGAAGCTTAAAAGTTAGAGAAAGGCCTTTGGATATTAACACAAGGGTAACAATAGCAAGAGTAACAGTAGCTAATATTTTATTGAATGCTTCTTACTGTCAGGAAGAGGTGCTTTATATAGGAGTACTCAGTAATAGGTGTCCATATATTACCCATATATAGAAAACAACACACATATACATAATACAACAACCCTATGGGGCAGACACTGTGGTCCCCATTTGCTAATGAGGAAACCGAATGATTGTCACTTGGCAAAGGTTCTTAAGATAGTTTGGATCCAGAGGGTTCCTAACCATTACGCTATGGTGCCTCCGACTTTCATTATTCTTCCACTGTGAAGAGAAACTAATTCTTTATAAGCAGACATGTAGGCAAGGAGTAGGCATGGGTTGCTTGCAGTCACAAGTGAGTATATAGTGTTTTAAATTATTGTATTGCCTATTTATACCCTATTGTGCTCTCATTGACTTTGCAGGGTATTCTCAACATTTTAAAAACGTTTGATATAATGTTAATCTTTGAACAAAAAAATTGTTTTCTATTGAGATGAAGTCATTCTACCTGAAATTCGTACTTCAGGGAGATTATTCTGAATAAACACAAGTAACTTCACACCATGATGAAATGACACTGTATTATGAAATTGTCAGCAGAATGTGTTGCCATTGTTAGCTACAGATGTGCACCATTTCTGATGATAACTCCTGTATTTACAAACTAGAAACACAGAAAAGTATGTTTCAGGGAGTGGGGCAGGGCAGGCATTTGTCATAGAGTTGTTACCTTATTCTTAGATTTCTTTTCGGAAAAAATAAGACAAAATCAAAGAATCTTTTCATACTAAGCTTTATTTTTAAATTTTGCCTTACAGTCTACTTGAGTAATCTCTTAGATACAGCTTATTTGCCTGTGTTCTTTGCACTCTTACTATTCTTTCTTTTTAACTCTAGGACAAACAATCATGGCAAAATGAATATGAAGTTTATAGTTTACCTGGAATGAAGCATGAGAACATATTACAGTTCATTGGTGCAGAAAAACGAGGCACCAGTGTTGATGTGGATCTTTGGCTAATCACAGCATTTCATGAAAAGGTAAAACTACTTTCCGTTTTAACTCAGGAAAGTTTACCTCCTTAATGTTGGCTACAAATCCCTCAGACTTGTTTTTCTGGGAACAGTATGTTGTTATAGTTGGTTAATATTTATAAATAAAAATCCTTTAAAAACTAACTTATTTTAATAAAAGAGCAAAGATGGCAACTTTTTCACCTAACCCTCTACTTATATAAAACCAGTCTTTTGTCCCTTATTTCTTGTGCTGCAGTTACCTCTCTTACAAATAATTATTTCATTGTAGCCGGTGCTTAGTCATTTTCATTTACCATTCATGATCCATCTTGATTATGTGGACCATTTTTTAGCTTGAATTTTGTGTAGCCTAGTGACAAAACTAGAGCCAGGAGATTTATCTGATCTTTGATCTGTCACTAATTTGTAATTATCACCAAAACGCAGTTGCTGTTTTCCCCTCAGTTTTTCTACTTTCATAGTTAGTATGAAAGTACATGTTAATGAAATAGGAAATTGTGTTGACTTGGCAATTAGTTTCATCATTGTCAGATCTAGGTGGCTCTTAAACGTCTCTAAATTCTTGACCAGAAGGATAGTGGTAATCTCTAGAGGAAGATTCTGACATAGTTGCTTATATGTCTTAATTTTATGTTTTCCTAGTCCTATGATATAACTAACATCCTTGTAGTCAGTGTATTTTAACTTTTTAAATATTTTCCTGAACTCTAGATTTTCAAATAGTATTTTTGTTTGTTTTTAACTTCTGCCTTCAAAATAGGAGGAAATTGACTGTGCCTTGTAGCAAAACTTTAAAGATTAGACGTATTCCATTCTAGTCAAATGTTTACTAGTGTGAAACTTGAACCCTTCCAGAAAGATTGTTTTTGTTTTTGTTTTTTTGGATATTATTATTCACTAAAAGTAAAGATACATTGCCTTCCATAATCTCTTAAAAGTAAAAAGGAAAGTTCTCCATGTCAAATGGCTTTTGTCCAGAGCATAAGTTGTTTTTTTCCCCCCTTTTCTTTAGGGTTCACTGTCAGACTTTCTTAAGGCTAATGTGGTCTCTTGGAATGAATTGTGTCATATTGCAGAAACCATGGCTAGAGGATTGGCATATTTGCATGAGGATATACCTGGCCTAAAAGATGGCCATAAACCTGCCATATCTCACAGGTAGAGCTAAATTTATATTATTTTCCCAAATAATTCAGTATTTATTATTTAAACTTTTAATCTACTGTGCAAAATTTGTTTTCCCCCTAACTACCTAATCATGCTAGAGGAGGCAGTTGATTTTCAAATTAGCTTTGAGAATGGCCAGGAAGTATTTTGGGTAATGTATATATTTAGTATCATTAGCAAAGTTTAATTACTGACCTGTGTTTTAATTTATCTTATTCCTGAAAGCATGGTTAAGAGTGAAAGTGTATTTTGTCTATCTCAAAGGAAAAAGAAATCTGTTTTGCTTTAAAACATGATTTACTTCAGTGATATAATAAGATGTAATTAAGGAGAGACTGAGTATCTTTTTTTCTTGTTTGTAATGACCATGTGATCATTACCTGAGCTGAGGTGGAGGGAGGCATCATTTGAATAAATGGGCCTGAAGCCAGTAGTTGTCATACCCTCAAAAGGGAAAATGTTAGTTCCTTTAAACATGGGATCAGTTTGCCATTGTGTATTCAATTTAAAGATAGTTGCTTTAGAAACAGACCTGTAAATACAGAGAACAAACTGATGGCAGAGGAGAGGGTGGGGGTGGGAATGGGAGTATGGACAAAATGGGTGAAGAGGAGTAGGATACAAGATTCCATTTATGGAATAAGTAAGTCATGGGGATAAAAGGTACAACATTAGGGAATATAATCAATGGTATTGTGTGGTAACAGTAACTACACTTGAGTGAGCATAGCATGATATATAGACTTGTTGAATCACAATGTTGTACACTTGAAACTAATGTAACATTGTGTGTCCATTATACACTTAATTAAAAAAACATGGTTGCTTTAAAAGTTGGTGTGAACCAATTCCTTTAGCGGATAATCGAGTGCCACCAGTTGGTGTTTTAGGTTGCTTGGAGGCATTACTTTTAATCCAACTCTAATAAAATAGATTGATTTTGCAAACCTTGAATGATTTCTACCTCAGAAATAGCTCCCCTTTTTTCTCACTTTCCTGCATACAGTCTGTCTCTTCCTGGATTTTTGCTCGTCTCACCTGGTCCTATAGGGAACTAATCCTTTGGCACCCCCAAAGGTTATTAGGAGTAGGATTCCTAAAAATCTTTTGAGGCTAAAATTGATTGGTTCTGGAGCATTTGTGGGTGACTACCTGTGTCTCCTCTGTCCCACTCTTGGTCTCTGTGTCTGTGCACATAAATTTAACCACTGCTCATGGCATAGATGTATGTAACTAGAGTATAGTAATCTCTAGGATGAATCAGTTGAAGCTAGTGTGTGAAAGAAGTTATCTGATTGCTTTAAAAGGGTTACTCTTTTCAGAACACCAGGATCTAGCTGGAGCAGTTTGTTTATGGTGAAGATTTTCTGGTATACATTCCTAGAGATGCTTTTCTACAAGGCTGATGAATCGAAGAACCACTAAAATAAGGGTCCATTCTAATATGTAGGCGTGTACCAGTAGGCCAAAGGCCCCAATTATTTGAATATTCTTTCAGTTTGGTTTCTTTTTTTTTTTTAGTTTTGGATGTAGTGATCCACGATCCGCTGTTTTCGTATAACACCCAGTGCTCCATGCAGTACGTGCCCTCCTTAATACCCATCACTGGGCTAACCCCCACCCCCACCCCCCTCCCCTCTAGAACCCTCAGTTTGTTTCTCAGAGTCCCCAGTCTCTCATGGTTCATCTACCCCTCCGATTCCCCGCCCCCTTCATTTTTCCCTTCCTTCTCCTAATGTCCTCAGTTTGGTTTCTTAAAATTTCAGTTGCAATGGGTGTTTCCAACTATAAACTCTGAAATATTCATTTTACCTCAAAAACCCAGCAATTTTATGATCGGTAGGTAGGAATAACATAGATAACATGTAGGCTAGACAATAGTTTTGGAATAGCAGCTCTTTAATAAAACTGCTTTATGGACAGAGTTCCTTCTTATTGTCCATGTTATGAACAGGAGTTTGTTACTCTGCTCTTGTGCTTCAAGCTTTTTCTCCCTCCTTTTTCCTGTTTGTCATACTTCTGTAGTTTAGTCTCCTTCTTTCCCACTTTCAATGAAAAATTTTAAAAGATAACTTGTTTAAAATTAATTTGAATACTTTATCTTTCTATTTGCAAGGGACATCAAGAGTAAAAATGTGCTGTTGAAAAACAATCTGACCGCTTGCATTGCTGACTTTGGGTTGGCATTGAAATTCGAGGCTGGCAAGTCTGCAGGTGATACCCATGGACAGGTAAGGATGGTAACTATAAACTGTAAGAAAAAATAATCTTGTCCCGTATTTTCTTAGAATGGCACATCTAGATTGAATTGATCTAAAATTACCGTGATGGTTATTAAGTCAGCATCTAATATAAAATGACTCTCTTAATATGTTAAATTTACTGAGGAAGACATTTTCATGTGGTGAAGGACTGTTAGGAACTCAAGTGGTTTAGATCAATCAATTCATAAAACAACTTAGACACATGTCATGGGATTCTATTTTTAAAACTAATCAAGTTAGACTCCAGCACACTTAAGTAGACCTCATTCTTAGGGAGTTCTTAGTAATAACACAGTAGTTTTAATTTGTTAATTCTTTCATCATCCTAAGAGGAATGGCAGAACAATCAGTTACTGTTCATGCTACTATGTATTAATATCTATTGCCTGATTTTTCCACACAACAATTACAGTTTCTTGCTTCTTGGTCTTTAGTGCTTCATTAACTCTTTAGCCAGTTTTACAGCTTTTCTTTGAATTCTCTCCAGAGTTCAGAGCACTTGCAAAGCCCTGAGCAAAGAGCCTAATTAACTCTCTCTAGTTAAGATTTGTACAAAGAGCTCTGAACAATGGGAATCTTTTAAAAAAAATTATCCATATATTTTATTCTCAGAAACTGTGAGGCGAGGAAAGGTGCTTTCACGCCTACAGGATCACCTTTTTATTAAGAAAACCAGTTTGACCTGAAAGGTGACATTTCCTTACAAAGTTGGCATGATTATTTCTTCATCTTTCAAATCATGGAAATTACTTGGTTATCTAATTGTCAGCTTTCATTTTTCCCAGTATATCCTATTGACCTCCAAGAATAGTTATTAAAGAATCACAGCATAACAAATTTTGGCAATACTGACTGATGATACAAGAATTTAGTTTACAGCAATGGTCAGCAGTCAGAGTTCTAGAAGAGTTGATACCACATGTGTTTGGGAATGAAGGCAGTCCTGTGGAGTATATTGCGGAGGAGGGAGATTGTGCAGGAGGCCCAGGGAGCTGACTTGTGTGATTATCATAAAATTAAATGTGGGGAACCGTTTAATCCTCTGGCACTTCATAACCCTCTTCCCCCCTTTTCTTAAGAAAAAAATTTGAGACTTATTCCTATCTTTTACTGTCCTCTCAATTGGTTTACATGAGGAGGTAAAAATAATTACTTATTACATCACTGGTTACTTGACTTTAGACTTCTTGGACCAGAAAATTTCAAAATTCATGTTATTGTACATTTTACATATATAAAAATAAGATTTTTATCTTATTAATTTACAAAAGAGAGGACATTTTACACTAAGAAGGTAGTTGTCACTTTATAAGAAAAGTACTTTGGATGGCATATTTTTTTTTTTTTTTCCTGCTAAGAACTTTTTTTTCTTATATTCAATTAGCTAACACATAATAATACATCATTAGTTTTTGTTGTGTTCAACGATTCATTAGTTGCATATAACACCCAGTGGTCATCACCACATATGCCTTCCTTAATACATTTATCTTTAGGAGAAAAGTAAACTTTTGAGAAATGCTTGCTTATAGTACAGTTAAAGATGCCAAAAAAGCAGAGCTACTGTTTTTTTCTTTCTTTAAAGTATTGTTATTAAATGAATTAAAAACTTGAGCTTTGGAGTCTTAGTGATCTATTCCCTTTTTTAGACATTTCTATTGTATGTGCGTTCACAGATAATTGTCTAAGTTGTAATCTAGAGATCAGTCACCTGAGGATAGAGCTTTTTGGAATACCATTATCTGGCCATGCCCTAGATCTCCAAAAACTCAATTAGAGTGTGATCCACCCAGCTATCCTGTAAGAATTTTTTAAGCATTCATATGTGAATATTGTCAAGCACCAACCAAGGCTAGCTATAGTAGCTTAGTAACCATAGTTCCAATACTAAGAAATACCAAATTGTTAGGGACAGATATAAAGAATTCCAAGGCAGAATTCATGAATGAATAAATATGTACATGTTGTAGAAATAGAACTTTTAAAAGTTTATCCATTCTTTACTTGGCTAATTCTTTTTAAGTTTTATATTACTACTTTTTGTTAATAAAGAAAGAGAAACCCTCAAAAATGAGTATTCTTTTTTTTTTTTAAGATACACATTTCAAACAGGATGCAAAGGTACAATTGAGAAGTATAGTTTTCTTGTCCTTGTCTCCAACAGAACCACCATTGTTTTTGTGATAACTTCCAGAAGGGGGAAAAAATTCTAAGCCAGCGCCAGCATAATGTTTGCTGATATATTTATTAAGTGTATCCAGAAAGGATCTCAGTATATATACTGCTTTGTTCCTTGCTGTACAGTGTTTTTGGAAACTTTTCTGTATCAGTCCAGATTCATTTCATGTTTTTTCAGAGCTGCATAGTACTCTGTTTAAGAAATCCCTGCTGATGGAAACTTCCCATTTCTAGTGTCTTGGCTGTTATGACTTGAAATGGAATACAGTGCTCCTTGACTCTGTAGTCCGGTGGTCATAATTTGGTTACCTTACCTGATACGATAGCAGACCACATTTGGTTTTGATTCTTTTTACAAAACCATAAAATGTTAGTTCATAAAGTTAATGAATGAGTACTGTTTGCTTTCAACATCTTTTTCAGGTTGGTACCCGGAGGTATATGGCTCCAGAGGTATTAGAGGGTGCTATAAACTTCCAAAGGGATGCATTTTTGAGGATAGATATGTACGCCATGGGATTAGTCCTGTGGGAACTGGCTTCTCGCTGTACTGCCGCAGATGGTAAGGGAAAAAAAAAATATATTTTTTTAAAGATATGCCTATTGTCTACTACACATATATGAAAAGGGATGATTATACTCAAAAGGTAATATTTCAAAGTACAAAAAACTTTTTTTAAGTAGACTCCAAGAGGTAGTGGCTTAAACGGAATTCAGGAGGCAGGGGATGGGGGCAGGCTGGAGAGGGAAGGTATGGGCATGTATTGATCCTTTACCATTGCCATGTATCTTGCACTAGGCCCTTCACATACCTTTAGCTAATTTCCTAAAACTCCTTTGGAGGTAGTTACTATCTTAGTTTTATACATGAGCAATTTGAGGCTCAAATTTTAAGTAGAAATTAAGCAGATTGCCAGTTTTAGCTTCAAGGTGGTAAATGGTGAAACCTAGATTTGAAACTCTGATCCAAATGTAGGGATAGGGCTGCCACTTTGGTAGGTCCTGCAGGTCCTGCCTGCCCCCAGGTTGCAAAGTCAACTCTTTTGGCAAGAGGAGATAAAGGAAGAGTTGGGGGATTTTCCCTTCAGGACACTCAAGGCTGAATCTATTCATCACTCCCATGATGTCAGTATACACTTAACCAGATTGAATTTACAGTCCATCCTCCAGGGCACAAAATTGAGCATGCCTTTGGATATACCACAGGTTAAATTCTGTCTCCTTACGGCCTTGAAAGTCTGAGCTGATGTAGACGTTATTATGAACACTAGTTATATTCTCTTGCACACCTTGGTTCTAAAGAATTACTGTTTTTGTTATGTAAGTCCTTGTTCAAGTCCTATAAATATTTAAACTGATCGATTGATAATAAGCTTGCATACTATTTTCCTGGCGTGACAAAATTATAGTGTGCTAGATACTATCTTTAGTGCTTCTCAGAAGTTCTCCATTCTCTTCACTTGTGTTACAGTACTTTTTTTTGGACGTGAAAATATAAAGCAGACATCTTGACAAATGTCAATTAGCTTGATCGTTTTCTTTTAATTTATAATTACGTAAAAACTTCCTACAGATTGTGAAAAGACCATAGAAGAAAGTTGTGCAGAGTATTTAGACCAACTTAACGTATATTCATGAGAATACTATGTTTTCTGAGTACTGTAATGGTCTCTCAGTGTAGGACAGACTACCTCTGGTATATGAAATTTGATTTGGGGTACCGTGCTTTTAAAGGGAACTTGGTAGAGTGCTCAGGAATGGATAGCCATTCATTCTTCTAAAATTGGGGGTTTGGCGTGGGGGTGGATCCAGACCTAAGAAAGTTTGAAGCAGTTTGGATATAATTCTCGCTTAGAAGTCTAGAGGAAGAGTAAGCTGTTCAGTGTAGTTTGGCTCAAAGTGGAAGAGGAAGTACATTTATTATGTGCATTTATGGAAGCAGAAATAGGTTGGATGGCAGATGTTATAGGAAAATGTATTTTATAAGAACTTTAATAATATGAACTCTCCAAAGCCAACCATTGGATATGGTGGTGTAGGGGATATACAAGGCCCTGCCCTTAAGCAATGTATAGTTTAAATAAGGGGATAAAATATATCCTGGACAATTGACTCTAGAGTAAGGTAAGTGTGAATTGCCTAGCTTCGTGCTCAGTACATAGATATTCAGTAAGTTATTTTGGACGAATGTAATACCTGAGGAATGTTAAGAGAGTGTTAATGGGAGTTTAGAGGAGTGAAAAATGCTTTGTTTTGGGGTAGAACGGTTATCAGGGAAGATTTTATGAAAAATGAGGACAGATATATATATATATATATTTTAAAGATTTTATTTATTTATTTGAGAGAGAAAAACACAGCGAGAGAGGGAACACAAGCAGGGGGAGTGGGAGTGGGAGAGGGAGAAGCAGGCTTCCCGCGGAGCGCGGAGCCCGATGTGGGGCTCAATCCCAGGACCCTGGGATCCTGACCTGAGCCGAAGGCAGTCGCTTAACCGACTGAGCCACCCAGGCGCCCCCCGCTTTTTTTTAAAGATTTTATTTATTTATTTGACAGAGAGCGAAAGCAGGAACACAAGCAGGGGGAGTGGGAGAGGGAGAAGCAGGCTTCCCGCCGAGCAGGGAGCCCGATGCGGGGCTCGATCCCAGGACCCTGGGATCATGACCTGAGCCGAAGGCAGATGCTTAACAGCCGAGCCACCCAGGAGACCCGGTGCTGATATTTCTAAAATGCTTTGCATGTGCTATGAAGTAATTGCAGAGTCAGGGATTTCTGACCCTTAAGTCAGAAATTGGGGCAGGAGGGGACAGTGTGAACATTGCTCAAGTGAGTACTTTAAAATTGGTTGATGGCTAATTGTTGATGGTTCAGTTCAGTGACTCTCAGACTTTGATGTGTACTAAACTCCTAATCAAGTTCCCGTTGACTCAGTAGGTCTGGGTTGGGGCCTGATGCTTCTATTTCTTGCAGGCTACAAGTCAGTGCCAGTGCTGCTGAGCTGCGGACCATATTTTGAATAGCAAGAGTTAAACAGACATTTTAGAATGTCAGTACTCTTGAGTCACTGGAAGTGCTTAAGCGGAGACGGACTATCCAGGCATCAAGGATTCTTCCATTTGGAGAGGCTGGAGTTAGATGTCCTCCTTTATGATTCATTGTTTATAACTTACGTCCTATCCAGGAGTAGGAGTATCTGTACAAGGTTTAGGTCCATATACAGACCCTTTACATGCAATTGCTCTTTAGTGAACTGAACGGTTTCTGTCAAGGGGAGACAGCACAGTGATTGAAAGCACAGACTTCAGTGGCAGAGATGGATTCAAGTTCCACTCTACCACCTAACAGCTGTATGCCCTTGTGCAAATTATGGAACTTTTCTGAGCTGCTTTCCTATCTGTAAGATAGAGGTAATGTCACCTTCACTCTGTGGAGGTGTAAAACGGAAGGAAATAACATAGGAAGTTCCTAGTCAGGGTAAGTGCTTATTAAATATTAGTATTAGCTTGTAACTACATTATCCTATTTGAGTATGCCTAAGAAAAAAGGAACAATTTATTTTGTTGAATACATTTTGTCTGTGAAGGCACATTCTGAAGGCTAGTTGGGAACCCTATTTGGAGTATGCTGGTGATTTTTTTTAAAAACGATTTTTGGCAGCTTTTGTGAGGAGGGCGTGCGACTCTGAGGTACCTAATTCCTCATGCAGAACGTGTAGGGGGTTAGGATGTGTCACAGAATAAAGATGGTTATAAGAGACTGACCCCCAAATTGTCAGATGGAAGCACCACTGTTTACGGTCTGATTTGAATTATGAGAAGTACTTAAAGGGGTATTATAGCCTCGATTTGCAAATATTGTTGGTTCCCTGTGGTCCTATCTGTGTATGGAGATAGGCATATTCCTCATACAGTAGATGAGAAAGCTCCTTATGCAAATTTAGCAGGCTTATGCCAAATTGTACAGTTTTTGATTTCTCCTAAACTAGCATTTGGGTCATAATGTGGTAGAAGTAGTTGAGAATCTTTTTATCTCCTGTCATTATAGCATTTAACAGTTGGGAAAAGGTGATACAGAGTATGTTTCAGAAAGGTTGTTCCAGTTTGGAAGTCAGGAAGATTTGAATTAAAATTTTTTTTTTTTTTTTTTTTCATTTTAGGACCTGTAGATGAATACATGTTGCCATTTGAGGAGGAAATTGGCCAGCATCCATCTCTTGAAGACATGCAGGAAGTTGTGGTGCATAAAAAAAAGAGGCCTGTTTTAAGAGATTATTGGCAGAAACATGCTGTAAGTTAGCTTTTCATTTGAAATTCCAATAAAATGCTTTTCAGAGGAATGATTTCTATCTCTGCACACTTCTGGGACGATTTTCTGGGTAGGTTATCTTCATACGGGATATTGTCAAAAGTCTACAAACTACAGAATTTTAGGGCTATGAGGGAAGATGAAGTCATTAAACCTAAGGGGCTTGCATTGCTATGGTCCTGTGTTTGTCTCTTGTTTGGAGAGCTTCCCAGGGAAAGGAGTACCTGACTCTGAGCATGTGGAAAGGTGGGTAACCTTGATGATCACCGGCTTCCCTTAAGATGGTATTTTTAAAATAAAGCAGTTTCTGCTCTCTCTGTTTTTGATTTGGGACTGGACTTTGTTCAGGTCCTTAAGAATGCTCTAAAACTAGAGACTTAGGTAGGTGAAGAATGGAACACTATTGCCCTGGTTATTGTGGTCCCAATATAACTGGAAACATGGATTAAAAACCAGGTAGAGAATCTCAAGGATGCTTTTCTAACCTTTTTTTCTATTTAACTGCAAGACAGAAATGCCGGTATTAACTAAGAAAACTAGCCCTGGTTTTGAGTCTAGATCAGGGGTTAGCATTGAACTGACCTGGTTTATATGCAATGGCTAGGGATTTTTGGAATTAAAAAAACCTAATTTACCTCCTGTGATAGTCTCGGATGCTATAAGAAGTTTGATTTTTCTTAGTGCTTTTCGTCCATTTCCTGCATACAAGAGATACTCATAAGTGAATGTTGACACATAACAAACTAGGCTAATCTTTGAAACTTTGACTCACAAAAATAATTTCTTTATGGACATTTTATCGTTTCCTAATAGAAAACAAAATCTGCTACAATGTTTGAATATGTTTTTCATTTTTAGGGAATGGCAATGCTCTGTGAAACGATAGAAGAATGTTGGGATCACGATGCAGAAGCCAGGTTATCAGCTGGATGTGTCGGTGAAAGAATCACTCAGATGCAAAGACTAACAAATATCATTACCACAGAGGACATTGTAACAGTGGTCACGATGGTGACAAATGTTGACTTTCCTCCCAAAGAATCTAGTCTATGATGGTTGCACCGTGTGTCCACAGTGAGAAACAGGACTCTGAAGTGGAGCTGCTAAGCCGATGAAACTGCTCACAGTTTATTTTCTGTGAGAAATGAGTAGGAGGTCTCCTGGACATGTCAGGAAGAAGACTGTGGCTCTGGGAGACTTACAGCATTGCCTGCAGCAGAGACGTGAAGGACATGAGACTAAGAGAAGTTGCAGACTCTGTAAAGAACCTTTTGAAAAAGTGTACATGAAGAACGCAGCCCTCTCCGAATCAAGGATCTCTTGGCCCTGGCTAATCAAGCGTTTGAACACTGACATCGCATTTCGTAATGTCTGTCAGAAGACACTAACTCCTTAAATGAACTACTGCTTTCTTTTCCAGATCAAAAACTTTTCATTTCAGATTTGAAAAAGGGTAACCTGTTTGCGTTGCACTTGCGGTTGTGTTTGTACGAACGACTGTCGCAATGGCAGCACGACGCGGCCTGTGAATGCTTGGTGTGCTGCTGTTCCGTGTGCATAAGCAGAGGCATCAGAGGGGGGTGCAGGAGAGAGGCTTCCAAGCATTACTTTAACCTCCCTCAACAAGGTATACCTCAGCTCCACGGTTGCTAAATTGTAAAACTGAGAACACTAACACAATTGGAATAATAAATCGATCCATGTTTTGCAACAAGGTATTACAAATTCACGGTGTTATTTAAGAAAAAAGGGTAAGCTGTGGTCGGTGCCAACACTAAGTGGCCATTCATTAAGCAGTGTTTTAGCTTTTCTTGTGCTAGCTTGTAATTTAAGGGAAAAAAGTGTTTTTTGAAATGAAAAAATGGTGTCATTTCCCCCTTTTTCCCGTGTTTTAAAGCTTCACCTTCTATCCAGTTCCCAAATTCTTGCATATTTACCTAAGTATTTTTTTAGGTGTGCTGTGTTTGGGGAATATTTGAAAATTTAAAGCATGATTTAAATTTTTTAAAGTGAGCTGTGACACTGGAAAGCTCTTCATTTTTATTCTTTTAAAATAGATTTTTTTCCTATTTATGTATGTAAAATTGTAGTGTATTTCTTTTCACCGAACAGTGTGTGGGACATTCTTTATCACTGTTTAAGGATCACCTCAGGAAGTGTCATTACCCAGAATTCCTCACTCTCTGCTTTGAGACTTGTAACTTTATCACTATATTTCTGCTTGGTGCCATCTTGTCGGAGTAATACTTTGATGTCTGTGATATGTAAAGAATTATCCTAGGATAGAGGTTTTAAAGTTTAAGCACAGATTTCAAATGTTACTGCTTTAAAACAAATCAGGGATAACAAGTTATACTTATAAACTTAAAATATGCAATGACATTTAGAGGTAACCGATGTTGATATAGGTAATAGAGCCTCGCCTCCTGCAAATTGCTTTCACACTATGACTTTTAGGATAGTTGATTGATGCCTTATCCTTGATAAGAAAATGGAATTGATGGTAGGTAGGTGCCAAAGTGCTTTTCAAAACAATACTGGATTAGAATATAATTGGATTGTTCCTCAAATTTATAGAGGCCAAAGTAAAACAGTAATTTCCTGAATTTCTAAATTACTGACCAACAAATAGCCAGTATTATGCTACGTACTTTCGTCAGGTCATTTTACAATCCATACATTGATTTTATAAAAGAATTTTTTACATGTCACTATCAGGAGCTCACTGTGAATGTATTACCTTCATATGGCTATTTAACCACACAGTACACTACATTTTACATATAATGTGCACTTAATCTCTGGGAATAATAAATTATATTATTTATAAATAATGCATAGGTCAACAGACTCTAAAGCAGGGAGGGAAAGAAGAGTAATAGCATTGTTGTCTGCGTGCCACACACCATGCAGAACTTTGTGCTCTTGGGTCACATATGTACCCAAGTTTTCATTGTATTCCTAAAGAATTCCCTTTTCAATGTTGAGTTCACCTCTTTATTTCAAAAAGTACTTGACATCTCAACTGATTTGGTTTAACTTCCACTTTGAAACTAATCAAGATGGGAAAGTGACAATGTTCACACATAGAAATTGTCCATCTCCTGAAGACTAAGTTCTACCTGTTCTAAACATTTAATTTTAAAAGTAAGAAAAAATCAAATCAAAACAAAAACAAGGAATATTATGATGAATGTTTGGCTTCTGTGAGCACTAGTGATAAATTTTATAAGATCGGTTATTCAAAAGATAGTTTTCTCTTCATGTTAGAAAAAATTTTTAGAAATCCTGGGTATTGTACTTAACTCTAGCTAACCAACTTTAAGACTTGTATCCTTTTGAAAACTATATTAATAGAAAAACACTTTTTATAAGCAGTAAAATAAGAATGTTCCAGTGACTACCTGTCCTGATACCTAGTCTTGTTAAAACTTTTCATTTGCAGGGCATTTTCAGGTTTGGTTTACAGTCAGCGCAGAGTGGGCAAGCTTACAAAAAGTTTGAGCTGGGATACTGAAAAAAAGAAAGATCAAAGAATGAGAAAAACGATGACTTCTTTGTTTTGGGGTGAACTGAGACCCCAATAATTTTTTCCTCATGTGTATGGTGCTCCTTACGATTCATCTTGTATTTTGCCTTTCTGATACCCATCAGAACTGCTGCTCTAACTTCCACTCTTTACCTTGCCCAAATCTCCATGTAAGGAATGCTTTATGATCAACTGCCATAGGACTGATGGATTAACCAGTGTTTGGCTTTATTCAAAGTCTATGCCCTGCACAGCTCTTGTATGTATCTTAGATGCTAGGACGTTTTTAGCATGTGAAGTGTGACTCTTGTTTGAATGTTTATTCCAGGTACCTTGTGAATTCCAGAACAGAGACTGTGCCTCAAAATTGTTGGTCCCATGAATTTGCACTACCTTTCATGGTGATGTTTTGAAAATGCAATCAGGAAAAAACCCCAAGAAGTTTGGAATTTAAAAATAGAATCATCTATCCTGAAATTGAAAAAGAACCTCTTCTTCCTCCTTTCCTCAATCCTAAGTAACAGCTACATTTAAGTAAAATGCAGGCGGGTAGGGGAAAAAAAACCCTGGCCAGATGATGATAAGTTTAAGTGGAATTAAACTTAACTATTAAAAAAAAGAAATGCTTCTCCACAAATATTTTCCAGTTTCTCTTTTTTACCTTTTTAAAAAATTACTTTTTAGAAACATTTGGTATAATGTGCATAAAATTATTTACTGATTTATGGGCAAAATGATACAAGTAGCATCTTGATTGAACATCATTTACCTCAGATATTCAACCAGCAGTACATTTTTTATGCAGTCTCAATCCATATCCTATTTGTTACCTCTCAAAATATTGGTAAGCAATTATTTTAGCTTTACTCTGTATTTCTTGTCAGTGTTTTGGGCACAGGTTGTTGTACTACTGTCAAATTGTACTTGCTATTTTTTTCTGCAAGTATTTAACAAAAAGTTAAAAAAAAAAAAAGCCCCATAAAACCCCACCTTGGATAAGTGATTGTTAAATATTGTACAATAAAATGTATGCTATCCCCATTCCATCCCCGAGTTAAATAAAAAAAAATGAATATGGTATGATTTGCTTACGCAGTTTTTCTTTAGCTATACATTTTTCTTAAAAAGGGGAACAGCAGCTTTGCCATCTATGGCGAGGCTCACACCTTGAGATAGGCAAGAATGGGGATAGTGGTGAAAAGGAAGTTTGTCAAGGGTGGCGTTTCCCCCCTTTACCGTCTAAGCAGATTGTATTCCCTGCAAGGTATGTATATTAGTCCTGCCAGTTTTAGGAAACCAGAGGCTAGCAGGCATTAGTTACCTTGTCTTTTCATATGGCAACAGAAAAATGTGGCTTAGGAAATTGTCATCAAATATACAAGCCACTCTTCCTCAAGGATATTAACTAGTTTACTGACGGAATGGAAGAACTCTGGTATTTTCACTTAGGGTAATCAGTAAGAGTAATCGTCAAGGAAGCTAGCTTTCATTTACATTTTTAATGTTGCCGAGGCTTTTGTTTATCGCGTGGCTTTCAAAAGAAGGGATGGAAAGCCCCACAGGAGCACTGTGTCATAGTTCACACCAATGGATTCTCAACCCGCACTGCTTTCTAAACCAAGTGAAAACACAAACTAGGATGGAATATGCACTGAATCGCTACCGAAAGACTGAAATTGTTTTCCACAGCATGTTCTGCTAAACTGATTTTTTGGGAAGTTAATACATAGTATATACTCAACATACATAGCATTAGGATATGGTACGTTTGGACCAGCAAGTTTTAATTCCTCAGAGCCATTCACCACATGAACTGGAGGTGTTGTGTTTTGTTTTGAAGAAGATCCTGTTTTGGATAGGGTACATGGAAGGGTCACGTGAGTCAAAACTGCACTGAAACCTCTAACACTCTTCCTCACCTGTTTTGCTAACCTTTTTTCCAATTTGCGTTAAGAATTGTTTCACTGAAAATGAAAACCCACCCTGTGACTTACAGTTTTCTAATCTGTATACTGGGTGTTGGTGGATCTTCTGCAGGTCTTCGTAACCAGGAAGGCACATGAGAGCTTTCAGCCTTGTAGTGGCATCTTAAGCTAATAATTTGCAGTCTTGAAATAAAGTTGTTTAAATGCTTTCACAGTGAGTGCCATTAAGGCAGATAATACTTCCCTAAAATAGTTCAGAAAATTTTCTTAAAGGGAAAACTCCTAGCTCAAGTGTAAAATCCTTGCTTCCAGTAGCAGTGATGCTACCAATGCTAACTATTTTGGCAAAATATCCCCTAAAAATCTGTAGACTATTGCATAGAACCAGTATGTAAGCCTTACCTTTACTGAGACACTGCTGAAAAGTAAATGACAGTGATCGGAAGACTTAGAAGGCAGGGAAGGAACAGCTACGTCTGCAAAAAAATAGGTTGAACTGGAGAGCTACTTTTTTACGCACAGAAGTATTATAGTCCAATCTATACCTGATACTTCTTGAAAACCAGATAAATCACTTTTTAGAGCATACTTTAAAAAATCTGTGGCAAGAACCAGTTAATGAATTTTAGTTCTTCATAGTGGGGCTTTGGTGTCAGTCAAACCTGAGTTGAATTCCAGGGTCTGTCAATCATTCTCTACCTGTGTGATTTTGAAAACTGCCACTATGATGTTAGTTTTCTCAACTGTAAATAACAGTCCCTGAATATCACAGGGCGTTTGATAGTTAAAAGGATTATGAACACAAGGATGGAGACTGCCTTTTGAAAACAATATGCAATCAAATATTCTTGAATAAATGAAGTCACTAACACTTGGCAAATGCTTATTAAATTTCATTCTAAACAGATACCTGGAATTAGTTCTTGGACTCCTGAATTTTATAAGGTTAGCATTTCTACATTCCCTTTAGGGATTTACTTTTTGATACAAATAAATTTAGTCAACAGTGCCAAACACTTCCATTAATTGTGGGAATGGTTTTCCAGGCATTTCCTAAAGTCCCCGTTAAAAAGACAAATTCTGATCCTTTGGGGCCTAAGAGAGGCCCAAGAATTTTTTTTTTTTTTAAACATTTCATGAAATCTTTAATGAAACTGGGAAGAATTTGCCTTTTAAAAAATTCTACAAGGGATTCTTCTGTAGATGATAACCACCTTTTGAGAAACCTGGAAGAAATTCATGTTCAAACTTCTCACTTTTTTCTTCCACGTGAACTATCTTCTGCCAAACTGGTCAGTCTCCTGAACTAGAAGACCTGGGTCTGGGGTAGAATCCAAAATTTCCATGGATAGAGAAAAGAAAATGCGGCACCTTCCAGTGGACCAAAAGATTCCTCAGTACACATCAACCCTTACCATTGTTTCTTTACTGCTTTTAGGATTTGTAAAAATACTTGGCTGCTGGGTTGAAATGAACTCTTCAAATATACCGCATAAATACTTGACAAGTGTTAAATAAGCATATGGTTCACTCCCTAAAACAGTCACATTTATTTCTTTGCACTGCTACTTACAACATAATCTAAATCACTGGAATTATAAATCATGTAACTGCTCATGATTCAAAGGCAAGACACAGTCAAGACACTACATGTATAACAGTCTCCCATAAATACAAAAATACAGATTTATAAATATAAGAAAATGTAATAACATATCTTGCTAAAGGACAATAGCTTTGAGTTCCTTACAGAAGAATGCCTGAAACTCCATAACTGAAGCCACTGGTTATATTCATAACCAGCTGAGTGAGGATGTTGCCCACTGCCTAACATCTGTAGGACAGTTGGGGTATTTCTGCAAAGCATTCATAATTTGAGTATTATCCAAAAGTAGTTTCATCAGCTGGTACTCTCTCTGTGTATTTACCGAAGTCCTTTCCATGGGCCTTATTAATTCTAACTGTTGTAAGTGTTCAAAAGCCTGGAAGATGAAAGAAATAGTTTAGGTTGAATAGGGGAAGTAAAATAATAACGTTAATCCAGAGAACAATTAGGGTTGTGTTTAACTGTAGAACAGAGTGCCAGGAAACAAAACTTAACAGGAATCAGTAGGGATCAAAAACAACTCTCATCAACCTCATAAAACTTCATCTATCAGGTGAGGCAGTGTCAATATATAGTTATCTGTCCCTGAATTGTTGAATGCGAACAGGGCAAACTCTAATTCAGTCTGCACAATATGGTTTTGCTTCCAGACCTCATTCTGTACCATTATCACCTGCTAGTACTTAAGGGCTTCCAGTTCTCTCTATAAAAATCTAACATCTGATAAGACCAGTACTTTAATTACCTAGGTTATTCAAATTTGCATTTACATTCTCTTTCTAGTTTTGTAAGACTCTGCTACGTAGAAGTTTAATACAGCTGCAAAAAAAGCCAGAGGCAGGAAAGACCCCTAGGAGTACACCCAAGCCTATTCAGCTGACCCTATAAATAAATGATTCAGCAGAGTGGTATGGGCATGAAGGAAAGAAGACAGCCTCCTTTTTCCCTCTGAAGAGCATGCCACCACCTGTCACAAAGTCCCTTTCCTCCATCTTCCCCCCCTTAAAAGGGTTATGATCTGTTTCCTCTCACCTCTAATATTCACGTATTATGTCTTTTCTAACCCTGATTGTTGTTTTAGGTATTTTATTGGCGTATGAAAAAAAAAAGCCATTAAATCATGACATGGTAACTATTAAATATTGACCCAGTGAAACACATTCTGGAGCTTTCTGTTCTTACAACCACACTGTAAAAAATATCATTGGAATATAATCTTTATGTATCATAAAAAGTCTTCTGATGAAAAGAGAAATAACACCACCACCATTCATTTCTGAAAATGAGAAAATACCAGAGGCTGCAGGTATTATTGGGGCTGAATAAAATTGAGATTTAAAATATTTCTAGGCAGCAAAATACTTTATTTAAAATGCGGAAACAAGCAGGTACAAAATACAAATCACTCACAAGAATTTAAATGTTCATGTAACCCTTCGTACTCACAACCTCCACAAACTATGACTGTCAGACAGACATGGACATGAGGAAGAGGAAAAAACCAACCTCCAGTAGGCTGAATACATTCCCTGTTCTTTTAAAGAAATGGTGATGCTCTGTACTCACATTTTTTAATTTGGTACAAGAAATAGAATTCTGACCATTAAGGCCTATAAAGGGTGATAAAGGACTTATGGATCCATTGCTAGAAAGAAAGAAAGGAAGAGAGAAAGAAAGAAAAAGAAGGAAAGGAAGGAGGGCAGGAAAAAAATAAAGAAGGGAAGGAAAGAAAGGAGGGAAGGAAGGATGGGAAGGAAAGAAAGGAGGGAGGGAGGGAAAGAAAGGAAGGAAGGAGGGAGGGAAGGAGATGCTTTTCCCCATAAAGTCCTCTAGAACTGCACTGTCCAGTAAGGTGACCACAGAGGGCTACTGCTATTCGTGGAACTTGATTTTTAATTTTATTTGTTTATTAATTATTAAATTTAATGTAAAATTTGATACTCAAGTCAATTAGAAAATTTTAAGTTCGTTTGGAATAATTCAAAATGTAAATCTACTTCAGCTACAAATTTTATGAAATCTAAAGAACAAGTATTTCCAATGAATATTTAGTGAATTAAGATCGCTTTAAGTGTAAACACACATGAAATTTCAAAAACTTAATACAAAACAAAATAAAGTATAACACAATAATTTTCTGTATTGATTATAGACTAAAATGTTTTTGGTATATTAGGTTAAATAAAATTTGTCATTAAAGTTAATTTCACCTTTTTAACTTTTTGTTGCTACTAGGAAATCCAGTATTACACTATGTGGCTCACATATTTCTAAAGGACAATGGTACACGCTAATGAAGTTCCTCAAGTTTTAAAACTCATGACTTAACCAATCCCTAATAAAACTTTGTATGTCCTCACTAGCCCATATTTTATCCTTTAGTTTCTATTAATGGCTAATATTGTCATTTTTATCTTTTTACTGCTAAGATTATAAAGCCAACCTTTGGGTTATACAGGGACAGAATTTTATTGATGAACTGTAATGTATAGTTCTTTGCACAATGCAGTGCTAGAAACAGACAGTAGAGGGCAGTATACTTCCACAAACTGGGAAATACCTGACTGCTTTAGAATTATTCAAATGTTTCATTTTGAGATAATTTGTTATGCAAAAAAAATTTCTATGATAAATACCTAATGTATCAAAATTAGAGTTCAACTATGATATATACAATCAAACTGGATGTAAAAACATACCTGTATGCAGAAAAATAACAGTGAACTTAAATCTTACCTTCATGACAACAGGTTTCTCAAAATTATAAACAGAATGGGCCTTCCTTTGAACAAACTTCTGAAACTCTGGACAGAAAGCAATAACAACATTAACACCCTCAAATAAGCAGTGAGGTAGAGTCAGAAAGAAACCAAAGTCTCATCTCACCATTATAGACCATTTGAAAGTTAAAGGGCTCCTCTTCATAGATGTCATTTAAATGTTTCATTGCTATTATAAGACAGATTTCCAAGACTGACAGACCTATAGTAAAAGGAAAACGAATTATGAGTTGTATGTTAACTTACTGATCCATAAGATTGAAGTAACTGTCCTCCAAATAGAATAATAAAGTGAAAGACCATGGTTTTGAGGGGTGGCAGGAGATCAAGGCCTCCCCCAGGTTCAAACGTGTTTCAGTCACTATTACTTATACAGTCCTAAGCAAACTGCTCCACCTTCCTGGGCTTAGCTTTCATATAAGCAAACTAAGAATCTTCTTAAGCTTAGAGAGATGTTATAAGGATTAGAGAGAATACTATCAAGCACTTATCACATGGCCCATAATAAACATAAACTGACACTGCAATTGTGTATTTATTTATTAAAATTTTATTTATTTGAGGGGCGGAGAGGTGCAGACCCCCCACTGAGCAGGGAGCCTGACCCAGGGCTCGATCCCAGGACCCTGAGATCATGACCTGAGCCAAAAGCAGACGTTTAGACTGAGCCACCCAGGCGCCCCTGCAATTATGTACTTTAAATCACGTAGGGTCCTTGATTATTCAGAGAAACCCTAAACACCTGGAAATTGTATCTTTTTTTTTTTTTCTGGAGAGAAGAAAATTCATTAAATTCTTAAAAGGGATAGTGAACCTTCAGTGCCAAGGCTCTTTAGTAGCACTTGATGCAATGTGAATGCCTGCAATATAAGTCTTAGCTGGATTTCCAATGTAGCAAGGGAGGGAGAGCATCGAGATTCTTTCACTTTAAATGGGAGTGATAATACCTTTTGCAGGGCTTAGTTAAAGGATGTATGGATATAAAAGTATTTTGTGTTATACCCAATGTTAAGTATAATTTTGAAAGAATTCCATTATATTAACTTAAACTTATAAAAAACTAATTAAGCAGGCTTCTCACCATGTACAATATTTGCTTTAGAGTCCATGCTACACAACTGGTTTGCCTCCATCACATCTGCTGCAGTCATAAATGGGTGTGATGTTGTTACACGATTTAAAGCAAGCATCTAGGGAAATGTGGATTAGAAAAACATTTACATGTTTACTTAGGCATTCTGGAGATATTACTGAACAAAATTTCTTCATTTGGAGTCTATTCTTATGGAAGAGTTAATATTAATACTTGGGAAAGGTATTCTGATACTTGGCTCTATTAAAATATAGTATTTCAATACATATGCTATGTAACTCTATAAATGTAAAGCATAAAAAAAAAAGTTCTTGCTGTTCTCTCTACCTCTTCCCACTTGCATATCTTATTTTCAATTTCTCAAAAGAAAAACACTTAAAAAGGAGTAGAGCAAGAAGAGATCCAAAATAGGTAAGAATGCTATTCAAAAGTTATTTTGATTTCATGGGAAAATGGAGTAGGGAAGTACCTGAGCTCACTTCCTCCCATGGACACAAGATTGAAACTACATATAAAGCAACTCTGAGAACGCTCTGAAAACCAGCAGCTGAGGAGTGTGTGTGTGTGTGTGTGTGTGTGTGTTTGCTCGTGCACGAACGCACAGCTGGAATATATTTTAAAAAGCTACACTGAGAAGGGTAAAAAGAGCCAGAGATGTGTGGCTGGGGTAGGAACCAAACACCCAGTGCAGCGACCCGCAGCAGGAGGTGTGGCAGTTCTTCCTGAGGAGTGAGGGGTTCACACCCTACATTGGGAACCCTCTGCCTTGGGTATCTGCACCAGGAAGACGAGCCCCCATAATGTCTGGTTTTGAAAATCAGTGGGGCTTAAATCTGGGAGAGCCAGAGGGACTACAGGAAATGGAGACTCCATTCTTATGGGCCCACACAAAATTTCAATTGTTCAGGGCGCCTGGGTGGCTCAGTTGGTTAAGCGACTGCCTTCAGCTCAGGTCATGATCCTGGAGTCCCGGGATCGAGTCCCACATCGGGCTCCCTGCTCAGCGGGGAATCTGTTTCTCCCTCTGACCCTCCCCCCTCTCATGCTCTCTCTTTCTCATTCTCTCTCTCAAATAAATAAATAAAATCTTTAAAAAAAAAAATTTCAATTGCTCAGAGGCTTAAGTTTCAAAAACACCTGGGCCATACATAAAGTATACTAATTTAAGGTATACATAGTGCTGGAGGGACAGGGATCTGTAGGAGCTTTCTTTGGGAATGGAAGCACTGGCAGCAATATTCTCGTTTTCCTTCAGCCAACCTAGTTAGATGCTTGGAAGAGCCAGTTGTGACACTATCCATCTACCTTGTTAGCACCACTATCCACACCAGGGGCATTCCCCTGTGGAACTGCACCATACGAATCACCCACCTGGTAGGTACCCCTTCCAAGTAAGTCCTACCCAAGGAAAGGGGGGCCAACCCCACCCACCAGCAAGCACACAAGAGTCATGGTGGGATCCCACAATGAGCCAGAGGGACTGCCCCACCCACCTGCCCTCAGTGGCTGCAGCTGGGCTTCTCAGCCACCTGGGCTGGGCCAGCTCCACATACTGGTGTGTCTGCAGTAGTTGTGGTGAGGCATTGCCACCATTTGGGCCAGGAACCAGCCCCGACAAGTGTAACTTCAGCAGTAGTGGCCCAGTGACAAAAGAGAGGTGCAAGCAGCCCACATGAAACAGCCCTGAAGCTCCAGGTTCTAGTGACCTGAAAGACTGTACTTCTGGGCTCCAGAGGATGCCCTCTATATAAAGCCGCTACTTTCAAGACCGGGAGACGGAGCTACCTAATATAAACAAACACAGAGTCAGACAAAATAAGGAGACAGAAGAGTATGTTCCAAATGAAAAAAGACAAAACTTCAGAAAAAGAACTAAACAATGGAGTTATTTAAACAATCTGTCTGATAAAGATGTCAAAATAACTGTCATAAAGATAATCATCAAATCACCACTTCGGAGACGTGTGGATGAACTTAGTGAGAACTTCAAAAAAGAGACAAGAAATAGAAAAAAGAATCAATCACAGCTGAAGAATACAATAACTGAAATGAACAACAGATTAAAAGATGCAGAAGAATGATCAGCAATCTGGAAGACAAGGTAATGGAAAGGACCCAAGCTGTATAGCAAATAGGAAAAAGAATTTTAAAAAATGAGGATATGTTAAGGGACCACTAGGACAACATCAAGCATACTGACATTCACATTATATAAGGGGTCCCAGAAGAAGAAGAAAGAGAGTAAGGGGCAGGAAACTTATTTGAAGAAATGATAGCTGAAAATTTCCCTAACCTGGGGAAGGAAACAGACATCGAGGTCCAAGAAAGGAAGTACAGAAAACCCCAAAGAAGATGAATCCAAAGAGGTCTACAACAAGACAGAATATTCAAAGTGCTGAAAGGAAAAAACCTACAACCAAGAATATTCTACAAAGCAAAATTATCATTCAGAATTGAAGGAGAGAGAAAAAGTTTCTAAGATAAAGGAATTCATTACCACTGAACCAGCCTTACAAGAAATGTTAAAAGAACTCTTTAAGCAAAAAAGAAAAGGCCCTAAGAGGAAATTTAAAAATTATGAAAGAAACAGTTTCACCGGTAAAAGCAAACATATAGTAAAGGGAGGAGAGCAATCAATTATAAAGCTTGTAGGAAGATTAAAGAGTAATAAAATCAACTGTATCTATGATTAGTTAAGGCATATACTAAATAAAAATATGTAAAACATGCAATCTAATACATAAAATGTGAGAGTGGGAGGAGAGTAAACATTAGTGCTTTTAAAATGCTTTTTTTGTTTGTTTCTTATGTAGGATCCATACCTAGCATGGGGTCTGAAGTCACAACCCAGAGACTGAGACCTGAGACAAGATCAAGAGTTGGACCCTGGACTGAGCCACCCAGGCACCCCTAAAATGCTTTTGAATTTAAGCAACTACCAACTTAAAATAGACTGCTAACATACAGTGTTATATATATAAACCTCACGGTAATCACAAACCAACAACTTAAAATAGATACACAAAAAATAAAGAGAAAGGAATCCAAACATAATACTAAATAAAGTCACAAGGGAAGAGAGCAAGAGAAGAAAGGAACAGAAAAGAACTATAAAAACAACCAGAAAACAATGAAAGTGCAGTAAGTACATACCTAACAAAAACCACTTTTAATGTCAATGGACTAAGTGCTCCAATCAAAAGGCATAGGGTTACTGAAAAGATTAAAAAAACAAGACCCATCTATATGCTGCCTACACAAGACTCACTTCAGACCTAAGTATATATACACACTGAAAGTGAAGGGATGGAAAAAGATATTCCATGCAAATGGGGGAGGCGCGGGGAAGGCCAGGGTAGCAATGTATATAGACAAAACACACCTTAAAAAAGACAAGGACTGAGGGTTCTAGAGGGGAGGGGGCTGGGGGGGATGGGTTAGCCTGGTGATGGGTATTAAAGAGGGCATGTATTGAATGGGGCACTGGGTGTTATATGCAAACAATGAATCATGGAACACTACATCAAAAACTAATGATGTAATGTGTGGTGATTAACATAACATAATAAAATTTAAAAAAATGAAAAGAAAAAAAAAGACAAGGACTGTGATAAGACACAAGAAGATCATACAATGATAAGGGGATCAATCCAATAAGAGAATATAACAACTGTAAATATAATCCACCCAACACAGAAGCACCTAAATATATAAAGCAAATATTAACAGACACAAAGGGAGAAATTGACCGTAATACCATAATTTTATAATTATAATTACATGTTATAATTTAACAACTCTTACATCAATGGACAGATCATCCAGTCAGAAAATCAATAAGGAAACACTGGCCTTAACAGACTAGCCAAATGGATTCAGCAGATATATACAGATCATTCCATCCAAAAACAGCACCAAACACATTCTTGTCAAGTGTATGTGGAACATTCTCCAGGACAGGTTACATGTTACGCCAGAAAACAAGTCTCAATAAATTTAGTAAGATTGAAATTGTATCAAGCATCTTTTTTGAGCACAATAGTATGAAACAGGAAATTATTCACAAGAAAAGAAAACTGGAAAAAAACCCAAACACATGGAGACTAAACAACATAATGAGTCAACAAAGAAATCAAAGAGATAATAGAAAACTACATGGAGGCAAATGAGAATGTTAATACAGTGTTCCAAAATCTCTGGGATAGAGCAAAAGCAGTTTGAAGAGGGAAGTTTATAGTAATACAGGCTTACCTCAAGACACAAGAAAAATCTCAAGGTAAGAATCTAATGTTACATTCAGAAGAACTAGAAAAAGAAGAACAAAGCCTAAAGCCAGTACAAGGGAGGAAGTAGTAAAGATCAGAGTGAAAACAAATGAAAGAGAGATTTAAAAAAAAAAACAAAATCAGAAAAAACATCAGTGAAACTAAGAGCTGATTGTTTGAAAGGATAAACAAACCTGACAAACCTTTAGACAGATTCATCAAGATAAAAACAGGACTCAAAATCAGAAATAAAAGAGAAGTTACAACTGACACAACAGAAATACAAAGGATTATAAGATATAAGAGACTACTATGAAAATTTATATACCAACAAATTGGACAACCTAGAAGAAATGGATAAATTCCTAGAAATATACAATCTTCCAAAACTGAATCAGGAAGAAACAGAAAATCCGGATACTAGTAACAAAATTAAAACAATAACTTAAAAACTCCCACAGGGTGCCTGGGTGGTGTAGTGGATTAAGCGTCTGTCCTACTCTTGGTTTCCACTCCGGTTGTGATCTTAAGGTCCTGAGATCAAGCCCCGTGTCATGCTCCCCACCCACACGGAGTCCACTTGAGATCCTCTCTCCCTCTGCCCCTCCCATTCGTGCTTGGTACCCTCTCTCTCTCAAACAAATAAATCTTTAAAAAATAATAAAAATAAAAACTCCCAAGAAATAAAATTCTAGAACCAGATGGCTTCACAGGTGAATTCTCCCAAACATTCAAAGAGTTAATACCTATACTTCTCAAACAATTCCAAAAAACTGAAGAGGAAGGAATGGCTACGAGGCCAGCATTAGCCTGATACCAAAACCACTACAAAAACAGAAAATTACAGGCCAATATTCCCAATCAAACTGAATACAATACATTAAAAGGATCATTCATCATGATCAAGCAGGATTTATTCCAGGGATGCAACGATGGTTCAAGATCCACAAATCAATCAATATGATGCACCACATTAACAAATTGAAGCATAAAAATCATATAATCATCACAACAGATGCAGAAAAGCTTGGCAAAATTCAATATCCACTCATGATAAAAGCACTTAACAAAGTTATATAGAGGGAACATACCTCAACACAATAAAGGCCATCCATACATGAAAACCCACAGCCAACATCATAAAAGCTGAAAACTTTTCCTTAAAGATCAGGAACAAGACAAGGATGCTGACTCTCACAGTTTTAATCAGCATGCTACTGGAAGTCCTAACTGCAGCAATCAGACAAGAAATAAAAGGCACCCAAAGTGGTTAAGGAGAGGTAAAACTGTCACTATTTGCAGATGACATAATATTAGGATAGGAAATCCTAAAGACGTCACCAAAAAATCATTAGAACTAACAAATACTTCAGGTAAAGTTGCAGGACACAAAGTTAATACATAGAAACCTGCTGTGTATATTAATAAACTAGCAGAAAGAGAAATTAAGAAAACAATCCTATTTACAACTGCATCAAAAAGAATAAAATCCCTAGAAATAAATTTAACCAACCAATGAGGTGAAAAACCTTTCTTCTAAAACCTATTAAAACACTGATTAAAGAAATTGAGGGTGACACAAATAAATGGAAAAATATACCATGCTTATGGACTGGAAGAACTAACATTGTTTATGTCTGTTCTACCCACGTAATCTATAAATTAAATGCAGCATTTTCCACAGAACTAGAACAAATAATCCTAAAATTTGTATGAAACCACAAAGGACCCTGGAAAAGCCAAAGTGATCTTCAGAAAGAAGAACGAAGCTGGTAGTAGCACATTCCCAGATTATCTATACTACAAAGCTATAGCAATCAAAACAGTATGTTATGGCATGGAAATAGACACATAGATCAATGGAATAGAAGAGTAAAACCAAAAATAAAGCCACACATTTATGGTCAATTAATCTATGACAAAAAGGGCAAGAATATATAATGGGGAAAAGATGGTCTTCAATAAATGGTGTTGGGAAAACTGGACAGCTATATGCTGAAGAATGACACTGGACCACTTTCTTATACCATATATAAAAACAAACCCCAAATGGATTAAAGACCTAAATTAAGGCCTGAAACCATAAAACTCTTTAAGCAAAAACAAAACACTGGTCAGTAAACTCTTGGATATCTGTCTCAGCAATATTTTTTTGTAACTGTCTCTACACGTGAGGACAACAAAAAATAAACAATTGAGACTACAAATACTAAAATACTTTTGCACGGTAAAGGGAACCATCAACAAAACAAAAAGTCAATCTAATGACTTCTCCCATATTTGCAAATATATCTGATTGAGATTAATATCCAAAATATATAAAGAACTCATAGAACTCATTATCAAAACCTGAAACAGTTGGATTAAAAAATGGGCAAGGAGCTGAACGGGCACTTCCAAAGACATACAGATGGCCAAGAGACACATGAAAAAATGTTCAACCTCACTCATCATCAGGGTAAGGCAAATCAAAATCATAATTAGATTACCTCACACCTGTCAGAATGGCTAGTATTAAAAAAGGTAAACACAACAAGTGTTACGAGGATGTGGAGAAAAAGAAACCCTCCTGCTGTTTTGGGAATATAAATTGGTACAGCCAGTATGGAAAATAGTAGGGAGATTACTCAAAAAGCTAAAAATGGAACTACTGTACAACCCAGCAATTCCATTTCTGGGTATTTACTCGTGGAAAACAAAAACACTAACTCGAAAAGATTATTTGTACCTTTATGTTCATTACAGCATAAAATTTACAACAGCCAAGATATGGAAGCAATCTACTTGTCCATCAACAGGTGAATGGATAAAGAAGATAATACACACATACATACACAATGGAGTATTACTCAGACATAAAAAAAAGAAAATCTTTCCATCCATGACAACATGGATGGACCGAGAGGGTATCATGCTAAGTGAAATAAGTCTGACAGAAAATGACAAATACCATATGATTTTACTTACATGTGGAATCTAAAAATAAAACAAAAACAGATTTGTAAACACAGAGAACAAACTCATGGTTGCCAGAGGGGAGAGGGGTAAAGAGATGGGTGAAATAGGTGAAAGGGATCAAGAAATACAAACTTCGAGTTTTAAAATAAGTCAGTCTCAGGGATGTAAAGTATAGCAGAGAGAATATAGTCAATTACACTGAAATAACTTTGTAAGGTGACATAGGGTGACTATACTTACCGTGGTGATCATTTTGTAATGTATAAAAATGTCAAGTCACTATGCCGGTATGACTGAAACTAACATATATTGTGTGTCAACTGTACTTCAATTAATAAAACAAAAACACTATTATTCAAAGCCCTAGACCAAACCAAAAAGGCAGACCTGTGACTTGTATAAGCTTTTTTACTAATTGTTACTGAACAATTAACCAGTTCAGGTTAGTGTTAAGTGATAGAAGTTACCTACTTTATATTCAACTGTACATAATAGAAAAAAATTAAAAACCAAATTATACCTCATGTAGCTAGTTGCCTTTCCAACCATTTGAAGATTTCTTTAAGTGTAATTTTCGTAACACTTAAATTTAGTCATTAAATAGGGTAAGCAGAGTTAGCAGATGAAAATGTATGATATTTGGTTAAATTTGAATTCCAGCTAAAAAATGAGTAATTTCTTAGGTGTAATTAAGTACCATGTAAAATTGAAGAAATATTTATACTAAGTATAAATCTCCCAGGCAAACCAGGGCCCAGGGTCCTGAGTTGAACAGAAGAGTTTGGAAATCCTTTTCCTTCATTCCCCTACTGGGAGAGACCTGATACACAGTAACTCCTTCTCTTACTCTTTCCTTTTACTGTAAAATGCTTCTTACATAAAAAGGCAAGATAATACTGTACTGGATATCTACAACTACTTCCTCAGCTTACAAAATATAATCTTATAGGATCTATTTCTTCCCCTAGTTGGATTCTCTACTCTTCTTCATACAAAAAGCCATGTTGTTACACTTCTACTACGTATGTATATATTCCTAGACAACAGAGAGTAATTTCCAAATTTTATATAAATACCATATTGTACTTCTACAACTCTCTCTTCACTGAACATGTATTCTGAGAATTTATCATATTGAGGTATCACTTCTAGTTCATTCATTTTTTCTATTGTATTATATTCCTTTATGTATACTCACAACTTAATTATTCTTTCCCTTATTGATCGATATCTGTCATTTCCCTTTTTTGGCAATTATAAACAAGGCTGCTGCAAATAATCTTGTACATGTCTTCTTGTGCATCTGAGTTTCTCTAGAAATCTAATTTGCCACAGTACCTAGACATATTTACACTACTAGCAGCCATAAATTTTAATAGTCGCAGACATTTACTATACCATTAGACATAAACTTACCATTAGAAATAAACAAATTTCTATATACTAACAATGAGCATGTTGAAAACATAATTAAAAACAAGATATCATTTAAATATGGTATTTACAAAATATCAGTTCCAAAGAAAATTAAATACTTAGATATACACTTTAAACATACACAAAATCTGTGTGGTAAAAATTATAAAATGATGATTAAACAAATCAAAGAAAAACTAAATAAAAGGAGAAATGTACCTTATTCCAGATTGGAAGATTTGATGTAGTAATCATGGTAATTCTCCCAAAATTTATCTGTAAGTTTAATCAATTCCCATCAAAATACAATTACCTGGTGAAATAAAATGAGTGTAAAAATAAAATGAATACAAACCAATAGCATGTGTAATGACCGCAGGTTTTTGCTGACATTGAAATGCTTTTGTAGTACTTCTCGCACACTTCTATCTTCTGTGAGACACTAGAGAAAAAAAAAAAAATCAAAACAGATAAGGAACAAGGCAGTTTAAAAACTACAATGTGCCTCACTATTGGTGTACCTCATTAACTCTGATATTCATTCATTATTAAATAGGTGTTGGTTTTATTTTGTAGAATACAAAAATCAAAATGAAATTTCCAGTCTATTAATTTTCTTCTTATCCCTTTATGTTAATTAAAATACACAAAAACAAAACATAATACCTGCTACCCCAAACTTACTGATCTAAAAAGGGAAACTATACAGTCATACCAGTGGGATGATCAAAACTCAGCACAAAACATAAGAGAGAATAAGAGTTACTATATCGGGGAACACAAGGTAAAGCAATACAAAGAATGCTTAAACTATATGAGTCAATAAGGTAAAAAGAAAGAGTATTCCAGTTATAGGGAACAGCAGGAGCAATGAAGGAAGATCGTGGCATACTGACAGAAAATGAGTAGTCATGTAACCCTGAGTTTCAGTTATTGGCAAAGCGATTTCATGGAAGGACAAGGACAGAAAAACCTAATTGTGGGCCATTGCAATTGTCCATATAAGAGACAAAAAGGGTCTGAATTAATAGTGTGAATAGAGAATTAAGACATTTATAGGAGACATGGTCTGATGGAGAGTCAAATGGTGATGTGTGGAGAAGCAAGGGCTTGAGAGAGGGAAGAAAAAAATCAGAAATGATATTTTGGGGACAGAACATCCCAGGATGAATGAAGAGTGAAATGTGGTCAAGAAGTGAAACTTGGTTATCAATATTTAAGAACTAAATGGAAAAAGAGCAAAGAGACTGAGAAAGATACTGAAGACTGGAAAATAATCCAAGAGAGAGCAATTAAACCAAGGGAAGAAAACTTTAAGAAGGAAGTAGTGATCAACAATGTAAATTACTTAGTATAATTAAACTAAAATATATTTTGAGAAGAAACTAATCACTTTGGAAATGTGGATATCAATAAGGTCCTTTGAAAAAGCAATTGTGATTGTAGTGAATTAGAATTAATGAAAAGTAAGGTACATTTGGCATTAAAGAAAAAATTTGATGTAAGGAGAGTAAACTCACAGCTGGCAGAGCCAAAAACAGCCTGGGCAAGATTGACATAAATTTTCAAAAATCATCTGTAAGGAATAAGGATTCTTTTTTTAAAACAAACAAAAAACCCAGGAAACCTTATTTTCTAGAGGTAAAACTGTTATATCTCATACCTCTACTGTAAGTAGATCCAGATTCAAGAATAAGTTCAGTATAATGGAATAAAGTTTTATGCTCTCAATAAATACATTTTCCTAGTTATAGTCCCTATTCCCTTGTCATTCTTTTCAGTATTCTCTTTGACTGTAACAATTTGCTTGCTGTTACTATTGAGAGTACACAAAATGAACACAAAATAATAAAGCAAAGTAATACACATAAAAAACTTCTGGGAATTAACTGTAGTCCTGTTAAAACTAAAACTATAAAAAAAAAATCACCTGGAACAAAAATATTGATAAAAGAAATTTTCTCCCTAAGAATTCAATTATTTTTAAGAACAGTTAGTTAATTGCTTTTCTTCTACACGATGCTTCAAAGGGCTAACCTATACTCTCTGTCTTTTTTCTTGTATTTTTAGAGGTCTGAATCCAACTCCCCGTATTTCTGAAAGCTATCACCTTCTTGCTTCCATAATTACTTAATGTGCTTTAAAAAGAAGTCTAGAAGATCTGTATGTGAGCCATTAAAAAAAATCTCTTGGGCGCCTGGGTGGCTCAGTTGGTTAAGCAACTGCCTTCGGCTCAGGTCATGATCCTGGAGTCCCGGGATCAAGTCCCGCATCGGGCTCCCTGCTCAGCGGGGGGTCTGCTTCTCCCTCTGACCCTCCCCCCTCTCATGTACTCTCTCTCATTCTCGCTCTCTCAAATAAATAAATAAAAATCTCTAACAAAAAAAAAATCTCTTAATACACTTTCACCTTGATTCCAACACTATAAACTACTTGGAGATATAAGGCTATTATAAAAAAAACCCACAACTCTTTGGATGTCTATTATATTTAACTATGATAGTCATTGAAGATATTAGATCTTGGGTTTTGAAACACTAATGAATTTCTTATTTCTCTGTATTGAAAGCTCCCTTATAGTTGGCTCAGGAAATGATGCAAGGGAAATAAAGACACAGAATCACTGACTGACATCACCCCTTATAGGAACATGGGGAAATTCCCAGAAACAATGCAGACCTCCCCTGTTATTCAAGGAAGCTGAAACATTAACTTTTCACTGATGAACACATGAGTAGCAGCTGCAGAAACAAGTTCTTATTGTACTAATTGTACAGTTTGCTTGGCTGGTGCCCTCTTCACAGGCAGATTCTAAGCAGAATGTAACAGAGTTTCACTGGTACCTCAGAACTCATGATGCTCCAGGGATAACTTAGTGGCAGCAGTATATGTACTAAATCTCCTAGTCAGTTCCTGCTCAATCTTCTCACCTTCTGTTAACTAAAGGGAAGGTTATGACAGTAGATAAATGTTCCTTGAACTTAGCTATAGTACTTTGGGAGAATTTCCTTTGAGGAGAATTAGTTATGATCCTTTAAAATGCTCTTTCATTCAGGGATTTCTCCTTATACTGCCATGCTGGGATGGTGTTTACTCTGCTTAACTTACTTGACTTATTTGAGGTATGGCTAAAACATTCAAGTTAGACAGGATGTCCAGGTTCAACCATATCCTGAAGATACTTCTTGGATGAGATTCCATAGGCGACCTGTTATCTATACCATTGTTTTTTGTTTGTTGTTTTTTTAAACCTGGGATCAGAAAAACTTGCTGGGTAGTCAGTACTGAGAGAAAGGATAGCTCCCTCAAAGCAACCCCCACTTTCCTGGGCAAGGCTTCTGGCCATGGTGCTGACATATATTCCAAGTGAAGCACATCCATTAGCATACCAAAGGGAAGTGGCAAATGAGGATGATGATACAGGGAACAAAATACTAGAACTAAGACACAAACTCCAGTGGTATTACTTCTACATTATAAAAGAACTGCAATATTGTAAAACAAAGAAAGAAACAAACAAAAAACCCCAAAAAACAAAAGGATAGTGCTCACATTCATTTCTACCATCTGCCCCTAAATTCAGTGATACAGGATCAGCAAAAAAGGACCAAAAACCTAAGGGCTAGCCACCCTCCTGCTGAATGGTTACCATTTTCCAAGTCATCCAGAATTATGCTTCACCAGTTATCCCTTTCATCTAACTCCTTTATATACCCACTTGGTTGCAGAGAATGCAATATTCTGTGAAGGACAGAAAGATTGGTACCAGCACTGTATAACCTGGGCTATGTAGTCATCTTAGGAAAAGAAAGGGAGCAGGGACAGAAATAAAGAGTCCTGGCAAAGCAAAGACATTTAAATACTATGAAAGACTGAACTTGGATCTCTAAAGAAGTCAGAAAAAAATACTGTTGTAACAAGATAATCACTTCAGGAACTGAAGAAGGTAAAAGTCTGTAAAGCACTGAAAAGTGGATTCAGAGGCCAAAGATGCAGAGCTTGTTCCACTCCAGACCTAGGTAAGGAAAGGGACAATGTGGGGGTACCAAATATAAAGGTTTCTTAAAGAACAGAATCTTATAATAAGATGGAGTATCAAAAAAACTTCCCTGGGCTAACAAATATCTGAGTCCCAGACAGGATTAATCTGGGGAGAAGGGGAAAAGGAAAAACCCACACCTAATTGTATCACAGCACAATCTCTGAATTTTAAGGATAACCATTTTTCCATTCAATTCTGTATAGTTACACTACAAAATAATACAAAACTGTCAATCAGAACAATATGCAAAGTTTGAACTCTCTTTGTAAAAACAACTTCAGTATATATATGTTTGAAACGCTATAAATCAAATAATTACTCTGTAGTGTAGTATAAGGAAGTAGAATGGGAATGGATATAAGGGAAACTTGTACGTTTTACCATGTATTCTTATACACTGATTAAATTTTGATCAGTGAACTTTCAGTAATCTCTACACTCAATGTGAGGCTTGAAACCACAATGCCAAGATCAAGAGTTGCATGCTCTTCCGACTAAGCCAGCCAGGTGTTCCCTTGTTCAGTGAACTTTTAATTTAAAAAAATGAAAAGTGACAAAATTAGTAATGCTTAGATGAGCAGACTATATTTTATAATCAAAACGAATCAAGTTTTAGTTATGCAAGATGAGTAAATTTTGGAGTATAACAACAGTAAAAATGTGACTATGGTTAACAATACAGTATTGTACACTTGAAATTTGCTCAGAAGACAGCTCATAAGTATTCTCACCTCTTCCCACAAAAGAAAAAAAGAAAAACAAGAGATCTCACCTCTTCCCACAAAAGAAAAAAGAAAAACAAGAAAGAAAACGGTAACTACTGAGGTGATGGATGAGTTGAATAGCTTCATTGTGGTATTTCATGATATACATGTATATCAAAACATCAAGTTGTACCCTGAAACATATATAACTTTTGTCAATTATACCTCAACAAAGCTGGGAAAAAATAAAAAATTGTTTAAGAACAAAATAAATGCAAAGTTCTCACTTTTAATTTGGTATTGATATTTAAGATTAAAATCATGACTGCTTTTCAAATCAGTATTTGTATATCCTTTGGGTAAATACCTACTAGTACAGTTGCTGGATCGTAGGGTAGTTCTATTTTTAACTTTGTGAGTAACCTCCTTACTGTTTTCCACAGTGGCTGTACCAGTTTCAATTCCCAGCAATAGTGTAGGAGGGTTCCCCTTTCTCCACATCCTCACCAACATCTGTTGTTTCCTGTGTTAATTTTAGCCATTCTGACAGGTGTGATGTGATATCTCATTGTAGTTGTGATTTGTATTTCCCTGATAAGTGATGTTGAGCATCTTTTCATGTGTCCATTAGCCATCTGTATATCTTCTTTGGAAAAATGTCTATTCATGTCTTCTGCCCATTTTTTAACTACATTATTTGTTTCTTGGGTGTTGAGTTTGATAAGTTCTTAATATATTTTGGATACTAACCCTTTATCAGATATGTCATTTGCAAATATCTTCTTCTATTCTGAAGGTTGCCTTTTAGTTTTCTTGACTGTTCCCCTTGCTGTGCAGAAGTTTTATTTTAACAAATTTTTTTCTTTTAAGATTTTATTTATTTATTTGAGAGAGAGAATGAGATAGAGAGCATGAGAGGGGGGAGGGTCAGAGGGAGAAGGAGACTCCCTGCTGAGCAGGGAGCCTGATGCAGGACTCGATCCTGGTACTCCAGGATCATGACCTGGGCCGAAGGCAGTCGCTTAACCAACTGAGCCACCCAGGCACCTGAAGCTTTTTATCTTGATGAAGTCCCAATAGTTCATTTCTGCTTTTGTTTCCCTTGCCTCAGGAGATTTATCTAGTAAGAAGTTGCTATGGCCAAGGTCAAAGAGGTTGCTGCCCATGTTCTCCTCTAGGATTCTGATGATTTCCTGTCTCACAGGTCTTTTATCCATTTTTTGAATTCATTATTAACATAAGCCAAATAACGGAAAGAGCCCAAATGTCCATCAATAGATAAATGGATAAAGAAGTCATGGTATGTATATACAACAGAATATTAATTAGCCATAAAAAAGAATGAAATACTGCCATTTGCAACGACGTGGATGGAACTAGAGAGTATTATGCTAAGCGAAATAAGGCAGTCAGAGAAAGACAAATACCATACTATTTCACTAAGTGAAATTTAAATGAAACAGATGAACATGGGGTAAAAAAAGAGAGGCAAACCAGGAAAGACTCTTTTTTTTTTTAAGATTTTATTTATTTGAGAAAGAGAGAGAGTGAGTGGGAGGGAGGGAGGAGAGGCAGAGAGAATATGAAACAGACTCTGTGCTGAGCACAGAACCTGATGCAGGAATCGATCTCATGACTGCAAGATTATGACCTACGCCAAAACCAAGTTGGACACTTAACCAACTGAGGCACCCAGGTGCCTCCAGACTCTTAACTATAGAGAACAAACTGAGGGTTGCTGGAGGGGAGGTAGGAAGGGGTTGAGTTAAATGGGTGGTGGATATTAAGGAAGGCACTTGTGATGAGCACCGTGAGTTGTATGTTAGTGATAAACTGCTGGATACGACACCTAAAATTAATATTACATTGTGTATTAACCAACTAGAATTTAAATAAAAACTTGAAACTACAAAAAAAATTAATAATTACTGCTTTGACATAAAACAATATTCTTAGAGCCAGTGAATACAGACTTTGCAACTTTAATTATCCAAAGATCTAATCATCCTCATCAGTATTTAATATCATAGACCAGTTTTTCCCAATTCTTTCAAAACCAAGGACTCTAAATTATTTTCTACTTTCAGAAGACCCATATTTCTGAAAGATTCTACCATGTGGGATTTATTCAACAACACTGTTTTTCAATTGTGCTATTAAACACACTCCCACACATATACTCTCTCCCTTCTCCCTGCCAACTGAAAATTCTTGACAGCATAAGATAAACTGATGCTAGTATGTTGAGTTGGTATGACAATAGCCTATATATGTTAGGCTATTCAATTTAAGCATAGATAAATTTACAGAGTCCACAAGGTTTTAGTAAACCTTTAAATCAACATGCGAGTGTGCCGGGGTGGAAGACCCTGAGGGCTCCAGAGACTACAAGATGAGATTCACCAATTTAGACATACAACCAGAGGTGCCAAACCTAGTTTGACTTAAAAGACCCAATGAGATAAAAGCTGAAATTGTAGGAGAATTAGAGGGGGAAAAAATCCATACTGGATTGTTAGGTACGAACCACCAAGCTAAAATATTGCTAAACTTGTAAATAATGAAAATAATATTTTTATAATATTCTAAATATTAACAGAATAACCTAAAATATAAGCCAGATTGAAACAGAACAAAAATCTCATTAAAGTTCTTTTGAGAGAAAAAATTTAGGATATGACATTTCAAATGTCTTTTAAAAGAAAATAACACAAAAAAGTGTGTAATTCGTATTAATGCAGTTTTATGCTATAATAACACTAGAATCTTTGTGCTAATTTACAAATTTGTTTAAATTTGTAGGTTTTTATAAGCTTTCAGTGGTATAGCAAGGCACAAAAATTATTTAAAGATTATTGCCTCCGTTCCAAGTTACCTGAACATTCTCATTCCACTTCTCAGTGAAGATCTTGTCTGGAAATTCTGCAGGTAGAGATAATTGTTCTTTAAATATTTTAAGATACTGTGGAAAACCAAATGAATTCATTAAATGTATCTGCCGGTGAGAAAATCGTGACTTCACTCTTTTTTCTAAGAGTTCCAAAATATCCTTAAAAACAAACAAAAATCCATATAAGATGCATGTTTAAAAAGAAAAAAACATACCAATATTAGAGGTATACATATCTGAACTATCACTATTAATTAACAATGCTTACCCTATAAAATACAATTAAGCATTTTATGCAAGCCTCCGAAAACTCAAATCATTCCCTTGATATCCTTACAGTTATACAAGCCACTTTTAATAATCCCCTTCTAAGCATGTGTAGGACTGGTGATGTCATGCCTTTTTCCTACTATGCTATTCTCAGTTAATCTTTAACATTCCAAGACCAACAATTGCAAAAAAATTCTATTATTGAATAGTTCTCTGCCACAATAACACCAAGAATTTCAATAAGGAATTTCATACACTGACAAAGAGGAATAAAGATACGTGAAGAATTCAGATTTAAAAAAACAGCAAAATATAGTAAGACTTACTACATTCCTGAAAATTTAAACATCTTCATTGTTTTATGTAACGACGACTCAAGAAGTAGCATATGTAATGGAGAAAAATTCAGTTCACTAAACTACCTATAAATTCAAGCTGAAGCCATGGTGAAATGAAGGAACAAACTATAGGAGAGGAAACTTGCAGGAAAACAGCATGACACTGGTAAGTTAGTCTGTCTTTTGGCTTTTTTACACTGATATTTTAGAAAGTACTTGCATTTGTGCTATTTTTCCTTCAGAAGTTAGGAATCAAGTTGATTGTCATTTTTCTATAAAAGAACTTAAAAAAAAAAAAAGCTGTGGTGAGGACCTAAAATATGGATTTTTAAATCTACCCAGATGATTGTCATAATAGCTAGGTTAAGAAACCAATCATATAGAGGAAAGAATTCAAGTGATCAAAATGGGATCATGGGTAGTCTGGAAAAGAAGACAGGAAAGATTAATAGCTTGGGGTTAGTAGGGAGAAAGTGAATGAAAAACCTGGGATGTTTTTATAGCTCAAAGAAAAATACAGTGCAAGCACAATGAAAAGAGAATGAAGTTATGTTTAGAGACAGCAATATTATAAATTTTCTATTAATGAGCAGTTCTAGAACACCCATGTAGGTAGGTGGCGGAAAGGTAGTGCAAACAACACTCTATGCCAGCAGTAATTAAGAGCTTGAACTTGGGAATGGAAAGAAAGGTGGAAGTAAAAGATATTTTAGTGGACAGAAATGACTGAAGTTGGCAATGTGGGAATAAAAGGAATAATAATAAAAAAAAAGAACTACTTCCACAGAGAAGAGGCTGTTTGTTAGTAAAGTCACTAATCCATCTATCCTTTTGCTTTTCCCCTATAAACACAGACATACAATAGACTTGAACAGTATAGTTGGGAGAATTATACATATAGAATTTTTAAAGGCCTATGATAACACTGCTAAAGAGCAGCTGATTCTTTATCTGGTCCTTCAATGGGTCAGTAACATCTGCCACTGCTACTTCTACCCAAAGAAAGATTTTTTTTTTAGCAAGAAGGAAGATGCTTCCTGAACTCCTGTGGTATGACTGCTGCTTTTGACAAAGAGGAATAAAGATATGTGAAGAACCAGGCAGAGGTTCTATGAGGGAGACTTATTATGAAGGCATATATCATAAACTCTAAAGCACTGGGGAAAGAGGACAGAGAAAGACACTCCACAGGAAAACAACACTGGAAGGAAGACTGTTGAAAGATGACTCAGTAAAGCATTTCACTTTTCTAAGAAGGAAACAGCTGTAGGAAAGGAACAGAAGTAAATGGGTCTGACCACAAATCTGCCAAGAATGAAATAGGAAAAAGAAGAATGAAAACAACAGACCCATGGCAGGCACAGTATGAGAAGAGAGGACTCTTAAATACCAGTTTTACCTGAATTCAGTAAGAAAGTTTATGATGTAAAAGAATATAAACAAAAAAAGGCCTATGTAGCCATCTGAAGTATATAAGGTTCAACATGTAGAGAGTCTTCATAAAGTAATGTGATAGTGACATTGAGACTATGGTTAAAATCATTCTAAAATCACCCCCAAGAAGCAAAGAAGCCACTATCTACTGTGACAGCTTGATAGAAGTAATCCCTTCCATTTCTGGAGATGAATACTTACAAAGATGGGATACTATCATTTTTACTCAATTCTAAGCATTTTCAAAAAAAAAGAAACAGTCTTAAATATAAAAGTAGAAACTATTAACAATTTTAATAAAATAGTGGTGCAATTAATTTTCTCTTTACTTGCTAATGTAGATATTATACTAGCATAATCTGACATCACATTTTTTTTATTCAGTGGATTCCACTGGAGGGAGGGAGCTATTAGTTTATGAGCATGTATGATAAATGTTTTCTTATTTTCTTCAATCTGAGCTGAAAAGTGGGATAAATGCGGAGAGGTGAAGCAAGATGGCAAAGGAGTAGGAGACCTAAATTTCATCTGGTCCCAGGAATTCAGCTAAACAGGGATCCAACCATTCTGAACACCTACAAACTCAACAGAAGATTGAAGAAAAGAATAGCAGCAACTCTCCGAACAGAAAAGCAACCACTTTCTGGAACGGAGACTGTGCGGAGAAGTGAATCCCAGGCGATATTCAGGAAGACAGACTTGGGGTGGGGAGGGAGCCTCCGCCAGCCAGCTGCCGGCAAGTGATAGAGCAGCGGAGCACAAAATCAGAAATTTTAGAAGTCAGCTCCGCCAAGGGACGTCACTCCAGTGGCTAAGCTGGGGGGGGGAACCTTCGTTGGGACAGTGTGGTCCCAGGACCCTCAGGGTCACAGAAAGACCGGGGGTGCCTGAGCACGGCAGAGCTCCCAGGTATCGGAGCAGGAAGCCAGCTGCAGAGATGGGGCCTAGGAGTGGGCTCTCAGCTAGGGGCTACAATTAGCCATGACCCACGGCACAGTCGGGCCACTACTCCTTCAGCAGGGACCCGACAAGCGGCAGATCTGGGGAGAGTCCCCTTCCTCCCCCAGGAGGAGCGGCATGGGAGCGCAATGCAGGAATCTGTTGGGTTTGGAGACTCCAAACGGGGTCGTGTGCCAGAGACAGAGGCGCTGGGTCACAGGCCGGGTGAGCATGGAGGTGGCCAGAGACTGGGGAGACAGGAGTGATTGACTGCTTTTCTCTGGGGGCTCACTGAGGAGTGGGGCCCCGAGCTCTTGGCTCCTCCTGGGCAGAGATTGGGAGGCCGCCATTTTCACTCTTGTCCTTCAGAGCTGTAGGGAAAGCTTTCAGGGAACAAAAGCTACCGAGAGCAAACCAGAGCAGATTACTTGGCCTGCCCCTGGCAAGGACAGGGCAATTCCACCTCAGGCAAAGACATTTGAGAATCACTGCAACAGGCCCCTCCCCCAGAAGATCAGCAAGAACAGCCAGCCAAGACCAAGTTTACTGATCAATGAGAACAGCAGAACTCCAGCACTAGGGGAGTACAGAACATAGAATTCATGGCTTTTTTCCCCATGATTCTTTAGTCTTTCAAAGTTAATTTTTAAAATTATCTTTATTTTTTTCTTTTTCTACTGTTTTCACATTTGTCTTTTTCCCTTTTTCAACCAACATCTTATCAATCCCTTTTATAAAAATCTTTTTTAATTTTCCTTTTTATAATCATAGATTTCTAACCCTTCACTGTAGTTAACCTTATTTTTTGTATACATAGAAGTTGTTCTCCCTTTAAAATTTTGGGATACAGTTTCTTCTAACAGACCAAAATATACCCCAAATCTCTAGTGTATGGCTTTGTTCTGGTCTCCTGCCTGATCACATTCCCTCTTTTTTTTTTTTTTTAAAGATTTCATTTATTTATTTGAGAGAGAGAGAGAGCATATAAGAGGGGGGAGGGTCAGAGGGAGAAGCAGACTCCCTGCTGAGCAGGGAGCCTGATGCAGGACTCGATCCCGGGACTCCAGGATCATGACCTGAGCCAAAGGCAGTCACTTAACCAACTGAGCCACCCAGGTGCCCAACACATTCCCTCTTTTTTTTAAATTTTTAAAAAAATTTCTCTTCTTTTTTCAACCAACTTATCAATTCATTTTATAAAATCTTTTATAATTTTCATCTTTACAGTCATATTCCATCCCTTCATCGTATTTACCCTTCTTTTTGTACATATATGTTTTTCTTTCTTTAAAATTTTGGGAGGAAGTTTTTCTAACAGACCAAAATATGCCCAAAATCTAGTGTGTGGCTCTGATCTATTCACCAGTCTGATCACATTTCCCCCCCACTCTTTTCCCCCCGGGTTTGGGTCTCTTCTGATTGGTTTAGTGTATATTTTTCTGGGGTTGTTGTTACCCTGTTAGCATTTGGTTCTATCATTCATCTATTCTCCTCTGGACAAAATGACAAGATGGAAAAACTCATCTCAAAAAAAAGAACAAGAAGCAGTACCAACTGCCAGGGACCTAATCAATACGGACATTAGTAAGATGTCAGAACTAGAGTTGAGAGTGACGATTATAAAGATACTAGCTGGGCTTGAAAAAAGCATGGAAGATACTACAGAATCCCTTTCTGGAGAAATGAAAGAACTAAAATCTAACCAAGTCAAAATCGAAAAGGCTATTAATGAGGTGCAATCAAAAATGGGAGGCTCTAACTGCTAGGATAAATGAGGCAGAAGAGAGAATTAGTGATATAGAAGACCAATGATGGAGCATAAAGAAGCTGAGAAAAAGAGAGAGGAACAATTATGGGATCACGAGGGCAGAATTCGAGAGAGAAGTGATACCACAAGACGAAACAATATTAGAATAATTGGGATCCCAGAAGAAGAAGAAAGAGAGAGAGGGGCAGAAGGTATATTGGAGGAAATTATAGCAGAGAAATTCCCTAATTTGGGGAAGGAAACAGGCATCAAAATCCAGGAGACACAGAGAACCCCCTCAAAATCAATAAAAATTGGTCAACACCTCAATATCTAATAGTAAAACTTAACAAGTCTCACAATAAAAGAGAAAATCATGAAAGCAGCTGGGGACAAGAGGTCTGTAACCTACAATGGTAGAAATATGAGATTGACAGCAGACCTAGCCACAGAGACCTGGCAGGCCAGAAAGGACTAGCATGATATATTCAGAGCACTAAACAAGTAAAATATGCAGCCAAGAATACTATATCCAGCTAGGCTGTCATTGAAAGTAGAAGGAGAGATAAAAAGCTTTCAGGACAAACAAAAACTAAAAGAATTTGCAAACACCAAACCACCCCTACAAGAAATATTGAAAGGGGTCCTCTAAGCAAAGAGAGAGAGCCTAAAAGTAACATAGACCAGAAAGAATAGAGACAATATACAGTAACAGTCACCTAACAGGCAATACAATGGCACTAAATTCCTATCTTTCAATAGTTACCCTGAATGTAAATGGGCTAAATGCCCTAATCGAAAGACAAAGGGTATCAGACTGGATAAAAAAACAAGACCCTTCAATATGCTGTCTGCAAGAGACTCATTTTAGACCCAAAGACACCTCCAGATTGAAAGTGAGGGGGTGGAAAACCATTTACCATGTTAACAGACATCAAAAGAAAGCTGGGGTGGCAATCCTTATATTAGACAAATTAGATTTTATTTTATTATTATTTTTTAAAGATTTTACTTATTTGACAGAGAGAGACACAGCACAAGAGGGAACACAAGCAGGGACAGAGGGAGAGAAGCAGGCTTTCTGCGCAAGCAGGGAGCCCGATGTGGGGCTCAATTCCAGGACCCTGGGACCATGACCTGAGCAGAAGGCAGACGCTTAACAACTGAGCCACCCAGGCGCCCCTGAAAATTAGATTTTAAACCAAAGACTATAATAAGAGATGAGGAAGGATACTATATCCTACTTAAGGGGTTTATCCAAAAAGAAGATCTAACAATTGTAAATATCTATGCCCCTAACAAGGGAGCAGACAATTATGTAAGCCAATTAATAACAAAATCAAAGAAACATATCGACAACGATACAATAATAGTATAGGACTTTATCACCCCCCTCACTGAAATGGACAGATCATCTAAGCAAAAGATCAACAAGGAAATAAAGACTTTAAATGACACACTAGAATAAATGGACTTCACAGATATATTCAGAACATTCCATCCCAAAGCAACAGAATACACATTTTTCTCTAGTGCCCATGGAACATTCTCCAGAATAGATCACATCCTAGGTCACGAATCAGGTCTCAACTGGCACCAAAAGATTGGGGTCATTCCCTGCCTATGTTTGGACCACAATGCTTTGAAACTAGAACTCAATTACAAGAGGAAAGTCGGAAAGAACTCAAATAGATGGAGTCTAAAGAGCATCCTACTAAAGAATGAATGGGTCAACCAGGAAATTAAAGAATTTAAAAAATTCATGGAAACAAATGAAAATGAAAACAACTGTTCAAAATCTTTGGGATGCAGCAAGGCGGTCCTTCAAGAAACAAGAAAGGTCTCAAATACACAACCTAACCCTACACCTAAAGGAGCTGGAGAAAGAACAGCAAATAAAGCCGAAACACAGCAGGAGAAGAGCAATAATAAAGATCAGAGCAGAAATCAATGAAACAGAAACCAAAAGAACAGGAGAACAGATCTACGGAACTAGGAGCTGGTTCTTTGAAAGAATTAATAAGACTGATAGACCCCTGGCCAGACTTATCAAAAAGGAAAAAAAAGACCCAAATAAAATCATGAATGAAAGAGGACAGATCACAACCAACACCAAAGAAATGAAAACAATTACAAGAACATATTATGAGCAACTATAGGCCAGCAAATTAGATAACCTGGAAGAAATGGATGCATTCCTAGAGATGTATAAACCACCAAAACTGAACCAGGAAGAAATAGAAAACCTGAACAGACCAATAACCACTAAGGAAATTGAAGTAGTAATCAAAAATCTCCCAACAAACAAGAGCTCAGGGCCAGATGGTTTCCAAGGGGAATTCTACCATACATTTAAAGAAGAATTCATCCCTATTCTTCTGAAACTGTTCCAAAAAATAGAAATGGAAGGAAAACTTCCAAACTCATTTTATGAGGCCAGCATTACCTTGATCCCAAAATCAGATAAAGACCCCATCAAAAAGGAGAATTACAGACCAATATCCCCGATGAACATGGATGCAAAAATTCTCACCAAAATACTAGTCAATAGGATCCAACAGTACATTAAAAGAATTATTCACCACGACCAAGCGGGATTCATTCCTGGGCTGCAAGGTTGGTTCAACATCCGCAAATCAATCAATGTGATACAATACATTAATAAAAGAAAGAACAAGAACCATATGATCCTCTCAATAGATGCAGAAAAAGCATCTGACAAAGTAGAGCATCCTTTCTTGATTAAAACTCCAGATTGTAGGGACAGAGGGTACATACCTCAATATCATAAGAGCCATATATGAAAAACCCATAGCGAATATCATTCTTAATAGGGAAAAACTGAGAGCTTTTCCCCCAAGATCAGGAACACGGCAAGGATGTCCACTATCACCACTGCTCTTCAACATAGTACTAGAATTCCTAGCCACAGCAGTTAGACAACAAAAAGAAATAAAAGGCATCCGAATTGGCAAAGAAGTCAAACTCTCACTCCTTGCAGATGATATGATACTTTATGTGGAAAACCCAAAAGACTCCACCCCAAAACTGCTAGAACTCATATAGGAATTCAGTAAAGTGGCAGGATATAACATCAAGTACAGAAATCAGTTGCATTTCTATACACCAACAATAAGACAGAAGAGAAATTTAGGAGTCGATCCCATTTACAATTGCACCCAAAACCTTAAGATACCTAGGAATAAATCTAACCAAAGAGGCAAAGAATCTGTACTCAGAAAACTATAAAACACTCATGGAAGAAATTGAGGAAGACACAAAGAAATGGAAAAAAGTTCCATGCTCATGGATTCAAGAACAAATATTGTGAAGATGTCAATGCTACCTAGAGCAATCTACACATTTAATGCAATCCCTATCAAAACACCATCCACTTTTTTCAAAGAAATGGAGCAAATAATCCTAAAATTTGTATGGAACCAGAAAAGACCCTAAATAGCCAGAGCAATGTTGAAAAAGAAAAGCAAAGCTGGTGGCATCACAATTCCGGACTTCAAGCCCTATTACAAAGCTGTAATCATCAAGACAGTATGGTACTTGCACAAAAACAGACACAGAGATCAATGGAACAGAATAGAGAGCCCAGAAATGGACCCTCAATTCATCTCCAACAAAGCAGGAAAGAATGTCCAATGGAAAAAAGACAGTCTCCTCACAAATGGTGTTGGGAAAACTGGACAGCCACATGCAGAAGAATGAAACTGGACCATTTCCTTACACCACACACAAAAATAGACTCAAAATGGATGAAAGATCTAAATGTGAGACAGGAACCCATCAAAATCCTAGAGGAGAACAAAGGCAGCAACCTCCTCAACCTCAGCCGCAGCAACTTCTTCCTAGAAACATCGCCAAAGGCAAGGGAAGCAAGGGCAAAAATGAACTATTGGGACTTCATCAAAATAAAAAGCTCCTGCACAGCAAAGGAAACAGTCAACAAAACCAAGACAACTGACAGAATGGGAGAAGATATTTGCAAATGATATATCAGATAAAGGGCTAGTATCCAAAATCTATAAATAACTTATCAAACTCAACACCTGAAGAACAAATAATCCAATCAAGAAATGGTCAGAGGACATGAACAGACATTTTTCCAAAGAAGATATCCAAATGGCTAACAGACACATGAAAATGTGCTCAACATCACTCGGCATCAGGGAAATCCAAACCAAAACCTCAATGAGATACCACCTCACACCAGTCAGAATGCCTAAAATTAACAAGTCAGGAAACGACAGATGTTGGCGAGGATGCGGAGAAAGGGGAACCCTCCTACACTGTTGGTAGGAATGCAAGCTGGTGCAGCCAACTCTGGAAAACAGTATGGAGGTTCCTCAAAAAGTTGAAAATAGAGCTACCGTACGACCCAGCAATTGCACTACTGGGTATTTACCCCAAAGATACAAATGTAGAGATCTGAAGGGGTACGTGCACCCCAATGTTTATAGCAGCAATGTCCACAACAGCCAAACTGTGGAAAGAGCCAAGATGTCCATCAATAGATGAATGGATAAAGAAGATGTGGTATATATATACAATGGAATATTATGCAGCCATCAAAAACATGAACTCTTGCCATTTGCAATGACATGGACAGAACTAGAGGGTATTACGCTAAGAAAATAAGTCAATCAGAGAGAAGGACAAGTATCATATGATCTCACTGATATGAGGAATTCTTACTCTCAGGAAACAAACGGAGGGTTGCTGGAGTGGTGGGGGATGGGATAAATGGGGTGGCTGGATGATGGACACTGGGGAGAGTATGTGCTATGGTGCAGGCTGTGAATTATCTAAGACCTGTACCTCTGAAACAAATAAAAAGAAGATAGTAGGAAAGAAAAATGAAGGGGGGGTAAATTGGAGGGGGAGATGCACCATGAGAGACTATGGACTCTGAGAAACAAACTGAAGGTTTTAGAGGGGAGGGAGGTGGGGGGATAGGTTAGCCCAGTGATGGATATTAAGTAGGGCACATACTGCATGGAACACTGGGTGTTATACGCAAACAATGAATCATGGAACACTACATCAAAAACTAATGTAATGTATGGTGATTAACATAACATAGTAAAATAAAATTAAAAAAAAAAAAGTAGGATAAATGCAACAGGCACTAGTGAAACACATTTGAAAAAATGCCTGATATAATAACCTACATAAGTGATGATATCAGTAATTAAGCTTTAATTTTCTAATTAAATAAATTTAATTTTAATCAATTAATCAATTTAATTGATATAATAATCAATTTTTTAATAGAAAGAAAAACTTACCAATCTACATGTAAGACCAATAACTGCTAGTGGAGTCTGTGCAGACTGAGAAATGTCAAACAGATTATAGAGGAGTGTTTGGTTTTTATGATGAGCAAAAAGATCAAATTCATCTAATATGAAGATCACTGGGCAACTAGTAGACCGGTCACCTAAGATAAAATAAGAGTTTTATATATTAAGAAGCAACTATACCAACCTTTCTTAAGTTTCCAAATTATTTACTACACTTTAGTTGTTAAAACTCAATTCAACAAACATATATTGAAAACCTACTTTGCATAGGATACTTAGCAATGCCTATACATTTATTCAACAACAAAAAAATTATTCACAGGACAAGATAGCCTTTACTGCCCTCAAGTAGTTCACAGTCTAATTACGTGACTCTAGTAGTTTACTGATGAAAAATTAAGAACATTATTTAAATGACAAGACTGTTGTTTTTAAAAGTATGTAAATATAATCTTCTGTCATCATAAAGTTGACAAGGATCTCTTAACACCTAAATAGACCAAAACACTTTGGGATTAATAATACAGGGAGTCACTAACTTATGAACAAAACTTTTGCTTCAAAAGAGACTTGTTTAGTTAGCAGAAATGCAAACTATCTTCCCAAGTATTTGTAATTTTTTATAAATAATCATTAAACTAGGAAATTCAACCAAAGCCACTTTTAACTCCTTCTAACCACAGTTTTTTTTTAAGGCACCCCAACAAAGTTTTAATATTTCAACAACAGGGGAAAGTTCAACATGACTCTGTGAATTCATTTTTCTCATTACAACGGGAGAAACTATAAGGGCAAAAGAATCACTATTACCTTAAGGTTTAAGGCTTTATATTCACATAAACAAGTTAAAAGAAAATCTGATAAGGGGACACTTAACAGATAACAAAACATACAGTAACCTATATGTCATGAAAACCACAAGGACTACTCAAAGAGTCTATAAACAGAACTATATAATATAGAAATGTAGCATTTGAGGGATGCCTGGGTGGCTCAGTTGGTTAAGCGTCTGCCTTCAGCTCAGGTCATGACCCCAGGGCCCAGGGTTGGAGTCCTGCATGGGCTCCTTGCTCAGTGGGGAGCCTGCTTCTCCCTCTGCCCACTGCTCACCCTGCTTGTGCAGTCTTTCTCCGACAAATAAATAAAATCTTAAAAAAAAAGAAATGTAGTATTTGATAAAATATACCATTATAAATCAATGGGGAAAAGTGGCTTATACAAGATTAGTTCTCCACTTTACACCTTATCAAAATAAACTCCCGCCAAATTATGAAATATATGTATTAGATGAAAACAGAAGTCAATGCCTTCAAAATCTGGAGAAAAATACTGATGATACAAAAAATTTAAAATTTCTTTTCAGCACAGAAGTCCAAAAAGAATTCCCATAAATGAGTATGGGATAAACACCACCAAAATAAGGCAAAGAATCAACAAGAAATACATAAACCAAGAAATATCAGTGTTTAATAAAAATATGAAGTGATGAGCATAAATAGCACAATAATGCATATCAAACTAAGAGATGTATTTTTTTCTCTTAGGCAGACATGAAAATTAATAATTGTGAATAAAAGTTGAAAAGGAAAAGGTACTCTTAAATATGTTTAGATTTGAAATTGAACTTCTAGGGTAGTTTGGTTCTATTCTTCCTTTTTTCCCTTTCCCCCTTTCTTTCTTTCCCCCTTTGTCCCCTTCCTTCCTTCCTAAGATTTATTTATTTATTTGAGAGAGAGAGACAGAGAGAGCATGAGCAAGGGGAGGGGCAGAGGGATAGGGAGAAGCAGACTCTCTGCTGAGCAAGGAGCCTTCCCGGGACTCAATCCCAGGTTCTTGGGATCATAACCTGAGCCGAAGGCAGACGCTTAACAACTGAGCCACCCAGGTGCCCCTATAAGTATTATTTTTTAAGTTATTTTTATTTAAAGATTTTATTTATTTGACAGAGCACAAGCAGATGGAGCAGCAGACAGAGGGAGAGGGAGAAGCAGGCTCCCTGCTGAGTAGGGAGCCCAATGTAGGGCTCGAATCCAGGACCCTGGGATTATGACTTGAGCCAAAGGCAGAAGCTTAACAGAATAAGCCACACCAGGCACCCCTATAATTTTTCTTTTAAATGTGGTACTGTTTAATCCAGAATTCTACTCATTAAAATTTACCCTAGGAAATATCTAAATAATCACCTAAGCATTTCTTCCTAATTATACAAAGTTAGAAATCAAAATTCGTAACTGGTGATTAGTAACTTCTAATTTATTACATTTTAAGTATAGTTAATTTATAAAACAGAATATATGAGAACCATGAAAATGATGGTGTAGCTCACTATTTACTGACATAGGTGCTCACTACATCCTGTTACATAAGTGAACAAGATATACATTATACAATATAGAAAATCATTTTATTCTTATAAAAAATTATGTCCATCTGCATCAGTGATACACTGCAGGTGAATAAAGACATGAAACCAAATGTTAACTGGGATCATCATGGGGTGGCTGCGTGAGCAGCTCAGTCACGTGTCCGACTCTTGATCTCGGCTCAGTCTTGATCTCAGGGTCATGAGTTCAAGCCCCACTTTCGACGTGGAGACTTCTTAAAAAATAATAATAATTGGGATAGTCACTGTAACAGTTGTGGGATTACAGTGATCACTTTATTACGGTTTTTTACATTTTTGTTTTTTGTAAAAATATGTAACACCTTTATAATCAGGGGAAAAATAAAGCTAAAAGATACCTTTTGGTGGTATTAATTATGTTAATATTTACCTTTTTTTAAAGCTTCCAGAAGAAATGAAAGGTTTTCAGCAAAACTCCCCTGAATAACAAAAAAGACACCATAGCTAAAAGTTTAATGAAATAAAGAATAAAAGAGGACTATCTGATTCTTAGACACTATATAGACACGATGTATCTACTTTTTCCTAGTCAGTGGCCAGATTCTGAGCTGGATACTTCCATGTGCACCATTAAAAACTTAAATATAAAAGGAGAGATGGCATAGTATTGAAAATGGCATTACCTTGTCATGCTCAAAATTTTTTATTTTCTGGATAAAGTCTGTAAAGATGTTAACTTTAATTTAAAGGTAGTTTTTAAGACTTGCTGTATTCTAAACACAGAGAACCAGAAATCATTGCACTTTGTATCTTCAAATAGATTAAGCTCTTTCAAGTCTCAGATTAATTTGTACCACTAAAAAAATGACCATATGATTTCACTCGTAAGTGACATTTAAGAAATAAAACAAATGAACACAGGGAAAGGGGAAAAAGAGGGGGAGGCAAACCATAAGAGACTCTTAACAACAGGGAACAACATGAGGGTTAATGGAGGGGAGGGTGGGCAGGGGATGGACTAAATGGGTGATGGGTATTAAGGAGCACTGGGTGTTATATATAAGTGATGAATCACTAAATTCTACCCCTGAAACCAGTATTACACTATATGTTAACTAAATTTAAATACCAACAACAAAAAAATAAAACATACTATTAAAAAAAAATGAGCACGAACTTAAGTGAGATCCAAAAGGAAATGGGAGAAGAAATTTGCCTCAATTATTACATACTACAATAGTTTTTCCCTATTCAAGAGCATACTACAGAATTTGTATATATCATATCAAATTTGGCTATGTTTACTTGGAACACAGCCAAAACATTTTTGGATACAACTTAAATGTTCTATATGGAAATTAACAGAGTAGCAGATGCATTATCCAGATGTTCCAACTTGTGGATAAGGGCTCTGTTAAAGTATTTTTTTCATTTAAGTCATTAATTTTTACTTCATTTAGATTTTTTAATTTAAAGAAATAGCCAACTTTAAATTTGTGAAGATGTACAGGACAAAAGAACCCACTTGTTTGTTTCCCAATTGAGAGAACTGATATAAAATAGTCTAATAGGTTTTTAAGAACTTCCACATATTTTATAATAACTGTATGTTGTCAAATCAACATTATTTTCAAGGTAGTTAGGGCAAGAGGCATTTACCATAATATAAACAAAAGCTCAGAGGCAATCTGTGGGTGAATCAGTGGTCAGTTATTCAAAGGTTGCTTGTCTTTTGCTTTTTTTTTAAAGACAGTTACACCTGACCTTTACTGTATGTAATTATATAAATACATATGCATGTATTAGAAGAATATCCTTAATTAATATACATGTATATTTATATATAAATACATATTTGTATATACGTATAGGGATATACAAATTTGCTATAAGTATATCAAAAGAGAAAGGCTCTGGGTTAAGTGACTTAGATTCTTAATATCCTAATATCCATTTTATGACCTTCAAAGAAAATTAGGCAAACTAATTTTGCTCTCTGAGCCTCAGGTGACTTATCTATATAATGTAGAAGTTAAACTAATAATCACTATATGTGATGATTAAGATAACAGTAATGACTAGAATAATAAACAATTGTGCCTTTTATGATTTCCTATGAATCCAATAAGAATAGGTCTAATTAGGAAAGTTGCAAATCCAGTTGCAAACCAAAAGCCAAATTGAGCCTACATAATAGTAAATCTCCTTGGTCAAGCAAGCCACTGTATTCAACATTACATTCTAAAGAGGAGGAAGAATGTCAGACTTACAGAAGGGTCATTTTGAACCTGCAGACAGTGTGGAAGGGTAACACATGACTGGTTTACCTTTTTATAGATAATTACTAAAGAATGAAATTACTAAATGCTAAGAGGCTTACACAACAATGGCTGTGTCATTGCAGAACGGAGTAGACACTGTAGAGTGATAACACTATATGACCACACTATATGACCACTAGTGAGAAAATGAACGTGGGATGTACACAACTCTGACTTCAACTGAATAAGCAATATGAGGTTAAGTCATTTCATTATGAAAAATAAAGTAGCTGTAAATTAACCATATTTCTTTTCAACCCTTTAAATCAAGTGATAGGGTAAAAAGTTTAATGAAAGTTCCAGAACATTTCTAATCAGTTTCATTTACATTACTGATTTCACTACCCTACGGTTCCAAGCTGTTACAATAATGAGATATGAATTAAGTTTCTGAAAACATTTAATAAGAGACAACTGACATTTGTATAGTACATTACCAATCCAGCATTTTTTAAACTTAAATTATGTTTAATGCTTTCTTTTGTCTTTAGACTAAATCTGTGAAGTATAATAAAGATAATGCACATTTAACACAGATGAGAAATTTGAACTTCTGAAATACTCATTAGCCATGATTATCAAGTAGGAAATGGTTTTAAGACAAGACTCAAATCCACCTTTTGTAGCTTTAAATTCAGCACATTTTCCATTACTCCCAGCTACCCAAGTCTCAGAAGACTAAAAATAGGGTGAGTGTAGTACTTTAAAAAATATATTAAACTTCTCCAAAGATAGGGAACCAAAGTATTTATCTCACAGATAAAGAAACTCAGATAATATCTACATAAACATGGATTTCTTGGCTATTTTATAGTTAGTATCATCTACTTCAAAAAAGCCTTAACATAAAGATATGATGAATAAATGCATCCTAGTACATTATACTTTTTTATAAGAATCTTTCACATTTCAATTTAGAATCTCTGAACCCTCCCTAGCCTTCCAAAATTAGGAAAATATGGCATACAAACGTTAAACCCTGTTTAATAGAAGAACATAAATGTTACTTACAAAAACTTTATCTCCAACTACATTTTCCAGATTTAACTGCCTTGTGATTTCCTTTAGGGCAATTTTATCATTGATCTGCAGTAGTCCTGAAATAAAGCCCATTTAAAAGTATTTAATTAAAATGAAATACTTGATACAGTGAAGATTATTTTGCAGTCAAGTAAGCTTTCTAATAGTTTTTAAATTTAACTAGAAAGAAAAAAGTCAAAAGTCTGTTATAACATTATTTCTTTTTTGAAACTCAGCAATGAAGACATTTGGTAGACTCAAAGAACTATCTTCCTTGGGGTTCTTTTATTTTAAAAAAAGAAAAAAAAGACAAAAAACCAAGAGTCGTTACATACCTCATTTATTATTTTTTTTTAATTTCTAAAAACATTGTGTATATTAAAGTAAAAGTTGTTAAACATGGATCAAGTTCTTAAATTACAACTATTACCCACCTTTAAAACATACCAGTAAATTAAACTTTATATTTTAAAAAGCTTCTATGGCTTATATCATTTCCAATGGCAAAATGATGACATACTTACCATTTAGGTGAACTTGTAATACATTTTCACTCACTTCTTCTACTTCCATTAGTTCTTTCAAAGCATGGTTTATTAACTAAATGGTGTTAAAAAGTTTATGGAATATTTAATAATAGATAAAAATATAAGCCCATATTCTTTTTTAAACTATGAATAATGTGAACAGAATATAATAAAAAGATTGCCATTTTAAACTAACAAATAAATTTGCACATTATTCACAGATAACAGGAAGGTTTAAGTAGAACATCTAATGTCAGACTCAAGATGCCAAAGCCAGGACTGATGTCATGCTCTCTCAATCATTTTCCCAAACTAATAAATGTTTAGAAACAACCTCAAGTTTTCAAAGACAAATTTCTCTATAAGTCACATAAAACTATAGCCACTTAAGAGCTTCAATGTCTGAGTCAGTTCATTATTTATCTCTAACATTTATTCTATTAAATATTTTTGAAATCACTTAAAAGCTATTGAAAAACATGTACTACAACAATGTTAAATGATTGTGAAAAGTCTACACCAGTCAATATACCAATTTCTATGAAATACTGTTAACTACTCTGTATGTCATCATGAAATAAAAAATTGAAAAAGTAAGAAATACCAAGGGTTAAGTTGAAAAAGAGATGTTTCCTCTATGAGTTGCTAGGTATAATAGCCACTCCTTATCCGCAGTTTCAATTACCTGCGGTGTGGAAGCAGATGAATCCTCCTTTTTTTTTTTTTAAAGATTTTATTTATTTATTTGACAGAGAGAGAGACACAGCGAGAGAGGGAACACAAGCAGGGGGAGTGGGAGAGGGAGAAGCAGACCTCCTGCGGAGCAGGGAGCCCGATGCGGGGCTCAATCCCAGGACCTGGAATCATGACCTGAGCCGAAGGCAGACACTTAACGACTGAGCCACCCAGGAGCCCCATGAATCCTCCTTTTGACATTATGGGCAGAAGGTCGATAGTAGCCTAATGTTACATAATAATGCCTACATCATTCACCTAACTTCATCTCATCATGTAGGCATCTTATCATTTCACATCATCACAAGAAGGGTGAATAGAGTACAATATAACATTTTGAGAGACAGAGACACCACACTCACATAACTTATATTTGTTATAACTGTTCTATTTTATTATTAGTTATTATTTTTAATCTCTTACTGTGCCTAATTTGTACATTAAACTTTACCATAGGTATATATGAATGGAAAAAACAGTACATATAGGTTTTGGTACTATCCATGGTTTTAGGCATTCACTGAGGTCTTGGAATGTATGTCCCATGGCTGAGGGGGGGCTACTGTATATAGAGAAAGACCTTATTAAAGAAATGCAGAGCTTGCAATGAAAAAAAATTACTAATAATAATATAATTACTACTAAAAATACACTGAATAAGGTGTTACACCACCTTAAAATGTTGAATTATAAAGTTTCAGATTTTTGTAACTACAGATTCCCATGCCAAATACTTCCTATTCTCTATTTTTTGACTTGTGACATCTTATTACAATTATATTGCAATATAATATACATCTCTTCACATTAGTACTGCACACACATTTTTAAAAACTTAAAAATGAGTAGAACTAAGAAAAGCCAAAAAGATTTTAAAAGGAAGAACAATGATAAAGGACTACAAATACTAAAACCACTCCTATCATTAGAAAATAAATGGTCCCTCAAAATAGACTGTGTATACAAAAAAAAAAAAAAATTAGGAAAGATGGCATCAAAATTTAGTAAGGACAAAAAAGATATTCAAAAAAGGCACTAGAACAACTGGTAAACCATTTTGAAAAACAAAATACTATTTGTATTTGCAATATCATATTTCCATTTGTCATTGCAACATCTTTGTGAAACAGGAAGAAGCAAGTATTTTAAATTACTATGTTTCACAATAGGGTATCAAACATACTAACTATTCCAGTATATCTGTATTGTTTTTAAAACAAATGGAATTTTGGGGCGCCTGGGTGGTTCAGCTGGTTAAGCATCTTACTCTAGATTTCAGCTCACTTCATGATCCCAGGGTGGTGAGATCCAGCCCTGCGTCTGGCTTCTTGCTGAGCACAGAGCCTGCTTAAGATTCTCTCTCCTTCTGCCTCTGCCCCTCCCCTGATGCGTGCTCTCACGTGCATGTGCACTCTCTCTCAAAATAAATAAGCCTAAAAAAATGGAATTCTACCTCAGATCATAGGTAATCTAAGTCCTCTTAAAAAGGGAAATCTCAAAATATCAATTGTCATACTATGAAATAAAGCCCAACTAAGAAGTGACATTCTTTACAGAGAACTGTCCAAAAATGAAGTGGTACTTCTTGGCCTTTAAGCAAGTATGAATCTATCACAAGACTTTGTTCCCAGATGATACAAATGTGGTATCTCAAAATGTGGCCTTTGCAATAGCTTCTTAGTAATCTGCAATGTTCTTCCTCCCACCAACTGGTATCTTACTTAAATAATATTTCTATTTCCCTGGCTCTGATTATATGTTTTAAAGTATTTTATGTTTGGTAAATTGTTGAAAACTGTTTTAAATTATTCACATAATGAAATGGGGGAAATAATACCTTCATTTTACATACACATATAGAGACTTATAATAAGGAAGGAAGATGGCAGCAGAGTAGGAGGATCCTAGGTTCACCTGCTCCCACTAATGCAAATAGATACCTATTAAATCATCCTAAATAACCCAGAAATCAACCTGAAGAATGGCAGAAAAAGCTCCACAATTAAGGGTAGAGAAGAGGACAGAGGACACATCAAAGACAGTAGGAAGTGCAGAGTGTCTTGGCTTGGGAGAGAAATGGATCATAGCCAATGCAGTGGGGAGGAAGTCACAGTCCCAGAGAAGTGGGAAAGGGAGACTAAAGTACAGGGGAGTACACAGGAAATGAATCCTCATAGGATTGGTCTGGAAAGCTAGAGGGCCTCAATTTCTTGCGTTCTTGCAACCAAGGAGGCTTAAAGCCTGGAGTTGTAGAGGTCAGTATGCGTGGTTCTGGGAGAGCTTGAAGGACACTGGGGATGTACTTGGAGAGAAGGCAGGGTAAACAGTCTGTGGACATACAGCAATCTGAAAAGTGCCTGGGACACACAGTGGGGAGGTTAGTTGCTCATCTCCAAGAGTGTCCCAGAGAGAGGGTATTCACAGAGAGAGACCTCTGGGGAAAAAATGAACTGGCAAGTACCATTTAGCTCTAATGCTCATCAGTATAAATAGAGCTGCCCAAAGAAAACAGCCTCGCACCCACACTTGCTACCAAACTTGCTTATACCAAGCCCTGCCCCATGCCCTGTGCTGTGGTGGAATTGCCTTTTCCAGTCACTCATTCCTCAGTCCCAGCACATGGGCCCCCTCCCTCACAATACTGGCTCAAACCCCCTGCCAATATGATGTCTCCCCACACTTGGTTCAGGTGGTGGTGGTGAAAGGTATCATTTCACAAGCACACCACACCACATCTAGTTAAAATGCACCACATTCAGGTCAGGGCCCAAACACTGCCCACAAGAGGCAAAGAGCATCTGTAGTAGATGACTGCCATGAAGGATAAAGCAGCCAGGACAACACAATAGCAGAGCACATGTAGCACAAACTGGAGACACTCCCGGAGGTGCCAGGCCCTGGGGAAGAGGAGACACTACACTGCAGGGCACTACAGAATCTCTTATTCATAAAACCACTGCCCCCCATCAGGGAAATACAAATCAAAACCACAATGAGATACCACCTCACACCAGTCAGAATGGTTAAAATTAACAACTCAGGAAACAACAGAAACAGATATTGGCAACAATGTGCAGAAAGGGGAACCCTCTTACACTGTTCGTGGGAATGCAAACTGGTACAGCCACTCTGGGAAACAGTACGGAGTTTCCTCAAAAAGTTAAAAAGAGAGCTACCCTACAACCCAGCAACTGCACTACTAGGTATTTATCCAAAGGACACAAACATATTGATTCAAAGGGTACATGTACCCTGTTTATAGCAGCAATGTCTACAGTTGCCAAAGCATGGGAAGAGCCCAAATGTCCAACGACAGATGAATGGATAAAGAAGATGTAGTATATATAGACAACAGAATATTATTCAGCCATCAAAAAGAATGAAATCTTGCCATTTCCAATGACGTGGATGGAACTGGAGGATATTATGCTATGTGAAATAAGCCAGTCAGACAAAGACAAATACCATATGAGTTCATTCATATGTAGAATTTAAGAAACTAAATAGATGAACATAGGGAAAGCGAAGGGAAAATAAAATAAGAGAAAAAACAGGGAAGCAAACCACAAGAGACTCTTAATATAGGGAACAAACTGAGGGTAAGTGGGTGGTGGGATGGGGTAACTGCATGATGGGCATTAAGAAGGGCACTTGAAGTAATGAGCACTGGGTGTTGTATACAACTGATGAATTACTTAATTCTACCTCTGAAACTAATAATACAGTATATGTTAGTTAAATTGAATTTAAATAAATAATTTTTATAAAAGCCACTGCCCTCAAAAACATGAGATGTAGTTGACTTTCCTAACACACAGAAACAGATACAGAGACTTAGACAAAATGAGAAGACAGAGGAATCTGTCCCAAATGAAAGAACATGACAAGGCCATGGCCAGAGATCGAAATGAAACAGATATAAGTAACATATGTGATGGAGAATTTAAAGCAATGATTATATGTATAATCACTGGACTTGAGAAAAGAGTGGAGCACATCAATGAGACCATTAACACAGAGATAAGGAATAACATAGGAGAAATAAAGGGCTCAATAAATGAAATGAGAAACATGCTTGATGGAATGAACAGCAGGCTGGAAGAAGCAGAGGAACAAACTAACAGCCCAAACTAACAGCCTAATGGACAAAGTAATGGGAAATAAAAAGACTGAACAAAAGAGAGAAAAAAGAATTATACAAAATGAGAATATACTTAGGGAACTTCAGCATCCCCATGCAACATAGTAAATTCATATTATAGGAGTACCAGAAAAAGAGTAGAGGAAAGGGGGCAAAGAATTTATTTCAAAAAACAGCTGAAAAGTTCCCAATTAGGAGAAGGAAATAAATATCCAGATCCAGGATGCACAAAGAAACCCCAACAAAAATCAACAAAAGTAGATCCACACCAAGACACATACAATTAAAATGGGAAAATATGATAAAGAAAAAATATTAAAAGCAGCACGACAAACAAACAAAAAGACAGTTACAAACAAAGGAAATACCATAAAGCCATCAGTGAATTTTTCAGCAGAAACTTTCCAAGCCAGAAAGGAGTGTCATATTATATGCAAAGTGCTGAATGGGAAAAATATGCAGCCAAAAGTACTCTTTCCAGCAGGGCTATCATTCACAATAGAAGAAGAAATAAAGAGTTTCCCAAATAAAAACTAAAGGAGCTCATGACCACTAAACGAGCCCTGCAGGAGATATTAGAGAGGTCTCTGAGTGGAAAGAAGAGACCAAAAGTGACAGGACAAAGGTAGGGATCACAAACCCAGTAAAATGAATATTCCTGTAAAAAATCAGTCAAGGGATTCACAAAATAAAAGGATGTAAAATATGACACCATAAACCTAAAATGCAGGGAGGAGAGGAATAAAGAATGGGTTCAAACTTGAACAACCATCAACTTAATATAGACTGCTATATGCAGAAGATGTTATACACAAATGTAATGGTAACCACAAATCAAAACCACTAATAAATATGCAAAGAATAAAGAGAAAGAAATCCAAATCTATCACTAAAGAAAACCAGCAAACCATGAAAGAGAGAAAGATAAGAAAGGATAAGAGAAAATCTTCAGTAACAAGCACAAAGTAAGTAATAAAATAGGACTAAATACATATCTATCAATAACTACTCCGAATGCAAATGGACTAAATGCTCCAATCAAAAGACGTACGGTAACAGATGGACAGAAAAACAAGACCCATCCATATGCTGCTTACAAGAGCAGCTTACACTTTAGACCTAAAGATCCCTGCAGATTGAAAGTGAGGGGGTGGAGAAACATTTATGATGCAAATAGATGTCAAAAGAAAGCCAGTGTAGCAATACTTTTATTAGAAAAAATAAACTTTAAAACAAAGGTTGTAACAAGAGACTAAGAAGGACACTATATAATAATAAAGGGGACAATCCAGCAAATTATAACAATAATAAATATTTATACACCCACATGGGAGCACGCCAATACATAAAATAGTTAAGAAATATAAAGGAAATAATCAATAATAATATAATAGTAGCGGACTTTAACACCCCACTTACATCAATGGACAAATCATCTAAACAGAAAACCAACAAGGACACAATGGCTTTGAATAACACACTGGACCAGAAGGATTTAAGTCAGAACATTCCATCCTAAAACAACAGAATACACATTCTTCTCAAGTGCACATCGAACATTCTCCAGAGTAGATCACATATTAGGCCATAAAACAAGCCTCAACAAATTAAAAAAAAAAATCAGAGTCATACCATGCAACTTTTATGACGACAATGCTATGAAACTAGAAGTCAACCACAAGGAAAAATCTCAAAAAACCACAAATACATGGAGGTTAAATAACATGCTACTAAACAATGAGTGGGTCTACCAGGAAATCAAAGAAGACAGAAAAAAAGTACATGGAAACGAATATGAAACACACAAGAGTTTAAAAACCTTTGGGATGCAGTAAAAGCGGTTTTAAGAGGGCCTATAGCAATACCGGCCTACCTCAAGAAGCAAGAAAAATCTCAAGTAAACATAAGCTTATACCTAATGGAATTAGAAAAAGAACAAAAAACCCTAAAACCAGCAGAAGTAAGGAAATAATAAAGATTAGAGCAGAAATAAATGCAATAGAAACAAACAAACAAACAAAAAAACACCCCAAATGAACAGATCAATGACACTGGGAGCTGGTTCTTTGGGGAGAAAAAAAAAAAAATCAATAAAACTGATACACCTCTAGCCAGACTTTCAAGAAAAACATAGAAAAGACCCAAATAAACAAAAATCACAAATGAGAGAGGAGAAATAACAAACACCAAAAACTACAAGCAATTATAGAAGAATATTACAAAAAACTATATGCCAACACTGGACAACCTAGAAAATATGGATAAATTCCTAGAAACATATAACCTACCAAAACTGAAAAAGGAAGAAATAGAAAATTAGAAAAGTCCGATTGCCAGCAAGAAAACTGAATCAGTAATCAAAAAACTCCCAAGAGGGGCGCCTGGGTGGCTCAGTCAGTTAAGCGACTGCCTTCGGCTCAGGTCATGATCCTTGAGTCCCGGGATCGAGTCCCGCATCGGGCTCCCTGCTCAGCGGGGAGTCTGCTTCTCCCTCTGACCCTCCTCCCTCTTGTGCTCTCTGTCTCTCATTCTCTCTCTCGCAAATAAATAAATAAAATCTTTAAAAAAAAAAAAAAAAACTCCCAAGAAACAAAAGTCCAGGGCCAGATGGCTTCTTGGGCAAATTCTACCAAACACTTAAAGAACAGTTAATACCTATGCTTCTCAAAGTATTAAAAAAAAATAGAAAAGGAAAGAAAACTTCAAATTCATTCTATGAGGGCAGCATTACCCTGATACCAAAACCAGATAAGGACACCACAGAAAAAGAACTACAGGCCAAGATTTCTGATGTACCTAGATGCAAAAATCCTCAACAAAATACTAGCAAACCGAATCCAACAATACATTAAAAAAAAAAAAAAAAATTCACCATGATCAAGTGGGATTTATTCCTGGGTTGCAAGGGTGGTTCAATATTTGCAAATCAATCAACGTGATACAACACATAGTAAGAGAAAGGATAAGAACTATATGATCATGTCAGTAGATGCAGAAAAAGCATTTGACAAAATACAACATCCATTCAATATAAAAACTCTCAACAAAGTAGGTTTAGGGGGAATATACCTGAATATAAAAAAAGCCATATATGAAAAACCAACAGCTAACACCATCCTCAATGGGGGAAAAACTGAGAGCCTTTTCCCTAAAGTGAGGAAAAAGATAAGGATGTCCATTCTCACCACTATTTTTTTTTTTTTTTTAAGATTTTACCCATTTACTTATGGATATGAGAGAGCGAGAGAGCATAAGCAAGGTGAGTGGCAGAGGGAGAAGCAGGCTCCCTGCTGAGCAAGGAGCCCCATGTGGGGCTTGAACCCAGGACCCTGGGATCATGACCCGAGCCAAAGGCAGATGCTTAATTAACACAGCCACCCCTCACTCTCACCACTTTTATTCAACATACTACTGGGAAGTCTTAGCCACAGCAATTAGAAAACAAAAGGAAATAAAAGACATCCAAATAGGTGAGGAAGCTGTAAAACTTTTCACTATTTGCAGATGACATGATACTATATATAGAAAACCCAAAAGACTGCAACAAAAAACTGCTAAAACTAATAAATGAAGTCAGTAAAGTTGCAGGATACAAAAATCAAGGTAGAGAAATCTGTTACATTTCTAAACACCAATAATGAAGCAGTAGAAAGAGAAATTAAGAAAACAATACATGAAAAATTTACAATTTTTTGTAATTTGTACCAAAATTTACAATTGCACCAAAAATAATAAGATATCTAGGAATAAATACAACTAAGAAGGTGAAAGACCTATACTTTGAAAACTATAAAAAACTAATGAAAGAAATTGAAGACAACACAAAGAAATGGAAAGAAATTCCATGCTGATGTACTGGAAGAACAAATATTGCTAAAATGTCTACACTATCCAAAGCAATCTACAAATTTAATGTAATCCCTGTCAATACCAACAGCATTTTTCACAGAGCTACAACAAACAACCCCAAAATTTCTATGGAACCACAAAAGACCCCAGACAGCCAAAACAATCTTGAAAAAGAAAAGGAAAGCTGGAAGCATCACAATTTGAGACTTCAAGTTATATTACAAAGCTGTATTAATCAAAACATTATGATAATGGTAAAAAAATAGACCATTAGATCAATGGAAAAGAATAGAAAACCCAGAAACGAACCCACAACAAAGCAGGAAAGAATATCCAACAGGAAAACAAACAACTGGTGCTGGGAAAACTGGAGAGCAACATGCAAGAGAATGAAACTGGGACACTTTTTTACACCATACAGAAAAATAAACTCAAAATTGATCAAAGACCTAAATGTGAGACCTAAAACCATAAATATCCTACAATGGAACATAGGCAGTAATTTCTCAGACACAGGCCATAGTAACTTCATTTTAGACAGGCCCCCGAAGTGAGGGAAACAAAAGCAAGAATAAACTATTGTGATTACACCAAAATAAAAAGTTCTGCACAGTGAAGGAAACAACCAACAAAACTAAAAGGCAACCTACTGAATGGGAAAAGATTATTTGCAAATGACATATCTAATAAAGGGTTAGTATGCAAAATATATAAAGAACTGACACAACTCCAATCAGAGAAAGACAAGTATCATATGATCTCACTGATATGAGGAATTCTTAATCCCAGGAAACAAACAGGTTTGCTGGAGTGGTGGGGGGTGGGAGGGATGGGGTGGCTGGGTGATAGACACTGGGGAGGGTATGTGCTATGGTGAGCGCTGTGAATTGTGTAAGACTGATGAATCACAGACCTGTACCTCTGAAACAATAATACATTATATGTTAAAAAAAAAAAAAAAAAAAAGATAGTAGGAAAGGAAAAATGTAGGGGGGGAATCGGAGGGGGAGACGAACCATGAGAGACTATGGACTCTAAGAAACAAACTAAGGGTTTTAGAGGGGAGGGGTGAGCGGGGGGATGGGTTAGCCCAGTGATGGGTATTAAGGAGGGCACGTTTTGAATGGAGCACTGGGTGTTACACGCAAACAATGAATCATGGAACACTACATCAAAAGCTAATGATGTAATGAATGGTGACTAACTTAACATAATAAGATAAAACTAAAAAAAAAAAAAACTGACACAACTCAACACCCAAAAAACAAATAATCTGACTTAAAAATGGGCTGAAGACAGGAACAGACATTTCTCAAAGAAGACATACAGATGGCCAATAGACACATGAAAAGATATTCAACATCACTCATCATCAGGGAAATGCAAATTAAAACCACAATGAGATACCATGTTACACCTGTCAGAATGGCTAAAATAAAAAACACACGAAACAACAGGTGTTGACAAGGATGTGAAGAAAAAAGGAACCATCTTGCACTAATTCAAAGGGATACATGCTTACAATAGCCAAATTATGGAAGCAGCCCAAGTATCCATCAATAGATGAATGGTTAAAGAAGATACAGTATGTATGTGTGTACACACACACACACACACAGGAATATTATTCAGCCACAAAAAAGAATGAAATCTTGCCATTTGCAATGACATGGATGGAGGTAGAGAGTATAATGCTAAGCGAAATAAGTCAGAGAAAGACAAATACCATATGATTTTACTCTAATGGGGAATTTAGGAAACAAAACAAACTAGCAAAGGGAAAGAGAGAGAGAGAGGCAAACCAAGAAACAGACTCTTAACTACAGAGAAAAAACTGATGGTTACCAGAGGGGAGGTGGATGGGGGGAACGGGTGAAATAGGTGATGGGGATTAAGGAGTGCAACTGTTATGATGAGCACCAGGTGATTAAAATAAAAACTTAAAAGAGAGTTGAAACAAGTTTATAGCACTCTTTCCATTGACTTTATTTCAAACAAGTTATTATGATTTGCCTAGATCAGCTCACAACTTTTTCATGATGTGTTTGTATGGTCTGAAATGATAACTTAAAATGTATTAGCATATATGTCTCCAAATAATTTTAGTTCCAATGTGGATATTGCTAAAACTTACTCTGTGTGTAACTACCTAGGTAATCAATTATATAATTTCAGTATTTTTCACAAACACAGTATCTTTCCAAATATTTTAAATTACATTATATAGTAAAAAAATTTAGTTGGTTATTTGATGTTACACCAAGCAAGACAACCAATATCGCTACTCCATTTCCACAGTTTTTGTAACTAAGAATTTTACAAACATACTGGCATAGTTTATTTAGATTTGCCAGCAATCAGGGATTTTTATGTTTATCTACTCTTACTATTTCCAAATACTTGTTTCTTTGTCTACAATAATTTCTATATAGAAGAGCAATTTCCAGGGTACAATCTGTCATTTGGAACTGCATCTATTTTTTTTAATAAAATGTCTGAAATACAATAAGCCACACTGTTATCTTTATCAATTAACTGTGGATTCCAAATTTTTGTACTTCAAATAGCCTGTACAAGGTAGTGTTATAAATATATTGTAATCTTATTTCTTATATTAAAATTTACATGAGAGTTCTTGTCTAAAACAATCTATTTTATGTCTCAAGATACTCCACACACAACAAATTACAAAAGTGACCAAAGTAAATAGTGCTCCTCAGCTCTTTGACCTCCCAATATTGGAGTGCAGCATACTGTCAGCATACCAAGAACAATCTATCTGTTTTATTAACTGATAAATACTCTGTTAATGGCTATCATCTTAAGTCCTGAAGAAACAGAAAAACTGACATAGGATGTAACCTGAAAGAAAGGAAACAGTACGCTGATGAAAAAGATTAATTACTACTGAAAATGTGTATTTTAGAAAATAAATACTTTGAGCCATTTAAGCCAGACTTAGATAAACACAAAACAACAGACTAAGAAGGTGCATGACAAGGAGGAAGACAAGAAGGAAGGATTGTTAGAAACTAAAATGCAGTATATCACATTAGAAGAAGCAAAAGATAGAACAAATGGTGAAGAAAATCACACTGATGATATGGCAGAATGCTGAGGGAGAGGAAGAAAAGAAAGAAACATGGAGAAATAAGACAGAGAAATGAGAATAAAGGCTTAATAACAGGATACTTTAATCCTAAGAAAGGACAAGAAGAAATGAAAGAGAGGAAATACTCAAAATAAAATTATTCTTTAGAGAAAACAGACCTAAATTCATATTAAGAGGGTTTGTATAATATCAGTTAATTTCATGATCAATGCTTAAACATAGCTTGTGAATAACAAATGCAGTAAGACAAGAGAAGGAAATGAAAGGTATAAAAAGAAACAGGAATGGAAGAAATAAAGCTTTCTTCTATTTGCAAATGACATAATTGTCTGTAGAAAATCCCCAAGAACTGACAAATTTTTGGAACCAATGATCAATTCTAGCAAGATTGCAGGATACAAGATAACACACAAAGGTCATTTGCTTTCCGCTGTATCAGCAATGAACACTTGGAATCTGAAATTAAAAATATAATACTATTCGCATTAGCATCAAAAATATTTAAAAACTTAGGTATAAACCTAATGAAATATATGTAAGACTTATTTTTTTTAAAGGTTTTTTTTTTTAAGATTTTATTTATTTATTTGAGACAGAATGAGAGAGAGAGCACATGAGAGGGGGGAGGGTCAGAGGGAGAAGCAGACTCCCTGCTGAGCAGGGAACCCGATGTGGGACTCGATCCAGGGACTCCAGGATCATGACCTGAGCTGAAGGCAGTCGCTCAACCAACTGAGCCACCCAGGCGCCCTATATGTAAGACTTATATAAGGAAAACCACAAAACTCAATGAAAGACCCAAGAAAGATAAATGGAAAGATATTCCATGTTCATAAATGTGAAAATTCAATATAGTTAAGACACCAATTTTTCTAATGTGATCTATAGTTGAAACTACAACTGAACTCTAAAATTCCTAGTTGGAAATTAATATTAATTGTAAAGTTAATATAATATAAAAAGGCAAAGTACCCAGAATAGCCAAAACAATATTGAAGAAACACACAAAGTTAGAAAACACACTGTCCAACTTTAAGGCTTATTTTAAAGCTACAGTAATTAAGACAGGTAGAAATAGACTGACACAAATACAATTAACTGACCTTTGAAAAAGAAGCAAAGGTAATTCAATGAGGAAAAGATAGCCTTATCAACAAATGCTGAAACAATTTAAACATTTATATGCCAAAAGAAAGAAAAAGAATCTAGATACAGACCTTACAGGTTTCAAAGAAATTAACTCAAAATGAATCACCAAACCAAATGTAAAACACTAAGAACTATAAAACTTCTAGAAGGAAACATAGGAGAAAACCTAGAAGATCTTGGGTTTGGTGATGAAGTCTATTTATTTATTTATTTTTAAAGATTTTATTTAATTGTCAGAGAGGGCAAGAGAGCAAGAGAGAGAGCACAAGTAGGGGAAGTGGAGGCAGAGGGAGAAGCAGGCTCCCTGCTGAGCAGGGAGCCCGATGAGAGACTCGATCCCAGGAACCTGGGATCATGACCTGAGCCGAAGGCAGACGCTTAACCAATTGAGCCACCCAGGTGTCCCGGTGATGAAGTTTAGATATAACACCAAAGTCACAATTCATGAAAGAAACAGCTGATAAATTGAACTTTTTTTAAAATGAAAAAACTGGGGGTGCTCAATTCAATAAGCATCTGTGTTTGGCTCAGGTCATGATCTCAGGGTTCTGGGACTGAGCCCTGCGTAGGGCTTCCTGCTCAGTGGGGAGTCTGTTTTTCCCTCTCCCTCGGCCCCTCCCCCCTGCTTTTGTGTGCTCTCTCTCTCAAATAAATAAAATCTTAAAAATAAATGAAAAAACTGCTTGCCAAGGAAACTAATAATAGAATTTTTTTTTTTTTTTTAAAGACTTTGTTTATTTATTTGACAGTGAGAGAGGAAACACAAGCAGGGGGAGTGGGAGAGGGAGAAACAGGCTTCCCGCTGAGCAGGGAGCCCGACGTGGGGCTCGATCCCAGGACTCTGGGATCATGACCTGAGCCGAAGGCAGATGCTTAACCAACTGAGCCACCCAGGCGCCACCTAATAATAGAATTAAAAGATAAACCACAGATTTGGAGAAAGTACTTGCAAAACACATATCCAAAATATACAAATAACTCTTAAAACATATCAATAAGAAACCAATCAACCCAGTTCAAAAATGGTCATAAAATACCTTGCCGAAGATAGATGAAAAATAAGCGTATGAAAAGATACTTAACATCATACATAATTAGAGGATTGCAAATAAAAACAGCATTGAGATACCACTACCTATCTACTAGAATAGCTAAAATTAAAAACACTGACAATACCAAATGCTAATGAGGATGCATAACAACAGAAACTCTTATTCACCGCTGGTGAAAAAAAGCAAAACGGTACAGTTACTATGGAAGACAGCTTAGTAGCTTCTTAGGAAGCTAACCATGGTCTTAGCATATAATCCAGCCATTGGTGTTCCTAAGTATTTACCCAATAAAGTTGAAGACTCTTGTCTACATATACAAGTGTTTATAATAGCTTTATTCAGAACTGCCAAAAATTGGAGCCAACCAAGATTTCCTTTAATAGGTGAATGGATAAATAGTGGCACATTCAAACAATATAATATTATAAAGCAAATAAAAGAAATGGACTGTCAAGCCATGAAATGACATGGAGGAATCTTAAACTCATATTGGTTAAGTGGAAGAAGTGAATCTGAAAAGGCTATATATTTTATGATTCCAACTATGTGACATTCTGGAGAAGGCAAAACTATGGAGGGCAATAAAAAGATTAGGGATTGCCAAGGGTTGGGGATGGGAGGATGAGTAGGTAATGCACAGGGGATTTTTAGGGTGGTGGAATTATTTTGTACGACACTGTAATGGTGGATACGTGACAGTATAGATTTATTAAAATCCACAGAATTGTTCATTACAAAGAGTGAACCTTAATGAAAACTATGGGACTTAAGTTAATAATAACATATTAATATTGGTTCATCAAATTCAACAAACGTACCATACTAAGGGAAGATGTTAATAATAGGGGAAGTTGGGCGCCTGGGTGGCTCAGTCGGTTAAGCGACTGCCATGATCAGGTCATGATCCTGGAGTCCTGGGATCGAGTCCCGCATCAGGCTCCCTGCTCAGGTCATGATCCTGGAGTCCTGGGATCGAGTCCCGCATTGGGCTCCCTGCTCAGCAGGGAGTCTGCTTCTCCCTCTGACCCTCCTCCCTCTCGTGCTCTCTGTCTCTCATTCTCTCTCACAAATAAATAAATAAAATCTTTAAAAAAATAAAAAATAAAAAATAATAATAATAGGGGAAGTTGTATGTATGTGCATGGGGAGGTGGTTATAATAGGGGAACTCTCTTTTATGCTTAATTTTCCTGGTAAAAAATATATCTATTTTAGCCAATTTACTAATGAAATGGAGTATAGTTTTAATTTATATTTAAACATCTTTAAAAGTGTTTACTAACTCTATTTCCTTTTTTTCTGAAACTTCTCCATGCTTTTAGGGACAAACTTCCAAGTTCAGAATAAATTCAGGCATTAGCTGCTCAAGTTATATTTTTAGGCCTGACACTTCGATGTAAACATCACTGAGATTCAACTTCTCTGTTGTAATGCCACTTTGTTTCAAGAAGCATAGTTTAGGATGGAATAATAGGTCTAATGTACTGACTCCTTAGATCTCATTTTCTCAGAGTATCACTATGAGCTTCTTGAAGAATTAAAGTACTAGTATCTAAAAGTGTTTTTCAAACATTTGTATGATGATGTATTTTCCAAATACAATAAAACAATGAAGACTGAAAAAAAAATTATCCTGTACTGAAAAAAGACCTAAATTCATATTAAGGGAGTTTACAGAGTATCAGCTTTTATGACCGAAGCTTAGATATTGGTCTGAAATTTTCATACTGCTAAGATAAAGAAATTCTGTTAAGTATCTAGACAGGGAAAAATCACACATACACACAAACTCAAGACAAGCTGTCGTGGTCATCAGTGATATTCACCAAATACTTCTGTTAACTTCCCTTCTAGTCACCTAGGTGGAATGTACTTCTTTACTCTCTTGAAATGAGGTGCGACCACATGACACTTTGGCCAGTTAACTGTGAGGAGATGTGCTCTGTATCACCTCTGAGTAGGAACTCTAAAAAGAGTGTGTGTCCTTGATTCATCACATTCCCTTTTCCTACATTACCACTTGCTGCTTTACCTTGCAATTTTATGTTTTGGAATTGGTTACTTTCCTTAAACCTCATGAACCAACTACTGCTAGCTCAAACTTTTCTTCTGTAGCTTCCTCATCTCTCTCAGTCTTCACAGAATTGAACAGAGTTAGGGCCTTCCTCTGGATTAGGCTTTGGTGTAAGGGAATGTGTAAGCCACTAAAACTTTCTCCATATCAGCAATAAGGTTGTTTCACTTTCTTATCTTTGGTGGGTTCACTGGAGTAGCACTTTTAATTTCCTTCAAAAACTTTTCCTTTACATTCACAGCTTGGCTATTTGGTGTAAGAGGCCTAGCTTTCAGCCTGTCTTGGCTTTTGACATGACTTCCTCACTAAACTCAATCATTTCTAGCTTTTGATTTAAAGTGAGAGATGTATGACTCTCCCTTTTACTTGAACACGTAGAGGCCATTATAGTGTTATTAATTGGTCTAATGTCAGTATTGCTGTGACTCAGGGAATACGTAGGCCCAAGGAGAGGGAGAGAGATGGGAGAGTGGACAGTGAGTGGAGCAGTCAGAACCAACACATTTATCCATTAAGTTTGCCATCTTATATAGGCATGGCTCCTGGCACCCCAAAACAATTATAATAGTAACATCAAAGATCACTGATCACAGATCACCATGACAAATATAATAATGAAAATGTTTGAAATATTGTGAGAATTACCAAAATGTGACAAAGAGATAATACAAGCAAATGCTGTTGGAAAAACAGTGCCTGCATACTTGCTCAATAAAGGGTTGCCAAAAACCTCTAATTTGTAAAAAATGCAATTATCTGCAAAGTGCAACAAAGCAAAGCAAAACGAAGCATGCCTGTACAAACCAATAAAAATGTTTTTTTTTTCTCTCCCCTTTTTTTCTGGACCACAGACAAATGCTTCTTTTCACTGATGCATAATAATCTATTATATGGATGGACGTACTAGCATTTATTAACCAGTACTCTGTTGATGGACATTTATGTTGTTTTTCATCTTTTACTATTAACAAATGGTGCTGCAATGAGTAACTGTATATACATCATTTCACAAGCGTAAATTCCTACAAATATTGTTGGAGTCAAAGGGCATATGACTTTGTAATGTGCTCAGATGCTGTCTATTATTCTAGTTATGTCAATTTATACTACCAGCAGGAACACTTGTCTATTTCCCTGTAAGTTCACAACTTTAGTGTTATCAATTTTACAGGTTTGTCAACCTGGTAGAAAAAATTGCTAATATTTTTAGTTAATTTACTTAATTGTAAGTAAAATTAAGTAAGTTTATAAGTTTAAGACAAATTTATATTTAATTTTCTGTGACTTTTCTGTGCATATCCTTTACACAGTGTTTCTATTGCTAATATGATTGTTAAAAATTTTAAATATTCTAATAGCTCAAAGGCATACCAGTCACATGCGTCTCCTGTCAAAACCACCCAAACAGTACTGAAGTCAAACACAAAGGAAAATCATACTGAAGAACTCAAGAATAAAGAAATAATGGTTGTATAAAATGACTGAGCATAGGACTGAATCAAATTATAGTCAAGACTAAAAAATTATTGTAAATATTATAATAAACGTGAAAAATCCTTCAAAGATTAAAAAAGAAAAGAAATTACCTAGATTTATATCCCCACGGGAAATGGGTGATTATAGTAAAACTGTAAAGTGATTTCCTCACCTTACCTAACATACAGTCACCATTTATTGCTTTAAAAACAATCTTACTTCTAATTTATATAACTTTACTTAATACATAATTTTACTTCTATACATAATAAAAAAAGCATGTTACTGAGAAATCTAAATTCACTGCATGGAATATAGCAGAAAAGAGCTTTCATACAGCCCAAGTACTGAAACTTAATAGTAATATATTCAATGTAACAGTCATAATTTGTCTCATATATTGAATAAAGAATGTGAAAAGAAAAAACGAGGCGAAAAAGCAAGAGAATCTTCTTGAGGTAACTACGCAAATAAGATAAAGATGGAAAGTAGAAAAGAATTCTAGAAGACGTGACTGTACATATGAAAAAAATTACTTGAGGTAGGGTTAAACAATAGGGAAAAAAAGAATGCATGTTATGACAGTTACCTAATTTATAAACAGAAACAATGCCTATCTTGCAGGGTTGGTGTAAAGAATAAATGATAACACAGATAAAAAGTATAAGATAAGGTATAGAACATAGATAAAAGGCACAAGGAACATGCTCAATAAATGCTAATTTGTTTTTTCTACTGGCAATCACAAATTCTTCACAGACAAAAGGCCATGATGGAAAAAGTATCAACTGAAAATTTGTTACTGTGGAGAAAAATAAGGTAAAAACAATATGCTCAACTCAAATATACCACCCTAATTTTTAAGGCTTTGCATGTCTTTGCGTGTCTATGATTTAAAGGAAAAAAAAAAGGAAATAAGATAATGAAAATAATAAAAAATATTTTCAGTACTGTCTATAAGAATCATCACATGCCTACACAAACAAGAAAATACCAGAAATCAATAGTTTTACCATGGTCTTTCCTGATCCTCGGGGTCCAATAATGAGAACAGAGTTACTTTCTCCATGGATAGCAGTTCTTTTCAGCAGCTCAATTAAGTGTCTGAAATGACATAAATAAGCCAAAATTTAAAAAGGAAGCTGGAATAATTTGCTAGGTAATACTATTTAAAAGTTGAATTTGAATATGCACAGAAAATAAGCATTCCCTTTTTCTCTCTCTCTGGGCACTGGACTTATGCTCTATATAGTCCTACAAAGAAAAACACAGAAGAGAGGGTAGGTCAATATGGATTCTCTGGAAACCTCAAGAGGAAACCAAGTAAGTTTGAAATATCTTGGCTTTCTGATGGTATGGGACAAGAGACGACAGTGGCAATTGGGAGCTTTCACTCCACAACTGGCTGTCGAGTATTTAGGTGCAAAACGCTCAGAACTCTCTCCGTAATACCAGATGACAGAAGCAACACAAGATTGAAAGGTAAGGAGCTTTCTCATTATGGAAATACTTATATCTGCTCTTGCTTTATAATATTCAGTGTTTCTATAAAAGAAGAATTTTTTTATCTCTACAAAAGTATCTGTCAGCCTTATTCAAGATAAAATCTGTGTAAGATAATTTTTGCAAAACCTAAGGGCATCTTTAAGTAGGTTTATAGCACACAAAGGGATAGCTAAACTTACTTGTATTGTACTTGTACTCCAAATAAGTTACTATGTGGGCTCTGATGACAAAATTTTTCCCGTAAAATTCTTTGTACCTTATAAAAACAAAGTGAATAAATATAAATGAAAATGTTACACACAAAATAAAAAATGAATGAGAATATATATTTACAGCAGTCAGAATTAGGTATTAATGAATCTATTCAACCCTCCCCAAAGAACTTGTCTTCAAGAGTTCCGGTACCATTTCCATGAGTTGTAAAATTAACGGTTCTTTTCACCTATCTCAAGTCCCAGAGGAAGGATGAGAATTTACTTGTGAGGTTCAACAAGAGAAAGAATTACTTACTTTAGCCACATCAGCAATTTGAGGGCTGTTTTATTGCGTGTGAATAAATGAATACTTCACTTTGTATGTAACGTATCAGCCAAGGAAAAAAGACAGGAGAGAATCTAATAATGTAATCTCACCTAATAATGCTTATGAACCACACCTCAATCTTTAGAGACCAAACAAATCTGAACTGGCTTAACCCAAGCCCTATCCATTTGCACCAGTCATAAAAGTCAGGATTCTGAGAAAATAAAGGAAGTTTAAAAGTCCATATAGTTACTGGACCTATAGGACCTATTAGAAGCAGAGCATGCTACTACTAAAAGAGCATGATCCATGCCTAAAGAAACAGTGCAAATAAACTGGAAAGAAATGACACACTTAAAAAAGTAGTAATTCAGCATATAAGGAAATGCTCAATTACACGGAAGAAATTAGATTTATCTATACCTATAAAATGAGGAATCACTAGAATGAATGAAGAAAAAAAATTCTTGTAAGGACCTAAATTTTCAGTTTGCCTTAGAATAAAGGGCTTAGACTGAGTTGTGAAAAATTATGTCAGATAATCTAGCACATTCTTTAAAAAGACAGACCACTAAAGGATTCCTTTTCTGCATCTGCTGCTCATACAGAAATCTTTCAAAGACAAAAAGCTTAGGAGGCTATTTCACATTTGGTCCCATCATCAGAAACAAGAAGCTTCCAAGATTATTTGCTTCTCTCAGACTGACAGCATGGGACTGATTCTTCATGTACCAAAAGATAAAATCTGAGTTCTGTTTATATGTACCAGAGGCTAAGCAAAGCAAATTACTCAGTGGTAATAAAATAATCCTAATTATCATTATATAAGAAGGGGAAAGAATAAGAGGAGTGATGCCAAAAGAGCCAATTATGTGGATTTTAAAGTTACACTTTTCTAAATCTTAATTTTTTTAGTCTATAAAATGGAACAATAATAGTTTTCTGGCAGGCCTGTTCTCAAGATTAAATAAGGTAGTCTTGTCTGTAATATAAGTATTGTATAGGTAATAGCTGGTACCTATAAAACACTTAAATGAGCATATATAATCATAATACTAATCATATTGTATATTCCTCTACCTAGATAAGATCATTAGAAATCAAAAGATAAACCTCAGTCCTTTGCTTTTCCAAATTTCATTAAAGTCTAATGAGAGGCAACAACTATGTATAAAATCTAAGGGATAAAGTGAAGTGAAGCTGTAGTGAACAGTGAAAGGTTCAAAAATCTGAAAGTGATCTGAGATGAAGGTTAAACAGGTGTACACGTGTATAGAAATTAAGCTGTAAGTGGAAGATTTGTGCACTTTACTAGGATATGTAAATTATACTTCAGCTAAAAATTTTTCATAAAACAGAGTTAAACATCTTCCTTCCAAAAAAAAGTTAAGGTCTTACATGAGGGATGCCAATAACATACATTTAGTTTTGATTAGAAAAAACTATAGTTCTGGTCAAGTCAGATAAACAGAAATGCCAGGACAGAGTTATTATACCTATTCCCTACTATATTTCTTAAGAGACAGACACATAGATATATGCTCAACACTTGGAATACAGTATGTACTTAAGATAATATTAAATGTTCATGATAAAAACACTCAATATACTAGGAAAAAAGGACAACATCCTCAACCCGATAAAGGGCATCTATAAAAACCTATAGCTAACATCACATCAATGGTGAAAGACTGAATGTATTTCCTCAAAATCAAAAACAAAACAAGAATGTCTGTTTTTGTTGTTGTTTACTCAATATTGTACTGAAAATTCTAGCCAGGGAAATTAGACAATAAAAAAATAAAGTCAACCAGATTGAAAAGGAAGTTAAACTGTATTTGTAGATGGCATTATCTTATTAAAAAACTAAAGAATAAACTAAAAACTATTAGAACTAGTAAGTGTGGCAAGGCTGCAGGATACAAGATTACATATAAAAATCAACTGCATTTAGATACACATGCAATGAACAAATAAAAAAATTAAGAAAACAATTCCATTTATAACAGCGTCACAAGAAATAAAATAGGAATAAATTTAACAAATGAAGTACAGAATTCTTAATTAAACTGAAATTAGGACACATTTGGGAAGACAGGAGTAAAGTTAGGATTCCAACTATCTAAAGACTTACAAAGGATGAAAGTAGTGTAAGACAGTCTCTCCTTGAGAATGGAAAGGGTGATTCTTCGTAAGTGTTAAGGGGAGAATTCAAATTAAGAAGATTACTATTTCTCTGATCAGCTTTGCATGATAACAGACTTTGAGGTTAATGAAAATATATACTAACCTGTGACAGGTACTCTGCATGTATTAAGTTGTTACTCTTTGATTTACGACTGCTCATTTTAACAAACTGAAATCCTTAAAAACAAAAAAAGCATGAATACAAAACATTACTGGCTTGAAGAGATTCTTTAAGAATTTACTATTACAGAATCAAAATAAACACAAGTTTTAAAACATGAAAATGTCCCAATTTCTCAAACTTTAAAAACTCTCAGCTGAATCTTGTGTTTCATTTCTTAATATATGTAAACCAAACCGTCGGTATACCTTCAACTCATACACATTAATGTATGTCAATTATTTTTCAATAAACTGAAAAAAATCTCAACAGTTCTTTGTCTAAGTACAGGCTTATTCCAATTCTCATACCACACGGTATATGGTTCTTACAGACAACTAACTCGTACCTTTCCCTTGAATCTACTGTTCGCATTACCTTCCTTACCTTTTTTTCTTTTTTAATCTATATGATTCCTTTAATACAGAATGTTTCCCTCCCCCATCCATCCCACAGGATCATCACCTTCCAGAATGCCTTCGCTTTCTTGCTCTACTCATCATACATACACAATCATTAGAGGGTAGGTAAAATGCCTCTTCTGTGAACATCGATAATTGCCTTTATTTCTCTTCATCCATAATTAAATTATAGTTAAAAAGATTGTCCACTTAACTGCCAGTATCCCAAAACAGCATGTTTTAAAATTCCAAGCATTTTAGCACAATATCCAAAATACAATTGGCAGTGATAATGCGAATGGAAAATACATATATACTAATAAAAAAAAGAGAACTTTTTTAAAATTCTTCCTCAGGGCAACACAGTCACAGATAAATACCTTTGGCTAAAAGATCTAATTTTCTTAGCACTGTTTGCCAATAGCAATCTTTTACTAGTCTGGTAATAAGAACTTAAGCAGTGTTTGCTTATATACCAGGAACTGTTACAAGCGCTTTGTATTTAACTCACTTAATAACTCATTAACTCATATTTATTAATTTTACATACTGACAATTAGACGCCAACCCTTGGAATGCTGTTTTATTCTTCTCTGGAAATGCTAACAGGATAATCTGGGCAAGGCTTTGACAGACTGATAGCAAGCAAATCTGTCTCCCCCTTATGTATAAGCCATGTAGCCAGGGCCTGTCCAAAGAGCTTCTGGCTCCTAGATCCCAAATTGGAAACTCAAGAACAGAGTACTCAATTGTCTTATCCCTTAAGAATATTTTTTCTTAAGAGAAAAGCGGTCTTCTCAGCTGCCCTAGGGCATCTTCTAGCAGCCTAATGTCTACGCAAGGCACTTTGAGAATCTTTACATTAACAATTTTTACTTTATTCTACTTATTTTATTATTTCTTCTCTTAAATAAGAACTGTATGTGGCGGGGAAATCCTTTCATCAACACGAAAAGATATCTTCACTGTGGCTTAAAATACTCCTAACTGTGAAAAAGGTCTATAAATCAACATCTGAACTCACAAAAAGTCAATTACTGCTAGACAAAGAGCATCAAGCATTTTTATCTTTTTATAATCGACTGACAGCTTGCTAGGACCACATTAAAAAAATGATTAGTAATATATTCTCCTTTCCGGAATTAAGGTGGTCTATTTATCTTTTACTTGCTGCCTTCAATTAAGACTTGGGGTTAAGAGGAATATTTCAAATGAAGATTAAAATTACTAGTCAATATCTACACTTTCACTTCTTCTAACAATTTTGCCATGATTGGAATAGTCTTCCTACTTATTTCAAACTTGAAGTTACTAGATGCATTTTAGCATGTCTAAAAATCTGGCAATATAGACTCTAAATCTTCTACTGAATATATGAAAAGGTTTTCATTTTTAAAATTAAGCCAGAAAAAAGTAAAAGCAAAGGAAGTGAAGGTGAAGACACCGAATTTTTTCTAGAAATTTTTAGTGTTTCTTAGTCACAAGTGACGAAATTTAAAAAAAATACATTATTCAAATCAGAACCGTGAGAAGTCCAGAAAAAAAAATATTTGTATATCAAATTTAAGATAAATGCAAATTCTTAAAGAGTAAGGAAAAGCACAACTAGAGAAATGCGATTAATGGTAATACTATGTCCTTAAGAGCTTTGTTACTAGCAAGGCCTAGATTTGGGTTGTTCTGTGGTGTCACCTTCACAAATTAACTTTCCTAAGCCCCAGTTTTCTTCTCTGCAAAATTTGAGAAAAAACTATTATCTAATTCACAGGGAATTGGGGGGGTTAAATTAAATGGTTTACCTGATATGCAATGCTGTCAAATCCCATGTACAGTAATACAGTACCCTTTCTAAATTATCACATTACATTGGAGAGAAGAACCAAGAGGAGGATGAGGAAGGGAGGGAAGCAAAAGCACAGAATCTTGTTCTAAACTATTTCTTTGACAGTACTTCTTTGACAATGCAATAAATATCAAGTGCAAGTTCAACTAAAGTACTTCAGAATTATGAGAGAATACTTCAGTGGTATACATTCACTGAGTTTTTCTCAATATAAAAAAATACAGTTTTGAATACTGGTAGTAAAAAGAAATGATGGGTGGATCAATCTACAGTCACATGGATCTCAAAGACCTCAAATCACTAATGGTAAGAAGCCATTCAACACCTGGAAGAGATGATGACTGCTGGGCAGCATACCCAGAGTTTCTGATTTAGTAGGCTTAGGGCAGCACTTGAGAATTTGCATTTCTGATAAGTTCCCAGATGATGCTCCTATTGCCAGTCCCAGAACCATACTTCAGGAGTTACTGCGAAAATTGAGGATTTCTTTTCATTCCACATCAAACCTGATAAAACTGATAAGATACCACAGAAGATAAAGAAATCCATGGGTATAGATGGCATCTCTTCAAACCAAATTAAGCCTAAAAGTAAACAGTATCTAGGGATCATATTGAGGTAAACAGTATCTAAGGATCATCAAAACAGGAGAATTTGGAATAGGAAAGACAACAGGAAGCCAAGGGACTTTCATCATCGTAAATAAAATAAGCTAGAAGGCTCCCTAATAGAAAAACAGTTCACAGAGCATAAGCCACAAGTGGAATAAAAAAGTCAGAAAAGTTTTTCTTTCCTCCAGTTATTGAAAAGTAATAAAGGTTTTGTCCTATCATCTGATGATTCAGAGAGCCTTCAGAGGATATTCACATAAACTTTAAACAGGGGCATCTGGTTGACTCAGTTGGTAAGCATCTGCCTTCGGCTCAGGTCATGATCCTGAATCTGGGGTTGGAGCCCCAAATGGGGCTCCCTGCTCAGTGGGGAGCCTGCTTCTCCCTCTCCCTCTGCTGCTCTCCCTGCTTGTGTCTCTCGCTCTGATAAAATCTTCAAAAAAAAATTTTAAAAAATTCTGTAAACAAAAGAGTGAAATATAGAAACACTTGCCTGGATATTGTATATTTATATGTCATCCCCTGATCAAAAACAAAACAAAACCAAAAAACCTTCTTTCCTGCAAGATTATTAAATTGTTTTGACATATATGTTTTAACAGCATAAAAGACAATGTTTTTACAAATAGTTTTTGATTCATCAATATTTTCTTAGGAAAAATTAAAATCCCCGAACTAAAAAAAAATTAAGCAAAAGCAAAAATTAGTACTTAAAAAATACTTTAGAAAATAGTTATCAACTTTAGAAAATAGTTATCTCAGACTGGTATCAAACAACACGAAGGGCGCCTAATACAAAAAGAACAAAAAAGATGTGTTTGATTCAACAGATGAGGACAAACATTTGCTCTGGTAAAGCCAGCTAAATAATAGTGCTAACCGAAGATTACAGTCTCACAGTTCCAATTATAAGAGAAAAGCACTAATGGTATGGCACTGTTGGACAGGCTGTCAGTTACCGTGATGCCAAGCAGGTGGTCAGTGGCAAAGAACAAGTAGTATTTAGGAAGACATGAGCAAAATGGGTTAATGCTCATTAAAAAATAAATAAATCAATCCCAGGGCAACAGACCTGAATCTTTACGGGTAGAAACCCCCTCCGCTACAAATTATTATTCTAATATGCAGAGTTGGAAAAAAAATTGGATTAGTCTGATACAACATGCCTACAGAGTTCCTGGTAAATGACAAAATGGTTCTTTTTATAAAACCTGAGCAACTTAGGTCTGTGTCAGTTTGCCCACTTCCCTGGACATTGGTCTCTTGAGCAGTTAAGTGTCACATATGAGATTATCATAACTGTAGAGAAAATATTATAGAGAAATTGATTGCTAATATCCACAGAAGGAAGATACTTTTCTTTGCCAAAGGCCAAGGGCTTTAAACACTGCCCAGAATGAGATGACTGCACCCAAAATCCAGGTAGACACTCATAGGTATCCTGTTAAGAGCAGTTAAAGTAGGAAAAAATAAAACAAAAACCATACCTTTTCTTCTTATTTACTTAATGTTTCAATGTGTTGGTCTTGGTGAATACATATTTAACCTAGTAAATTACCTGCCTTTATTTATTGTGTATGTTTATGTGAGAGTTAAAGTTGACTCCAAATTATATAATCTTTTCTCTATATATTACCAAACCAAATGGTTCAGAATACAAATATGGCAATGACTACTTATTTAAAAAACAAAACAAAACAAAACTTCACATTTGGGGTGCCTGGGTGGCTCAGCCAATTGAGCATCTGACTCTTGATCTCAGCTCAGGTCATGATCTCAGGGTCATGAGATCTAGCCCCACGCTGGGCTCTGTGTTCAGTTGGGCTCTGTGCTCACTGGGGAGCTGGCTTCTTTAACTCGTTCCCCCTCTCCTTCTGCCCTTCCCTCCCCACCCCGTTCATATGCACGCTCTAAAATAAATAAATAAATCTTAAAAAAAAAAAACAAAAAAACTTCACATTTGGAGACATTCACTCTTAACCAAATAACTAAAAATAAACAATGCCATTTTACCCATGCATAAATATGAAACTACCCAAGCCAATACATTCATTCATACAACAGCCAAGTAAAGCACATCATTCAGTGAGTATTTAAACTTACATATATATACAATGGATATAATTTTATTCATTAATGGTCTTTCTTCTAGATGTTCTTAAATGTCCAGATCTAAGGCACTAAACTGCAAGGCTTCCTGGCTATACTATCAAAATATTTTATTTTCACTGGAAGCTATATCCAGGGACAATCAACATGAATAGACTCCTGGGACAGCCCCTCAAATCAGATTTTTTTTTTTAATTGAACTACAGTTGGTACCTTATGTTACATTAGTTCCAAGTGTAAAATATAGTGATTCAGTAAGTCTATACATTATGCTTTGCTCACCACAAGTGTAGTTAACATCTGTCACCATACAAAACTACTACAAATGGGCGCCTGGGTGGCTCAGTTGGTTAAGCGACTGCCTTCGGCTCAGGTCATGATCCGAGTCCCGCATCGGGCTCCCTGCTCGGCAGGGAGCCTGCTTCTCCCTCTGACCCTCCCCCCTCTCATGTGCTCTCTCTCTCTCATTCTGTCTCAAATAAATAAAATCTTAAAAAAAAAAAAAAACCTACCTCAAAACCACTGACTATATAATATTCTCTATGCTGTACCTTTCACCTCCGTGACATATACATTCCATAACTGGAAGCCTATACCTCCTACACCCCTTCACCCATTTTGTCCATCCTCCCACACCCTTCCCTTTTGGCAACCATCAGTTTGTTTTCCATATTTCTCAGTCTGTTTCTCTTTTTGTTGTTGTTGTGGTTTATTTGTTTTGTTTTTTAGATTCTATATATAAGGGAAATCATTCGGTATTTGTCTTTCTTGGATTTCACTTAGTATAATGCCCTATAGGTCTATATATGTTGTTGCAAATAACAAGATCTCATTTGTTTTTATGGCTAAGTAATATTCCATTGTATATATACCACTAATCTGAACAAAAAAGTAAGATATTTTTTTAAGTCTAGCAATTGACAAAATAACTCTCAGCTTGCTTATTAGCAATAGCATACAACATCTGCATTATAAGATAAAACCTGACTTCGAATATCACTGTCTTAAAGAACCTTAAAAAACCTAGAATTATCAAATCTTACAAAGGCACAGATTATAACACTAGCTTTGTTTTTTTTTAATTTTAAAAAGATTTTTATTTTATTTCAGAGAGAGAGCACTAGAGAGAGAGAGCATGTAAGCATGACTGGGGGGCAGAGGGAGAGGGAGAAGCAGGCTCCCTACTGAACAGGGAGCCCAACGTGGGGCTCGATCCCAGGACCCTGGGATCATGACCTGAGCTGAAGGCAGATGCTTAACTGACTGAGCCACCCAGGTGCCCCAATATTTGCTGTGGATAACCACCAGCTATGCCTGAGAATAAGCTGCTCAATAAATTACTGAACTGATTTAATGAATTTAATAAATATTTTAGAGTAAAAAACATACTGCTTTACCAAAATAATACTGTTGTTTTAAGTCACTTGTAAGTCCCTCCATGCCACAAATTTTAGGCACTCAATTTGTCAGCTGTATAAAAATTTAATATAAATTTTTGGTGATATTATATGGTGATAACATTTCATGACTAATTTGGCCCAATAAATTAATAAGATAGCTATACAACATATATTTGGAATATTTTCCAATTTCCATGTGTATATGTGTGAATTTCTGTATGTCTATGTGTATGGGTGACACATATATGTGTGTGTCTGTGTATACATATAAGTGAGTTTATGGCTTCAGTTTCAGACACTGCTTAAAGGAATATTTTCACCCCATTAAACACAAATTGTTACTGGGAATGACATAACAAATAAAACAGAAGACAAATGCAACCTAAAGAAAGATTAAGTAAATATTTATTTATATAAAATAAATGTATAAATGCCTCCCTGTATGATAGTTAATGAGAAAACCAAGGAGCACAAAGCTGATAACAAGGATTCTCAATCAACTCAATAAACAAATATTTAGCTAATCAGTACTTATTACAAGGCCCTGGGAAAATCACTATGGGAAAGATGAGTATTAAAGTTGATCTCTATCCTCAAAAGCTAAGTCTGATTGGGAATAAGATAAATGAATATAAAAGTGGAAAAGGCAGTAAAAGTACAAAACAAGAGCTAAACTCACGGATTTAGTAAAGAAAGGGGCCTTAAAGAACATAGAGGCTGCTTTTCATAAGAGGAGAAATTGGGCAGAAAGATTTTTTAAAACCTGCCAAGATCATACAACTTACATATAAGCAGCAGCTGTTACCTCTAGGGACACCCAATGCAGTGTTCTGTTAGTCTGAAGTGACATGAAAAAAACAAAACAAAACAAAACTCTGTAAACATTAAAAAGAGCCATCAAAATCATCACTGGGCTTTTCTTTAAAGGAATAAACATACCAGAAGAATGCATTCTGAAAGAAAATTGTTGGTATCCCAGATGTTCAAGACTGACAATCCAGTCTTTTTCCAAATGTGTACCTGTACAATTTACGTTAATATCTGTATTTTTAAAATAAACTTTTTAGGGCGCCTGGGTGGCTCAGTTGGTTAAGCGACTGCTTTCGGCTCAGGTCACGATCCTGGAGTCCCGGGATCGAGTCCCACATCGGGCTCCCTGCTCAGCAGGGAGTCTGCTTCTCCCTCTGACCCTCCCCCCTCTCATGCTCTCTCTATCTCATTCTCTCTCTCAAATAAAATAAACTTTTTTTAACATTAGAAAGTAATATGTGTTTATCATATGAACTCTGGAAAGCCGATAAGGAGTCATGTGGATAACGATCATTAAGTAAAATGAAATCAGAGAATCCCTGTCCTTGCAATATCTAACAAATCAAATAATTAAAAAGAAATGTTCTAGGGGGATTATGGGAAGACGGATTATGGAAAGTAGGAAGCACCAGGAATCTATCTCCACTAGAAAGCAACTGTACAGGACAGAATGTGATATAACCATTTTGGAACTCTAGAGTCTATTTAAGGTTTGTAATATCCAGAGGAAGGCTTGGAAAGCAAACTGCCATTAATTTTGGTTAATTTCAGCTCTTTGTTCAGTAGCAGCTTACCCATCCCCCACAACTGAGCCCAATGGGAGGCAGCTATGAACCAGTTACTAGAGGATCTTGCACATTGCCTGTGGTGACAGAATGGATAAAAGGGATCCTGTTGCCCAAATGTCAGGGATTTGTGCTGATGGTGGCTTCTCATCTCTGAGAAACATAGACAGATTGCCATTGTTATTCCATTTCCTCTTACTGTTCTAAGTCCCTCTTCCTCCTGAGACATAACTTCCATGGGATTTAAAAGGCCAGTGCCCCTTTTCCCTCCCTTCAGTCTTCCCTTTTTTTTTTTTTTTGAGATAGAGTGCTTTTGGGTGTGCAGGGGCAGGGGGTTGGGTTGTAAAGAGGTCAGAGGGAGGAAGAATCTTATGCAGGTTCCATGCGTAGTGCTGAGCCCAGTGCTGAATCCTACATGGGGCTTGATCTCACAATCTTGAGATCATGACCTGAGCCTAAACCAAGAGTCTGACGCTTAACCGACTGAGCTACCCAGGCGCCCCTACTCTTCCTCTTTTTGGGAGCCAAAGATTACAGACTAGGATATTCAAAAGAAACTGAATAAAATTAGGGTAACTAAAAAGTCATGATGCACGCCCAGGGGAAGGTACAGGCTCACAGACACCTGAGAGACCTTAATTTTATACCTCAAGCTGATCTTGGGCACCGACTCACTACAACAATTAAAAAAGTAAAGTAATAAACAAAGACAAAAAAGCAGCAAACCCTGCATAATGGGGAAATCTGATTTTCAGAGCTACTAAATTATTAGTTTCAAATGACAGTTTTTAAATAGAAAATATCAAGACATACCAAAAAAAAAAAAAAAAGTATGCCCCTAATCCTCGTGTTGTTCAAGGGCCAACACTTTTAGTTCAAGGGAATAGAGTCTGCAAAGTGACAATGTAAGGAGAAAAAAAATTAATGAAGCCTATACTAGTAACCGTGAACAGAAACTGTAACACTGTAAACCAAAGAAAGCATTTACAAGAGAAAACAGGTGAGAATATGTCCTATTTACTCAGTTTGAACGTTGTCCAAGTAGGTCAAAGATACCACAAAGAATTTTTCCTATCCTGCAGATGAATAAGCTCCAAACTAGCTGGTGCAAAATAATCCTCTCAGGTAAAACAAGTATTTAAAGACTTTTCCTTAAAATATTTACCTAAAAAATTAGAATTAGACATTCCAAAAAAACCTGTGGATCTTTCCTGGAATGAAAAGTGGCTGCCTGTCCAAAGCATACTGCTTACAAAAAAAAAAAAAGAAAGAAAGAAAGAAAAAAAAATACTTTATGTAGAACTTTAAAAAAGAGTTATGAAAGAAACATTTTTGAAAGAAACTTGTGCTAGGGACAGAGCATTTTGAAAACATTTTTATCTCTGATTTTGTGGCTGAAAATGATGCATTACCTATAAAAAAATTCTCATACACAGGCACTTAAAACCACTTATAAAGAGGACTTTCTAACATATATTCCTACAAAGAGCATGAATAGGCTTTATTATGTCCATTTGTTAAAAATATAAAAACATTTTTCCAATCATTTTGGAAAAACAATTTACATGAGAAAAGATGAAATTTAGTAAGAGAATTCCTACAAAATCTGTGTAAAATTGGTGGATGAGATTGAAAATGAAAAACATACATACAAATTATCTTTATTTTTTTCAACAGCCTTCTTTTGGACAAAACCCTAAAGTTCCAGCACAGAGGAGTATGACTTTGTGACAAGAACTCCTGGTAAAATAAAAATAAAAAACTCCCTCTGATGATGATTAAAGAAAAGAATATATGCTATATACTATCAACCTTTGTTTAAATTAGGTAAAAGTGATAATACAAATTCTACTACTGTTTACTTAGTGTCTAACTCAGTATGGCTGATATTTTTCAAAGAACAGTAAGAATGGACAAAATGTTAGAACTCTGCCTCTCTTCGGTTAGAAAAATGATCTTGATTGGATAAACAGTCAAATAAAATGTAAAACGAAAGATATTTTAGGAGAAATCTGTGGGTGGTTTCCACGTTTTGTTATTGTTCTTTGAGATGAAACTGAGGTAAGACTATATTTAAGCTGTTTTTCAGACAGCTAGAATTAGTTTCCACACTTCTTGTCAGCTGGAGTGTTTAGAGCAAGGGAAAGAGTATTAAAAGAAAGGCTGAAGGGGGACAAATAAGGGACAAAATAGGTATAAACTCCAGGTTTATAGACAAGCAAACATATTCTTAGTACTTTCTAGAAAGATCAGGTGGAAATGTTGTCTATAAAATTATGTGGATTTAGTTAAGTCAACTTGGGGCAGAGACTCTGGTGAGATGTTTCCTTGAGCTCCCCAGAGCTGAAGAGTAATCCCAAATAATTGCTTTTTTGTGATTTCATCTAGAAAATGACTTCTAGATAAACTTGTCCACAGTGGAATAACTAGTAACTCTGGACAACTTTATAAAATCTTTTTTTCTCCTCTGTTTCTTCCCAGGGAATACAGAGGGAACACAATTTACTTAGAAACTTAGATCAAATGAATCCAAAGTTTTAGCATCTTTAGTTTACTTATATAATGACATGCTATTTTCTTCATTATTATTTTATAAATCTCTAATATTTTATAGAATTTATAATGTCTAATACTCAAAACCGACCAAATAATTCACACTGAAAAATTTGTAATTCTCCAGAAGAGCCATGTTCTCTCTTACATCTTAGTTTTCAATACTACAGAGCAATGTGCCTGGAACCACATATACACATGGAGACATACCCACACATATACAAGTGTATACACATGTATATGCACATACACACATGTGCAGAGATATATACACATACGTATCTTTTAGTAAATGTATTTACTTTGTAAAGTACCTAGTAGAGTCCTGACATTAATGAATATGCACCCAGAGTTGTTTTTAATAACACTGGTGGATCAGTAGTCAACAAAATAAGTAAACAATCTCAGTGGGAAAATTGTTAAGTTCGGGTCGCCTGGGTGGCTCAGTCACTTAAGCAACTGCCTTCAGCTCAGGTCATGAACCCAGGGTCTGGGATTGAGCCCTACATCAAGCCCCACATTGGGCTCCCTGCTCAATGGGGAGCCTGCTTCTCCCTCTCCCTCTGCCTACCGCTCCCCCTGCTTATGCTTTCGCTCTCTCTCAAATAAATAAAATCTTTAAAAAAAATCATTAAGTTTAATGACACAGAATCTTTAGGTAAAAAAGGCACTTGTTTATAAGTTATTACGATATTTATGACTATTGACCATGAAATATCCCATGATGTGTCTCTTAACTATCAATTTTGTATTAGTGTAAAACAATAAAAAAATTGGAACTTCTTTAAAATACACATTAAAATTTACTCACTTATGAATTATATAGGCTAATGAACGAGCCAACACATTTGCAAATAATCTAGAAATCCTTTCAGCTTTTGAAATGTATCACATCATTTTACTGGCACTGGTTTATCTCTTAACTACATCTTAAATGTCATACTAGCCAACAATACTCTATATTCTCTGAGCACATGGTATTTGACTAGAAATATGCTGAACAGGAAGAGGAATGAAGGCTGTGATTCAAAGCTAATGTGTTTACTTGGATGGATAAACAGTATAAAGGCAACAAAAATCTGAATCAATGAAAATATCATTTTTTTGGATGGAGGAAGGTATCATACGTCGGACCCAATATTTAAGACCTGGGCACTAAAGTGAGTGAGTAAGAAGAGAGCACATATATAGAGATTTGTTTTTGAAAAATATATGAGTATACTTTGTACTCATAAAATATATTATACAGTATTGTACTTATAAGAGCAATTACTCCAGGGCATATGTTCATTTAAGAAGAATGATGAATAGAATCCTCCCCACTATTTAGTTTTTTCCTTTTGACATGCTCACAGTTGAACCATGTAAATGTAAATATTATATTCTACAACCCCAGTGAATCAATTAGCAAATGTTAATTAAACAAACTACTTTTAGAAGGAAAAAACTGAAAATACTGCCTTAGATAGAAACCACTTGAGAATTTCTAGAAATTATCCCGTGTAAACCCGAAATCTTATAATTTACCCTAGAAACTTTAAGAACAGTTTGTTATTTCTAATGAGACTCTTCAGCTTATGCAGGAAACATAAGGAGACCAAATCCCTACAATCTGAGTACTAGGGCCGAGATTATATTCTCCCATTGTGTCTACTAATGAATACTAATGCATACACACTCCCTACCTCTCCATCAACATGCTTACATAACTTTGTCATGACAGTTGAAAAATCTCAGTTTAAACATTTATACTGTAATAAGATTTTTTAAAAGGGAGAGATTACCAAAAACGTTTTTTGCTTTAAAAAGACAGCTTAGAATTTTTTCTTACACAGTGTTGCACAATACACAGGATAACTATCTTTTTGAGACTCCAAACCAGAATTTTCAGTAACTTACGTTATTTCTTGTACTGCAGAAGAGCTGTTCATCATGATGACTTTAAGACACTAAAATACCCAAAGTGTCTTCATAAAAGTTATAGACTCATTTATTTTTAGCAAGATCATCAAACATAACTCCCTCATTTTCACATATGCAAACACTGAGACACAAATTTACTCAGAGATCCAGTTACAGTCAGATTCAGATTAAGCACTCAGGTGCAATATATCTACCCTTCTCTGCAACCCACCCCCATCCAACAAAGGTTAACTGATGATCAGTTGTGAACACACAGGTTCAAATATACTGTTTCTATACTGATGTCATTCTTTATACACCTCTTACGTAAATACCATTCTCTGTTCTGAAAAAACTGTTCTTTAATCACTGAGGTAAGGAAAACAACAATAAAAACCACCCTCACTGAAACAAAACTCCCAACAATAAACAAAAGCACCAGTCTAATTAACTGGGTAAAGGAGAACTCACTCTTCTACATGAAAAAAGTTCAAATACATCCAGCCACTTTCTTTCCTAATTCTTAAATAAAATAAAGCTAGCTCAATATACCCACATTATTTCCTTGAAAAGGCAGCAGGTAAACAAACACAGAATGTCCAAAACTAAATCTGTGGTGCAATCTATTTAATTAAAAAAAAAAAGGTCTTTTCTAAGTAAACACACAAGAAAGCACATGGAGGACTAGTCTTTTCTCCTTTTGGAGGCAGACCACACTGCATAACTGTGAGACAAACCATTAGGCTCCTGTTTAAGAAAGCTGACTAAGCAGGGGCGCCTGAGTGGCTCAGTTGGTTAAGCGACTGCCTTCGGCTCAGGTCATGATCCTGGAGTCCCTGGATCGAGTCCCTGGATCGAGTCCCTGGATCGAGTCCCTGGATCGAGTCCCGCATCGGGCTCTCTGCTCGGCAGGGAGTCTGCTTCTCCCTCTGACCCTCCCGACCCTCCCCCCTCTCATGCTCTCTCTCTGTCTCTCTCTCAAATAAATAAATAAATAAATAAATAAATAATCTTAAAAAAAAAAAAAGAAAGCTGACTAAGCACATCAGTTTACCTTGACTTCCTTCAAAAACATCACCGACATTACAGAAAAAAACAATAAAAAGAACAAATCTATGCCATCAGCAAAGATAAAAAGATGAGATGACCAAAATGTTGAAAAACTTTTATAAGATATAAAGCACACTGACTACACAAAGGATATTATAACCCAGTATTTGCAAAAGACTTCTGTAACACGTAAGTTTTCTCAGAACTCCAGAATAACCATAAGATCTAAAGCAGGACAACAATCATAAAAGAGATGAGGAACATGAATGGTAAAGGAGTTTACCAATCTCTAATTTTGGATACTCAGCAACAGTTCCATTTATCCCAACTGAAGGCCACAACTATAGTTCTCTACATAAAGGGACAGCTTCTTCCGAAGACACCTGGAATAGGCACTGAGGCTTGAGAAGGGGAAATGGTACCCCAGGTAACTTTCTGGCACTAATAAGAGGAGGTCTCATACTCAAAATTCAAGGTTTTCCTTACACCCTAAAAGAAAACTTGGTAATCCCTATTTTAACTAGCTTCCAAAATGGGCCTCAGTGGTTCTTACCTTCTAGTATTTATATCTTTAAGTAATCCCCTACCACGTTACAGAGCTGGCCAGTGTAAACAAGAGGATGTTGTGAAAGTAATGGAGTGTGACTTCTGAGGATAGGCCTTGATTTCACGGAGACCACCTGTTCTGAGGGAAGCCACCTGCATGTAATGAAGACAGTCAGGAAACTCTATGAAGAGGTTCATGTGGTAAGGAACCTAGGCCTCTTACCAAGAGTCAGTAGTAACTTGCCAACCACCTGAGCGAACTATTTTAGATGCAGCTTCTCCAGCTCCTGTCAAGCTTTCAGATGACTGGGATCCAACTAACATCTTGACTATAACCTCATGAGAGCCGAAGAACCACAACCATCTCATCTAAGCTGCTCCTGAATTCATGACCCACAGAAACCCTGTGAGAAAATAAATGCTTGTTGTTTTAAACCCCTACTGGTTGCAATTGTTCTGGAATAGTTTTCTACATGGCAAGAGATAACCAATACATCCTGCTTTAAAATTTATATTAAAAAGAAAAACACCCACTAATAGTACGATAATCCAATTATTAATGTTGAGAACTAATCATAAATATTGTAAATTTTCTCTACCATAAAGAAAAAAAAATCACAAAATCTAGAGAATGGGACCAAGGTAAAATTTAGAGGAAAATCTAGGAATATTTGTGAGATTAGTCTCTAGCCCTGGTTCCTGGCACATATTACTCCTGAAACTCTTGTAATTTCCTCAGTGTGAAGAGCACCAGATGCACTTTTTGTTCAAATATTTGATCTCTGACTCTGGTTGCTACATAGGGCTCCTGAAATCCTTGTAATTTCCTGGTTGATAGGAGTGTGTCTTTTGTTCTAATGAGGCAACTCTTAGTGGACTCTTGGATAGGTCCTGGGTAAGGGCTGGTTACCAGAAGAGTAAGCTATGATTAGAAGCTCGGAGTTTTCAGCCCCAATCCCATTCTCTTGAGAAGGGAGAAGAACTGGAAATGGAAATGATGATAGATCATGCCTATGTGATAAAGCTTCCACAAAAATCCCAAAAGTACAAATTTCAAAGAATTTCTGGATTGGTGAATACATGGAGATTTAGGGAGAGTGGCATGCTCAGAGAAGACATGAAATTCTATACCCCTTCCAACATTCCTTGCCCTGTGCATCTCTTCCATCTGGCTGCTTCTGAGTTACATACATCCTTTTATAATAAAGTGGTAATCTAATAAGTAAAATGATTCTCTGCGTTTTGTGAGGCACTCAAAAGGAGGGGATTGTTGGAACCTCTGATCTATAGCAGGTTGGTCAGAAGAACAGGTGACAGCCCCGACCTGTGAACTGGCACCTGAAGTGGTGAGGGCAGGGGAGTTTTGTAGGACTGAGCCCTTAACCTATGGAATCTGATGCAATCTCCAGGTAAACAATGTCAGGATTCAGGTGAACTGTAGGACATCCAGCTACTGTCTGAGAATTGCATGGTGGTGGTGGTGTGGGGAACACTCCCTCCAACACTTTTGCTGGAATTGGGTACAGAACTACTTGGTATTAAACAGACTTACAAATTTATTATTAAAGAAATTAAATATGCAATTTGCAACATGTAACAGAAAACTAAAAACAGAATTAAAATGAAATTGTGTATGATGAAAACTAAAAGCAGAAAAATGACAAAATAATTATTAATAAGACAAACAGTAAGAAAAGTAAAGGCAGAAAACATTAAAAAAAAAAAATAGTGATCACAAAAGAAATGGGAAGTGTGCTCAAAAATATACCAAAAAATAACCATAGCACCAAGGAGTTTTGAAATTTAATTTTTAACCAAACATTCAAAAAAGAAGTTGAAAGGGGGGTGCCCGGGTGGCTCAGTCGTTAAGCATCTGCCTTCGGCTCAGGTCAGGATCCCAGAGTCCTGGGATCGAGCCCCGCATCGGGCTCCCTGCTCAGCGGGAAGCCTGCTTCTCCCTCTCTCACTCCCCCTGCTTGTATTCCCTCTCTCGCTGTGTCTCTCTCTATCAAATAAATAAATAAAATCTTTAAAAAAAAAAAAAAGAAGTTGAAAGGGATATAAACAATTCCAATATATATAAAAAATAAATACAGGCCTTTGGACTTTATTCTATGTACCTGATATAACCTTTGTTAATAAAACCAAAGGGGGGAAAAATCATTAGAGAGATATGGTTCACACAGAATTCATAAACAGAATCAAGGATTCTGGATCAAATATTTATTAGATAAAAGCCTAATAAATATAGTATCTTTTAGAAAGCTAAAAATCTGGTTCTTTAATTTGTAACAGGATAGGTCTCAAAAACCCACCATAAATAGTGTTACAAATAAAACCATGAACAATATATCTGCTATTACTACTAATAACTAGTATTATTCTAGAGAAATCAAGTAACAACAACAACAACAAAAATCCCACTAGTACAGTTTTATGTGGTTCCTATATATTAAAGGAGTTTAAACTCTTACTTTTCTTCAACACAAAAAAAGTTAAACTGCAAGATTCCTTCAATCTGCAAAATGATAAAATTTAGTACCCCATTTTAACCATTGAAACAATGTGTTTACCTACACTTTGTTAAACTACAAATGCTTATTGATGAAAATATACATATTTCTTAATCAGAGATTATTTTGTCAAGAATCTGTAATGAGCTCTTATTTCAGTGACTGACTATGGCACCCCGTATCTGTATTAATATAGTGAACTAAAAAGTTCCATTATTTAACATCCCACTGCCTTATTAACTACCATAAATGTTAAAATTATTAAGTGATATTCTAAAGTTAATACAAAATCACTTAGATAATGATAAAAGGAACAATCCAACAGGAGGATATAATAACTGTAAATATTTATGCACCCAATACAGGAGAATCTAAGTACATAAACTAATAACAGACATGAAGAAGAAATTAACAGGACTAAGACTAGATGGACCTCACAGATATATACAGAACATTCCAATCAAAACCAGCAGAATACACATTATTTTCAAGCGCATATGGACTTTTCTCCAAAACAGATCCCATGTTAGGCTAAAAGACAAGTCTCAATTCAAAGATTAAAATCATATCATGCATCTTTTCCAACCACAACAATATGAAAAAGAAATCAATCAGAAGGAAAAAATCTTGAGAATACAAATACAAGGAAGCAAAATAACATGCTACTAAACAATGAATGGGTAAACCAAGAAATCAAAGAGAAAAATAATACATGGAGAGAAATGAAATTGAAAACACAACATCCATACCTTTGGGATGCAGCAAAAACTGTTCTAAGAGGGAAGTTTATGGCAATAAAGGCCTATCTCAAGAAGCAAGAAAAAGGGTGCCTGGGTGGCTCAGTCATTAAGCGCCTGCCTTCGGCTCAGGTCATGATCCCAGGGTCCTGGGATCAAGTCCCGCATCGGGCTCCCTGCTCTGCGGGGAGCCTGCTTCTCCCTCTCCCACTCCCCCTGCTTGTGTTCCCTCTCTCGCTGTGCCTCTCTCTGTCAAATAAATAAAATTAAAAAAAAAAAAAAGCAAGAAAAATCTTAAGCAATCTAACTTTACACCTAAAAGAGCTAGATGAAGAATGAACAAAGCCCAAAGTCAGTAGAAGGAAAGAAATATTAAGGATTAGAGTTAAATAATGGAAATAGAGACTAAAAACACAACAGATCAATGAAGCCAGGAGGTGGTTCTTTGAAACGATCAATAATATTGACAAACCTTTAGCCAGACTCATCAAAAAAAAGGGAGAGGACTCAAAATCAGAAATGAAGAAGTAGTAACTGACATCACAGCTATACAAAGGATTATAAAAGATTATGGAAAATTATATGCCAACAAACCTGAAAGAAATGGATAAATTCCTAGAAACATATAATCTACCAAAACTGAATGAGGAAGAAAGACAATCTAAACAGATCAATTACCAGCAATGAAATTGAATTAGTAACCAAAAAAATCCCAACAAACAAAAGTCCAAACCCAGGGACACACGTCTGGATGGCTCAGTCGGTGGAGCATCAAACTCTTGGTTTTGACTCAGGTCATGATCTCAGGGTCATGAGATGGAGTCCCATGTCAGGCTCCCCACTCAAGGGCAGAGTTGCTTGGGATTCTCTCTCCCTCTGCCCCTCCTCCTGCTCGCATGCATGTGCTCTCTCTCTCTAAAGTAAATAAATTCTTAAAGAAAAAAAAAGTCCAAGAGACCACTTCAGAGGTGAATCATACCAAACATTTAAAGAAGAGTTAATACTATTTTTCTCAAACTATTCCAAAAAGGAGAAGGATAACCAAATAAAGACACTACAAAAAAAAAAAATTACAAGTTGATCTCTCTGATGGACACAGTAACAAAAAACCACAACAAAATAATAGCAAAACAAATCCAACAATACATTAAAAAAAAAATCATTCACTATGACCAGGTGGGATTTATTTCAGGGATGCAAAGGTGGTTCAGTATTCGCAAATCAATCAACATAATACTTCGTATTAACAAGAGAAAGGATATAAACCATATGATCATCTCAGCAGATGCAGAGAAAGCACTTAACAAAGTACATCTAGTCATGACAAAAACTCTCAACAAAATAGGTTTTAATGAAACCCATCTCAACATAATAAAAGCCATATATGAAAAACCCACACCTAACCTACTCAATGGGGAAAAACTGAGAGCCCTCCCTTTAAGGTCAGGAACAAGACAAGGATGTCCACTCTCACCAATCTTATCCAACATAGTGCTAGAAGTCCTAGCCACAGTAATCAGATGAGGAAAATAAATAAAAAGATATCCAAACTGTTGAAGAAGAAATAAAACTTTCACTATTTCAGATGAGGAAAATAAATAAAAGGTATCCAAATTGTTAAAGAAGAAGTAAAACTTTCATTATTTGCAGATGACATGATATTACATATAGAAAACCCTAAAGACTCCACCAAACTACTGGAACTGATAAATGAATCCAGTGAAGTCAGAAAATACAAAATCAACATACAAAAATCTGTTGCATTTCTATACACTAATAATGAAGCAGCAGAAAGACAAATTAGGAAAACAATCCTATTTACAAACACCAGGATAAATAAAACACCTGGGAATAAAGTTAAAGTGTGTTATGATGAAAACCGTAACATACTGATGAAAGAAATTGAAAACAACACAAATTAAAAGATATTTCATGCCCACAAACTGGAAGAACTGATATTGTTAAAGTGTGCGTACTACCCAAAGCACTCTACAGACTGAAAATCCCTATCAAAATACCAATAGCATTGTTCACAAAACTAGAATACTAAAATTTGTATGGAATCACAAAAAGATCCTGAATAGCCAAATCAATTTTGAGAAAGAAGAACAAAGCTGGAGATACTACATTCCCAGATTTCAAGGTATACTACAAAGCTGCAGTAATCCAGAACAATACTGCACAAACATAGACAAAAGATCAACAGAACAAAATAGAAAGTCTAGAAATAAACCTATGCTTTTAGAGTGAATTAATCTATGACAAAGGAAGCAAGAATATACAATGGGGAAAAGACAGTCTCTTCAACAAATAGTGCTGGGAAAACTGGACAGCTACATGCAAAAGAATGAAACTGGATCACTTTTTTACACCAATATACAAAAATAAGATAAAAATGCATTAAAGATCTAAATGGGAGACCCGAAACCATAAAATTCCTAGGAGGAAACGCAGCAGTAATTTCTTTGACATTGGCCATAGAAACATTTTTTCAGACATGTCTCCTCTGGCAAGGGAAACAAAAGCAAAATTAAACTAGTGGGACTACACCAAAATAAAAAGCTTTTGCACAGCAAAGAAAACCCATCAACAAAATTAAACAACAACCTACTAAATGGGAAAAGATATTTACAAATGATGTATCTGATAAAGGATTAATATCCAAAATATATAAAGAACTTACACAACTCAACACCAAAAAAACACAATCCAATTAAAAAGTAGGCAGAGGACCTGAGTAGTCATTTTTCCAAAGGCATACAAATGGCCAACACACACTGAAAAGATGCTCAGTATCACTAATCATCAGGGAAATGCAAATTAAAATCACAATTCGTTCTCACTTTATACCTGTCAAAATGGCTTAAATCAAAAACACAAGAAACAACAAGTATTGGAGAAGTTATGGAGAAAAAGGAACTCTCATGCACTGCTGGTGGGAATGCAAACTGGAGCAGCCACTGTGGAAACAGTATGGAGATTCTTCAAAAAATTAAAAATACAATTATCAAATGATCCAGTAATTGCACAACTAGGTATTGACCCAAATACAAAACCACTAATTTAAAAACATACATGTATCCCTATGTTTACTGCAGCATTATTTACAATAGCTGACATATGGAAGCAATCCAATGGTCCATCCACAGATGAATGGATAGAGAAGATGTGGTGGACATATAAATGGGAATATATACACATATATAATGGAACATCACTCAGCCATGAAGAAAAAGTGAGATCTTGTCATTTGCAACAACGTGGATGAACCTAGAAGATGTAACACTAAGTGAAATTAAGTCAATCAGAAAAAGACAAATACCATTAAGACCTCACTCATATGTGGAATTTAAGAAACAAAACAAAGAAAAAAAGAGACAAAAAGCCAAACTCTTAAGTACAGAGAACAAACTGGCGGTTGCCAGAGAGTAGTGGGTTGGGGGATAGGTAAAATAAAGGAGATTAAGACTATACTTATCTTGATGAGCAATGAGAAAGGTACAGTGCTGAATCATGTTACACACCTAAAAGTAGTAACTTATATGTTAATTATACTTGAAAAAAACCTTAGGAAGAGAACAAAGTAAATTTCATCTTTAAAATGTAATTCTTTCTCATTCAAACTAAATTTAAAAAGATCAAATGATATCATTTTTGGCATAGAAAATTAAAATGTTTGAGTTAAGACAATAGTCTGTATTGGTGAGGTTGTGGATAATGGAAGCAACACAGAATGACAGTACAAACACATACTATTAGAAAGGTCAATTTTATACAGACTTCAATCCTGCAATTCCACTTCCAGGAATTTACTCAAAAGAAATAGTTACAGACATACACAAATATCTAGCTATAAAAATGTTTAATGTATCTTTGATTATAAAAAGGAAAATTAAATATCCAGTGGTAGGAGGCCAACTATACGATACACAATGAAAGAGAATTACTCCTCAACTATAATCTTGACTAATTTGATTTTAAAATAACAACAACAACAACAACAACAACAACAACAACAACAAAAACAGGACTTTTGTTCAAAAAGGATCAAGGCTTTCTGTCCAGCATTTCAGGAGCTTGGAGGTTGAAACTCCTCCTGTCCTCACAGCAAGAAAAAACCTGAATGAACTGAAAAAACAACTCTTCTTAGATCTGTAAGAATAAGGTCATAGGGCAAACTGTTTCTTCCAATATTAGACATACAAAGGCACACAGAGAGAATCACAGCCTATTGGAGCAGAAGCCCAGGAACAGATACTGCACTGGAGGCAGTTTCAAAGCACGAAAACTTAAAATGCAACGGACAAATTGCTGGAGGCTCAATGTTGATCAAGAGTTACAAACTCCAGGAGGGCCCAGTCTCAGGGAAGACTCCACATTTTTCTGAGTTTTACCTCCAGGAACCCTACTAGGTTTGCAACAAGGATAAAAAAAAAATTCCCTCCTGTTTTAACAGGGATAAGGGAAAAACAGTCATACTGAAATATATCTAGAGCATTCTGTTCTCCTTAACAAGGCTTGCCCACAAAGCGAGCTATTTTACCAGAGCCAAACTGACCTGGGGAAGGGAAATACCCAACTCCAGCCCCTTCTTGCCTTCCTGACTCACCTAAAAGGGGTAATATGTATTTATGGTGAGGGGGGAGCTGAGAAGTACTGTAAAGGTCATAGTCCAGGGGCACAGACTCTCTAACACATAAAACAAAACTGAGACATAATTATCGGAATTTATAATGCTTCCCTTCCCCCAACATCTTACTACCACATTAATAGGGCTCCTGTATTAAAGCAGCAGTTTACAAGTGAAAGAACAATTCTCAGATCCTGTTTATGAAATCTCTAGGGAATTCCAAAGAAAACAATAGAGACAAAAACAAAAACACAAGAGGAAATTTTAGCTTCTGACACCTATGGGTACAGAAAACAATAAACACAGCCTACCTTTAAGCTGAATAAACACAAAAATCTCACATTTACCTCAGTTCTTTATATACAGTACATCATTTCTGGCTTTCAACATAATGTTACAAGACATACTAAAAGGAAAAAAAAAAAACATGGTTTGAAGAGACAGAATGAGACTCAGATGTGACAAAGATTTTGGAATTAACGACTGGGAATATAAAACAACTATGACTAATCTGTTAAGGACTTTAATGGAAGAAGCAGGTAACCTGCAATTATAGATGGACATTTTAAGCAAAGTAGAATTTCTAAGAATGAATCAAAAGGAAATACCAAAAATAAAAAACACTAAAAGAGAAATAAAGATGTTTTGATATGCTTAACAGTATAGAAATGACTAAGGAAAAAAATGTCATAAAGAATAGGAGTAAGAAATTACAAATACCCTGTTACATGGTACTTGTACTAACCATTAAATGGTGTAGTGTTTTTTGAAAATGGGTTTGGATTGCTCATACATGTACACTGCAAACTCTAGAACAACCACTGAGAGAAATAAAAAAGTATAATTTTTAGCCTGAGAGAGAGAGAGAGAGAAAAGCCCTGAATAATGTAAAATGCTCAAAACAAGAGAAGGCAGAAAAAGAGTGGAGGACAAAAAAAGAAAGAATAAGGGCAACAAAGGGAAAACAGCAATAAATCTGGTAGCTATCAATCCAACCATGTCAGTAAGGACTTTAAATATCACTGGTCAAAGTAAATACAACAAAAAAGAGACTGTCGGAGTGGGTAAAAAAAAAAGCAAGACCCAATTATATGTAGTCTCCAAGAAACCTACTTTAAATATAACAAAACAGATGAAAATACATAGACAGATAAAGATACACACTAATCAAAAGAAACCTGAAGAAGCTACACTAATTTTGGACAGAACAAATTTCAAAGCAGGCAGACATATCAAAAATAAAGGGTAAAGGATAAAGGAGTTAATTCTCCCACAAGATATAACAATACTTAATGTGTGAATGCCTAACAGAGGGTTAAAACACACGAAATAAAAAAGTGATAGAAATGCAAGAAGAAATTGATGAATTACTCTTATACTTGGAAACATCAATTTCCCTCTATTGGTAATCGATAGAAAATCAGGAAAGACACACCTGAATTGGACAGGACCATCAGTCTAATGGATCTAATTGATATTTATAGAATATTGCATTCAACAAGAACAGAATATACATTCCTCTCAAGTTCACATGGCACATTCACCAATGAAGACCACATTCTGAACCATAAAATACACCTCACATTTGAAAGAATAGAAATCATATAAAGTATGCTCTAACATTATGATGAAATTAAACTGGAAACAAATAATAGAAAGATACCAAAAAATCCCGTAACACAGAGACTAAACAACACACTTCTAAATAACACATGGGCCAAAGAAGAAAAATCAAGAAAAATAAAAACTGGGAAGGAAATGAAAATGCATACAGAACTCAACCAAATATAAGAGATGCAGCAAAAGCAGTCCTTAGAGGACATCTTATAGCACTGAACACATGTTATTAGAATAGAAAAAACACCTAAAAAAATCAGTAATCTAAGTTTCTACCTTAGGAAACTAGAAAAAGAAAAGCAAATTCAACCCAAACTATGCAAATGAAATAATACAAATAAGAGTAGAAATCAATCAGGAAAATCAACAATGTACCTGGCCCAGTTTAAATTTAAAATTTATTAACATCTTGCCAGGCTAAGAACAAAAGATTTTAAAAAGACACAAATTACTAATATCAGAAATGAAAGCAACACCATCAGTACTGACCCTATAAACATGAAGATGATGATAAGAGAAAATTATGAACTATGCCCACAAATTTGATACCACAATTAAATGGACCTATTCTTTGAAAGATGCAATCTAACAAAATATATACAAGAAAAAAAATAGATAATCTGAATACATTTATAAGTATTAAAGAAAGTGAATCAGTAAATAACCTTCCAAAACAGAAATCATCAGGCCCAGACAGGTCCACTGGTAAACTCTACCAAACATTTAAGGAAGATATGGTATCGATTCTTTACAAATGATCCCAAGTCTCTTTCAGGAAATAAGGATGAAGGAATACATTCTAATTCATTGCATGAGCTAAGCATTACCCTAATAAGAAAACCAGACAATGACATTACAAGAAAGGAAAACTATATAGCAGTATCTTTCATAAATACAGATGCAAGAATTCTCAACAAAAAATTCACAAATTCAATCACACAATATATAAAAATAATTATACACAAAAAAATAAGTGGGATTCATTCCAGGTATGCAAGGCTCATTGACCATTCCTAAAGCAAGTGATATAATCTGTAACAGCAACAAGATAAAAGAAGAATAATATTTTATCAAGAGATGCAGAAAAAACACTTCACAAAATCCAACACCCATTCAAAACTACACTAGGAATTGGGGCACCTGGATGGCTCAGTCAGGTAAGCATCCAACTCTTGATTTCAGCTCAGGTCATGATCTCAAGAGTTACGAGATTGAGCCCAGCATCTGGCTTTAGGCTGGAAGTGAAGCCTGCTGAAGATTCTCTCTCTCTCTCTTCCTCTGCCCCTCCCTCTGCTCGTGCACACATGGCATGCACGCTTGTGCACGGTATCTGTCTCTCTCTCTCAAAAACAAAAAAAACAAAAACAAAAAAACACTAGGAATAGAAGGGAATTTCTTCAATGGAGAAAACATCTAAAAAAAATCTACAGCTAACACTTTTTTTTTTTTTCCAGCTAACACCACTTTTAATAGTGAAAAACTACTTTCCCACTCAGATCAAGAACAAGGATCACCGCTGGTATTCAAAATGTTACTTGAACCCTTAGCTAATGCAGTAAAACAAGAAAAGGAAATAAAAGGTATATAGATAGGGAGAAAGAAACAAAACTGTTTGCAGATGACAAGATCATGTATGTAGAAAATCCCAAAGAATACATACACACAAACTGTTGAAGCAAAGTTGCAAGATACAAAGTTAATATACCAATGTCAATTGCTTTCCTACACACCAATAATGAACTGGAATTTGAAATTAAAAACACAGTACCATTTATATTAGTACCAAAAAAGAAAACCCCACAAAAAACTTACATATAAATCTAACAACATACAAGATCTACATAAGGAAAACTATAAAACTCTGATAAAAGAAAATCAAAGAGGATCTAAATAAATGCACAAATATTCCATGTACATGCATAAGAAGACTCAGTATTGTTATGTCAGTTCTTCCAATCTTGATCTATAAACTCAATGAAATCCAAATCAAAATCCTAGGTATTCTGTGGATATGATAAATTGATTTAAGGTTTACATGGAAAGGAAAAAGACACTCAACAGCCAACACAATATTGAACCAGAACAAAGTTTGAGATTGGAAACTATCCCACTACAAGACTTACTATAAAGCTGGGCTAATATATACAACTGACCTTTGAACAAAAAGTTTGAACTGTGTGGGTCCATTTATACACACTTTTTATATATATATATAAATACAGTACAGTACTGTAAATGTATTTTTTCTTCCTTATGATTTTCTTAATAACACTTTCTTTTCTCTAGATTACTTTAAGAATACAGCATATATTACAAAATATGTGTTAGCAACCGCTTATGTTATAGGTAAGGTTTCCAGTCAACAGCAGGCTATTAGTAGTTAAATCTGGGGGCGGTGGATTAAAGGTTATACACTCATTTTGAACTGTACAGGGGGTTGCAACCTGGCTTGTTCAAGGGTCAACTGCATAGTGTGGCAATGGTGAAAGAATAGAAAAATAAATAAATGGAACATAATAGAAAGCCAGATATAGACTCACATAAATATCTTTGACAAAGAAGAAATGATAATTCAACAAATAAAGTCCAATGGTAGTGGAACAAGTGAACATATGCGGGCAAAAAACTGAGTTGACAAAGAACTTAAAACTTTCACAAAAATTAACACTAAGTGGATAATAGACCTATACATTAAGTGTAAAGCTGTATAACTTCTAAAAAGGAATATAGAAAAAAAAATCTATGTTACTTGGGGTTTGGCAATGATTTTTTTATTCTTTTTTTAAGTAGGCTCCAGGCTGGGCTCCAATGCGGGGCTTGAACTCATGACCTTGAGATCAAGACCTGAGCTGAAACTGAATCAGAAGCTTAACTGACTGAGCCACCCAGGTGTCCCTGGCAATGAATTTTTAGATACAACAAAAGCACAATCCAGGAAGGAAAACATTGATAAACTGAATTTTATTTAAATTAAAAATTTTGCCCTGCATAAGACACTGTTAAGAGAAGACAAGCCACAGACGGAAAAAAATATTTGCAAAACACATATATAATAAAAGACTGCTATCCAAAACATACAAAGAACTATGAATTGTCCTTAATGATAATGTATCAATACTGGTTTATCAACTGCAACAAATATACCACTCCACGCAAATGTTAACAATAAGGTAAACTAGGTTAATAGTAGAGGAGCTAGGCCAGTAGGAATATATGGGAATTTGTTGTATTATCACATCAATTTTTCTGTAAAACCTAAAACTGCTCTAAAAAATGAGTCCATTAACTTAAAAATCCAAAAAGGAAAAAAAAAAAAAAGGATGGAGCAAAGTGCGAAGTCACAATCTTCACTTTTCTCTGCCGTCAACTATGGTGATCCCAAAACACATGGGAAATTACAGACCCAAAAATTCTTTACTCTTTTTAATGACAATTTGTGAAAAATCCAGGTGGGAACACAAACTTATGGAAGATTTGTGAAAATGAAATGTTAAGTACAAAAGACAGTCACTTTCAAGTCAGTAAAACAAGCAACCTACAAAATGAAGTAAAAATCTCTGTAAAATACAATTTATGGGCAAAATCTGCTTTGGGAGAATATGACCCTATGAGAATGTTTGCAAAACAATAATGGTAATTCAAAGAAAATATTAACTACTTTAAAAATATTTTAAAACTAATTCATCTGTTTTTGTTCTTAAAGAAATCAAAAGAATAGAATATTTACATATGAAAGTAAGAATATTTATGTATGAAAGTAAGAAAAATTTTTGTATTTTATTCATTCTTGTCAACACTGATCATGGCAGTATTCAGGAACATAACTAATATATAATTTGACTATATAAAGTTATCAGTGCTGTGACACTAAACATTGTATTTTAGCTTCTAAACATATGTCACATACAAAATTTGTTTCAATATAAATTTTTAATACATGATGCCCACCATCAGAGTGGTGCTATATATATCACATTAGACATGATTATAACAACAGAGGTCTAATGGCTATTAGTTCCAACACAGCTTTTAGAGGAAATATTTTTGGTTTTTACTCATTGTAAAGTAACTAAGACATACACAAACCTAGAAGTGATTATTTTAAGAAAACAATATAAGTTGACATTTCTAGGTCATCTATATAAAAAATATATATTCTTATAATGGTGTCAAGATAAAAGCATATGGGAGAAAGTGAAAATGTACATGCGCACCAAAAGAAAAGCTAACACACTTAGACCTTTAATATTGTCAAATCTGATCTCAATCTTTTGGTCAAAACTTCATAGGAATTTCATTGCCATGTTAATAAAAGAAGCAGTAAAATATCTTAGATTTTATTGTGTTTTTACTGAAGATGAGAAGGGCCATTGAGAAAAGAATGTGATATTAAGGGGAAAAAAAGAGGAAAAACTAGCAACCCCAACAGATACTTCTTTGAGGATAAGCACCTAGGAAAGAATCTGGAGTGAAGAGGGGGAATAAGACTGAAATAGAAGAAGGGGAAAAACTGTCAATTCCAGGTTTCATCTACCTCCTAATTTATAATGTTCAACTTATATCTCATTTTCCAATTTAAGCATTTCATAAAACGTAGTCTCATCGGCCAATCCTGTTCAGATAGGATAAACATGTAACAACAAGGTCACTTAATAACCAGTATTTTAATTTGCGCTAAAATTCATCTTCAAAAAACTGAAGTGCTAAAATAGTTAAAATTAAATGGAGGTCTCTATCCCACTCCATCAGAAGACAAGGTTCTACAGAGTAACACAGAACTCTACATTGGGGAATACCGTGCACAGCAGAAAATGAGGGTATCATAAAAAAAAAAAAAAATCAGGGGTGCCTGGGTGGCTCAGCTGGTTAAGTGGCTGATTCTGGATTACAGCTCAGGTCATGATCTCAGTGGGAAGGAGCCCCATGTAGGGCTCTGTGCGTGGAGTCCGCTTGTCCCTCTCCCTCTACTCCTCTCTCCCCACCCACTGCCCCGCTCACTCACTCTCTCCACCGCTAAAGTAAATAAATAAATATTTTAAAACAAAATCAAATGTTGTGATTCTTGTGCTGTTTTCACCTGGTTCTCAAAGCACTGGCAACCAGGCTTATGCCATGCACAAGGTTTCTCATAACAGACATTAATGACATTTTGAACTAATTCTTTGTTGTGGGTGGCTGTCCTATGCATTACAGGATATTCAATAACAACTGCAGCCTCTATCCACCAATTTTCAATAGCAATTCACCCTTAATAATCATGTATGTCTCTGGACATTGCCAAATGTCTCGTGGGGGGTCATAGTGTCACAGCTGAGAACCACTGACTTAAGACGTAAAAGACTGGAAAATTCTTTTCACTGGGCTCTTGTTAGCCCAAGAGAAAAGGCTTCCAAATAACACCAAAAAAGTGGATATCGGGGTTCCCCCACCAAATATGCTCCAGCTAAATCTTTCCACAGGGAGATCCATTAATATCTAGCAAGCCTCAGCCAAATTCACAGAGTGTGAAATAGCTTCTTAATGCCCTTTACATAAATTTGAACACACAACCAAGGATCACAGGATAGCTGAGGAAAGCCTCTAAGATGAAAGCCTTTAAAATTTAAAACATCCTAACAGAAAGGATAACTTGGAGAAAAGAGAGTAAGCAGGGAGAAATAAACTTCAAAATGTAACTTTAATTAAATTCATAAAGAAAAAAATATCAGGATGCCATTTAAAAAATGCAGAAATCAAAAAAAGTATTGGAAATTAAAACCATAACAATAGAAATTAAAGTCTCAAATGTTTAAAAAATCAAGTAAGTTTTCAAGAAACTGTAAAGCAAAAAGACTGGGAAACGATCAAATATGGGAGAAAAGAAATAATCTAAAAATACAATGTCTAATTGCAATTTCAGAACCAAAAACACAAGCAAGGAAATTACAGTAAAAGTATCAGAAACTTTCTCAGAGCTAAGGATTACAAGTTGCCAGACAGAAATAATCCATGAAATGCACAGCAAAGTGGATGCCTATAGACTCGTAACTCACTTCACATCACTGTGACATTTCAGAACACTAGGTACAACAAAGAGAACGATCTATAAGCTTCAAACAAAAAGGGTGTAGGAGCTTCCACTGGGAAGAAAAAAGTGAAATGCAAATTGTTGAAAATATGGCTTCAGATTTTATATGAAACACTAAGGATTCCTTCACAATTCTGAAGAAAAACATTTCCAACTTAGAATCCTACACTCAAACTAAGTTAGGGTAATCTAAAAACATTTAGAGGTACATAACACCTCAAAACATTTCCCATGTAGCTACTGGAGATTGTGACCAAACAAAATGAGGATAACATTAACCTTAATACATAACAATTAACTCTTTAATGATGATAACCTATATTAAAGAAATTCTAAAGCATGTACTCAAACAAAAGAAAAAAGATCCCCAAAGAAAATTCAGATGCAAACATTAACACAAGCAAAGAATTACATGGGATATAGGAGAGGATCCATAATTAGACAGAGAGAGGTTGCAGGAGCAACCATATCAAGCAGCCCATAAACTGGAGATCAGAATGTTCTAGGAAAAATTTTCTCAAAGATGGTTAAACTGAGTAGAAAAAAAAAAAAAAAATATATATATATATAACACACATACACTTCTAAACCTATGGAGAGAAGATGTTGACAACACGCAGATTTTTTAGAACTGAATTAATGATAAATATTGAGAAACTATACAAACATAGAATCGCTATCTACCAAAAACTAAGGCATCACTGGAATGATGGGGGGAGGGCTTGGGTATTTGGGAGAAAAACCTAAATTTACACCACCCATAGAGGACGTCAACAGATAATGCCTAAATTGGAAAAATCAAGTGGTAGCATATGTTATTTGGAAATATGGAGTTAAATACCAAAACAATCAGTTTACCTCTGGAGATGGGGAAATGGGGGCTTTAAGAGCCACCCTGTCCAACATCACACCCTTCCTGGGGCTTAGCAAGATGTGGGGATAAAGGCCCAACCATTTCAGTTCACCATGGTACAACTCTGGTGGGCCACATTCTGGAGAATTAAACTTGTGATAAATAAACGTAAGCTGTTTTTAATAAGCCATGGAGAGGTACTTAATATTTCAAGAAATTATTCTTTTACATTTTAGACTATTAACTCAAAACCTGCTTGAAACTATTTTCTAAATTTTAACTAACTTGGGGTGGGGGTGGGGGCTCCTGTATGGCTCAGTTGGTTAAGTGTCTGACTCTTGATTTCAGCTCAGGTCATGATCTCAGGGTTGTTATATCGAGCCCTGCCTAGGGCTCCCCACAAGCAGGGTGTATGCTTGAATTTCTCTCTCTCCCTCTGCCCCTCCCCCCATTTGCATGCACATGCACTCTCCCTCTAAAATAAATATATAAAAATCTTCAAAAAAATAAATTCTAATTAACTTGGATTATTATGCTATAGAGCCTTATGTGATTTAAAATTTTTTAAACTAATGTATGACTTAAGTTAAAACACACAAGTTTGGTTGGAAGCAGAAAGATCTTGAAATCAATTCTCAAAAATTTTTTAAAAAGAAAAAAGAGGATAAGGGTTCTATTTATGGTAATAGCAGATCAGATCAATCCCACTGAAACCAACAAAAAATTCTTCACAATAGAAATCAAATAAATAAAGCAGTATGAAATTACACACCAAAATCTAGAAAGTAAACCAGAAAAATAAACCCCATATTCAGTCACTTCTTCCTGAGGCCTTTTACCTATCCAGAAGAAAAAGCTGAGAAAATAGAAGAAAGGCTGAGCTGCTGGTAGATTTCTTGGACTATGAGGGAAAAAATCAAAGCACAGGATCCCCCAAAAGTGGGATGCAAATAAATCATCACCCAAATTAAGTTGAGATCCTAAGGGCAACATCATCAGGTCAGGGAGAACTGGATGTAAAATAGAACTCATACAACTCATGACTTGTAGCCCTGCTTAATGTCATGTATATGTGTGTGTGTGTGTATAAGTATAAATATATATGTTTTATAGATTTATATATATATATAAAACAAGTAATCTGAAGTCTTGAACATGAACTAAGTGACTTGGGACTGGTAGCATGGTTAATCATCTTTCCAAGGAAAACATGGCTTCTTGAAAAATATATCATTATCCTAAGACTTAAATAATCCTATAATTTTTCAAATCCAATAACTAGCACGTAGGCACACAAGAAAAAAATCATGAACCAGCAGAAACAGACCCTTAAAAAATTAAGAAACTGAAATTATCAGTCACAAATTATGAATAATAAAAATAAAAGCCATAACTGTAATTTTTTACCAAGTAGCTACAAACAGTAAGAATTTGGGTAATTTACTTAAAAACACACTGATCCAGAGATTCAAGCATCTCAATTTACCCAAAACAGGAAAAAGAATTCTATACAAAACATCATAAAGAAGTAGCAGAAAACTTAAGACAAAGAAAACATTTTTTTAGAGATTTCTTTCAAAGCAGCAAGTATTAGATTGACAGCTGACTTCTCAAAATCACTAATGGAAGCCAAAAAAATCTAAAAGCAAAAAACCCACAGTGGAACATTATCTTCAAGATTCCGAAAAACAATCACAATCTACAATTTAAAAGACCCAAAACATTCTTCAAGATTGAAGATGAAACAAGACACTGTAAGGTAAGCAAAAAATTAAAAACTGATCGTCAGTACATCTGTATTAAAGATATTCTAAACAGTATATTAAAAGATCTTTTAAAAAATTCTATAAAAAGATCTTTAAAGAAAATTCAGAGATGCAAAAATTAATGAACACTGAAAATGGTAAAAATATAGGAATATGTAACTGAACATTGATGGTAAGAACAGTACTGTTCAAGTGAAATACAATACCACTCATATATATATAATTTAAAATTTTCTAGTACCAACATTAAAAAAAAGGTAAAATTAATTTATTATAATTTCAACATGCAATCATAATAAAAAGCTGAATTATTTCACACTGGTTTCATACTAAGTCTTAGAAATCTGGTATTTGACATTTACAGAACATGACAATTCAGATGCTAAATCGTCATCAGAAATACTTGATCTTTATTTTTAGTTTCAAGCTGAAAAGTACATTTACATACCCAAGTTGTTCCAGACATACTTAAGGGTTTTTCAACAACTGAATCAAGTATCAATTTTCAAATTTAAATTAACACTACATAAAACTAAAAATTCAGTTCCTCAGCAACACTAAGCACATTTCAAGTGGTCCATGGCCAGCCACAAGCGGGCTAACAGTAGTGGGTAGCACAAGTATAGAACCTCTTCCTTTGAGTTAAAATTACAAATAGATTTAAAATAATACTAATAGCATATAAGCCAGTAAGGAATGAAATGAAGATAAAATCACTGAGGATGCAAGAAATGCTCCAAGCACAGAGAAAATATTTGCCACACTGGTCTAATCTTTAAGTAAAACATAGACAACCCAATAGAAACACTGTGAATAGGAAAAGACATTTCAAACAAGAAATTGCAATAGCCAATAAATTTTTTACAAAATGCTCCAAGTCATTAATAACCAGAGCACTGTAAATTAAAACATTAACATAAAGCCACATTCATCATGTTGGCAAAATTGAAAAACATCATTGTTTTTGGTGAGACATTAGAAAAAAGTTATGTATCATACACTGCTGGTAGGAGTATAAATTGATATATCCATTTTGGAAAAGTTTGGCATAATCTACACTCTCCAAAAATGCATGCTATGTGCATAAAATACATGCATAAGAACATTCATAGTAGTATTGCTTTTAACTGCTAAAAACTGGGCACAATCCAAATGTCCATTAATCTTAGAGTAAATTAAATTAATTGTGGTTTATTCATAAAAGAACTTACTACACCATTTACTACAGACATTACTATACAAAAATGAAAAAACATGTACTACAGCTAAATCTACTAACAGGGTTAAAAAAATATTGTGACCACAGAGGAAACTAATACATAATGTGTAATTCTTTTCTAATTTTTTTTTAAAGATTTTATTTATTTGACAAAGAGACAGCGAGAGAGGGAACACAAGCAGGGGGAGTGGGAGAGGGAGAAGCAGGCTTCCCGCTGAGCAGGGAGCCCGATGTGGGGCTCGATCCCAGGACCCAGGGATCATGACCTGAGCCAAAGGCAGAGGCTTAACGACTGAGCCACCCAAGCGCCCCTGTAATTCTTTTCATATAGGTAAAACACAGGCAAAATTCATCTACATCGTATAGGAATGCCAACACTGGTGGTTAAAAAAAATACTTGAAATAAAAATAGGAAATAATTACCTAAAAATTCAGTTAGTGTTAACCTCTGGAAGTGGTGAGCAGGAGAATATTCAGGAATGGATGGGGGGAGGAGTAGGTCTCCAGTGCCAAGAGTGTTTTAGTTCTTGACTTTGGTAGCGATCACCAGAGGGTTCACTTAGTAATTATTCATTATACTGCATACCTATGATTTGTGCATTTTTTACATATTTAGTATCTTAACATAAAAAAATTTGTTACCGAAGGCACTTAAATTGCTTTGCTATAACTTTTTTTCTTTTATAAAGTGGTAAATGTTTAGCTGCAATACGAACAAAATTTTAAGGCACAGGAGTCTAGTTTTTATTCCGTTTGACAAAAGACTATTACACACAGAGAAAGAAGCACTAGGCAATGATGTATAAATAGGGTCCATTGCCAAAACATAAGAAGTAAAATGTAGAAAAGTAGCAACTTTGATAGTGTATCCTAAAGAACTCATTACATAATTAAATAATACCAATACAACAAACATGAGGAATTTTAGATTATTGGTCTTAAAAGAAACCATAAAGGGTGATAATCTTTCAAGGTACTTTTACCAAAGAAGGTAACTGAAAGATCGCAATGGTTCTAGTTAAGATTGTATGAAATGGATATGAAAAAGAAATGGTGGTATTTTACTAAAAAAGCCTTACTAATGTAAATTCATGAATTCTTCAATAGTTTGAATTATTATCTTATGAGGGAAACATTTCCAGCAAACATAGTTGGTATTTAATTGAGAAACCAAAGGCTCTAAATCCGAGACTAGTAACCAAAGAAATTTAAAACAAAATATCCATTTAAAAATCTCTAATCTACACTACAGAAAAGGAAATTTTTATGTCCCTTCTCTATAAACCGTACAACATCAAGGACTACACAATCCCATATCCCTTTCTGAGAACAAGCCTAGGCATTGTGTTGCATCAACAACGCCAAGATATGGGAGGCAAATTCCATTCAAGACTTCTCAGCTTGCTCCCTCCTCCCCAAAACCACTCCAGAATTCCAGGGAGCATAGCAAAGTAAGGAATGATGGTCATAATACCCAATGCAAGTAAGGCATCCCATGCCAGAAGTTGTCAAAATTCACACATGGAGCTTTTCTCTCCCCCTGCTCTGAGCTGAACAGTCAACAGAGTCATCTCTGATCCCATTTCTCTTTAGAAGCAGGACCATCAAATTCCTCACCACCACCGGGTGCAGTCAACACCCCACCAGAGATCTACTCTCTTGAGGAATCCCTGCAGACTTCAGGGATTTGTTGGCAGCCTCACAGGAAGACCACGAGACAGAAGGGGCCTGCCTGGCCTAGACAAGCCTGCCCTCTTCCCGCATTCCCAGTCTCCGCAACCTTCCGTCCTCATTCTTTTCGATTCGCCTTTCGCCCTGGCGACCTTGGCCTTCGTTCTGAGGCCAGCCTACCCCATGTTACCTCTCACAGAAAAGTCTGCCCTTATCAGGGCAGAGCAGGAATTTGGCGACCACGGGAACCGCTTCACAGGCGCCGCTCGCCGCGTCGTCCGCTCAGCTTCACCTGCTACTGCCAACGGTACACCACTACTCCCGACATTCCCCGCGCACGCACCGCGTCTCCCACCCCGCCCCAACACGTGACCTACTTGCGTCTCCGTCCCCGCCCACTTCCGTTCATCCACTTTCCCTTAGGAAAGAGGAGGGGGCAGGGGGTGTTAAAGAGTAGCGACTTCCTCCTACTCCCCGCCCCCGCCCCTCTACCCCCTGCTACAATGTCTTCCGGGTCGCAAGTGCCTCGGAGCCTTCTGGGAAACCGTATCATTTCCTCCCCTCCCCCTCCTCCTGCCTTCAACCAACCAGCCTCCCGTCAGGGAGGGGCATGCGCAGTGAGTGCCTCCCGTCTCTTCTACCCGAACCCCCCCTCCCCCCCCCAGCAGAGAGACCCCAGCAGCAGCAGCAGCTGATGATGAAGAGAGAGGCAGTGGCAGAGGGGGGGCACCTTTTATTTCTATTTTTAAAGGGACAGGACACTAATTTTACCCCACTTCAACCTTGAATTGAGGGGGGTGGGGGGAAGGCGGCTGAGTTCCTTCCCCCACCCTCCAGCCCTGAGACCTGAGAGGGGGATTGAGCCTGAGAGAGAAGAAGAAGGAGTTTCTTCTTCTTCGAAAACCCCCATCCACGACTCCTACCCCCTCACCCCTCCACTAGCCTCCCTCCCGAGCCCCCTCCACCCTCCTCCTCTTTGGCCGTGAGAGGAGGAGAGAAAGAGACCAAAAGCCTCTTAGCAACACAGACCCTTCTCTGCTGCTGCTGCTGCCGCTGCTACTGCTGCTGCTGCTGCTTGGCCCTGGCTGGAGACATCTCACTACACCCAGGAGCAGCCACTTCCCCAGCTCTCCTCCTCCTTCGCCTCCTCCTCCTCCACTCCCCCCCCTTTATTACCCTTTGTGTCATCCTCCACAGCTCCAGGGAAGGCACTCAAAAGTGGGGGGCAGGAAAGGTAAGTGTGTCTGTGGGGGTTTCATTGCCTTCCTCTGGCTCTGACTTTAACTCCGGGGCAGCAGTAGCACCAAACCACATACGCAGTGGAGCTCCGGGGTGAGGAGGGGGTGGTGCTGGGGGGGGGAGTGAAGGAGGGGTTGGAGTGGGGAGGGGTGTGTGAGGTGGGTGCCCATCCTGTCAGAGGAGGAAGGGCACTTTTATTTTTATTTGCTGTTGTCAAAAGTGGTTTCTCTTCTCCAGCTAACATCTGATTGTGTCTTGCTCCAGTGGGGGAGAATACAAAAACAACCCCCTCCTTCCTCCAATGAGGCGCCAGGGAAAGAGACAGAAAGAGGCACACTTTCTAGATGTCACTTGAAAAAATTCGTTTGGAGAGCTTTTTTCCTTTTTCCCCAGGAAAAGCTCCACTGCATTTGTTTCTGAGTGGGAAAATGTCGGGATCTGGATTGTATTGGAACTGCTTATCCATTTGTAGACCTGAGTGTTTTTTCCCCTTTTTGGTTCTGTATGTGATTTGGAAATTGACTTCAGTGTTGGAACAGACTTGATTGGTTTTTGCTTTCTGGGTTTAATTATCCTTTTTTGTTGTTGTTGTTGTGTCTGACTTGCATGAGAGATTTCAAATTTTTAGTTGATAGAGGCCTTTGGTTAGGTTTTGACTTGTATTACTGCTTGTTTTGTTAATTTGTTTCATATATCAGCATGTAAAGTTCAAAGCTTAAAATGCTCAAAGTTTAAATACCACCGGTATTATCTCTTCCTACATACGTTCTTGATGTTTATTTTCCATAAGACGAGAATATTAGCTATTTCCTAATTAATCTGGGTATTTTTCTGACCTTTGTAACTTGTCTGAACAAGTAATCCCCATTGAAAACTTTATGTTGTTCTGGCTTCATGGAAGGCCAAACCTCTCCATCAATAGTTTGCTGGATTGGTACCACTTTCAGTTTTAACTGAATTATTTATTTAGTGTTGTAAATTGAGATGAGTTTTTCATCTCTTGGGCTACTGAACCAAATTGCTCACTGTACGTAAAAGGAGACAGATTTCTAAAATATATTTTCATGAGTCAAATCATGAAGTCGTAGTTAGTATATTCATTGTAGTTAGACATAAATTGAAAGATAAATCCAGGTTTAGGTTTATAGAATAACAGTCTTCATAAAAATCACTATGGCTTTCAAATTCAGTGCCGTATTTTATTTCACAAATGCTAGAAAGTATGTTTCCAATGTAGGCCTTTTACTAGGGCTTACATTGGAAAGTGGCATTTTGTTTCATACATACATTTCTTTATTCTTTCCTTGAAGATGGATGCACACATTCATATATACACTCTCTCACACACACCACTCTCTCTCTCTCTCTCTCTCTCTCTCTGTCTCTCTCACACACACACACCCTTTTTTGTAACTGCATTGGTATCTCTGATCCCATAATTTATGTCAGCAAAAAATATTCTTCTGTAAAGCAGCAATTTTATGATCAGACTGGTAGTATGAAAACAGCAATTTGATCAAATAGAAAGGATTGAAGAAACAAATCTAGATGGATAATTGACATAAATATTAAAACATGGTAATACTTTTAATTTTTTATTTTCTTGATGGTAAAGCCAAAACATAATATGCTTCTATTTTAGTGGCAGAAACGCACTGCAAATGTAGAAACTTGTTCTGTAAAATTTTCGTTACTGTGTGCAAAAGTAGACATTTAGACACAGGGGGAAAAAGCTGTGTAGCAGTAAACAATATGGTCTTGTTTCCCTCCTTTCTGTCATCAGTTTGAACAGTTCCTTACCTTTCTCTGAGGTGTAATTGGTGCACTTCAGCAGAAATCTGTGTCAAGTTCAAGTTTTTCTCCCAACATCAATACTACTATTTCAGGTCTACCTAGGATTTCTCGTCCTCACCCTAATTCCTCAGCAACATTAACATAAGAGGGAGAAAGTAGAACTTAGTGAAGAAATCAATTTTAAGGAAAGCAAATTGTGTATATAATTGGATGGTAGTTGCCCGTCGGCAGCTGAGTGAAAATTTACAGCCTTGAGTATAATACCTTTACTTAATTTATGTCTGCTTTTCTTTTGAAAACATTCCTTTATCCCACCATTCCTAGGGTAACTCTGTATGGTTTGAGAATTCCAGACTTCTTCTAAGTTGGATAATGATTTATATTTAGAAAACCTTTTTTATTATGGCTTATTTTTTAAATATTAATACATTTTAGGATTGTAATTTTCATCTGTGTGATATCTTGGAGGTCACTTTATCCAGCTCTTCATTTAACATAATGCTGAATTTCAGAGAGCTTGAGGAACTTGCCTAGTTTCCAAGGCCTCTAAGTGAGCAGAGCGTGGACCAGAGAACTTAGCTCTCTTAACATTCTCTATGCTATACCACCTCATTTTCTTTTGTCAGAAATGAAACTGTCATTCACAGTTTTGTGTATAGCACTTAGGGATTTTATATGGAGGCATATTGTTTTAAGAATATTTAGGTAAATCGCTTTAAGCCAAAATTTTGTCTATTTATAATTCAGTTATTTGTTGTTATTTTAAGAGGTACTGATTTCTCTCATTCTGGATAGTTACTATTTTGAGAATTATTTCAGCTTTCCCGGATGCTTATTTTTTCTCTGTACTTCTAATTAATCAGTAAATACACTTATTACTCTTTGATTAAAGATATATATATATATGATGCATATTGTATTATAAATGTTTACCTATTAGTCTTGTTCTGTGAACCACTTAAGACTAAGGATTTTTGTCTTGTTAACAATTTATATCCCTCATAGCAGTGTCAGTGTCCCTCATATCAGTGTCTGGTGCATAGGAGGCCCTACTGGTTGCTTGTCATAATTGATAATAGAGTTAGGCATATTTGAATTTCTTTACTCCCATATGTAGGATTCTTTTCCTTTCTTCCTTTTTCCTTTCCTCTCCTCCCTGCTACAATTTCTCCACTACTGTGAATTTTTAAATTTATTTTGACTGTAGCTCTCACTTTTTCTGTTAGCCAAATTAAATCCCATTAACAATATAGTACTTATAGAAAGTAAAAACATATTCCCTTTAATCCTTGTACAGGATGCAATTTAACAAAAGTAATTTATTTTTAATAAGAGATTTCAAAAAAATTCCAATTAAAATATACTAGCAAATGTTCAAGATACACTTAAATTTCATTTCATTGAGTGACTAGTACAATAGGTTATTGGAATGATTAGGCCACTTTTACCAGCTCTATAAAGCAACTTTACTTAGGTGACATGTTTCCCTGACTTTGTTTTTTTGGTCCTTACCCAGACACTTACCAACTTTCCAGTTTTCTATGGATATGAAGATTTACTCCTAGTCATCACTGGGACCCCATGAAGTCAGCCAGAAAGCCTATGTCCAACTTATGTACCTTTGCAGACTTGTCTGGACTTTGAATGTATGTGCAAAACAGATTGTACTTAGGTATTCATTAAACATCTACTGAGCATCTACTGTCTTTCAGGCATTGTGCTAGGCATCTGAGAAACAAGGATGGTCCCTACAGTTTAATGTGAAGAGATATTTTAATTGTATTCCACAAGTATATTGGTTATAACTTTATTTTGATGTTTTTTCCTAAATAAATTTTATATTAACTAAATGGATACTGTTAGGTGGAAAAATGCATGTTTAAGAAGGATTTTGTTGTATTTTATTAAAATAGAAAAATATAAAGAAAAATTTTCCACTTAATACTGTATTCTGGGGATTTCTATTCTATATATAATTCATTAATTTTAGACCATAAAATTAGTCTATGTGGCTATCATTGCTAGTATTTTATTGATATATACTTTTATTTGAAGGTTATCAACATTGTTCATTGAAGTATCTCATTAAATTATTCCCCCCAAAAAACCAAACCCAAACTCTCCAAACTTAAAGTTGTTGTTTTTTTTTTTTTTCTCAAAAGTAACTTTTCTTTTTACATTTCATATAACAGGTTATCTTTCATGGTTCTTTGGAAGACATGGAACATCATTTTGATCATTTAGTTAATTTCTATAGTTTAAGTTAACAGAATAATTTAATTATCATGGAATAATTACAGTATATACTACTTAGGAGTTTTGGAATTTTCAGTATGCACTAGATAAATTCCTCCAAGATCCTCATTAGAAACTTTCCAGTTCTAGCTCTAAATTAGTTAGTTGCAATTTTTAATCTTGATTATGTGATACAACTTCAGTAAAATGATTTGGAAATTTCTTAGGTATGGATGTTTCAAAACCAAAGGATATTATCTTGGTTCCTATCATGGCCTTCATATATAATTTAAAAATATTAGAGAGAAATTTCCTGGATTTTCTTTGTCCCCCTTAAACTGTACTTTTTAGAATAATATTGATTCACAATTTGAAAGGAGGGACTCTCTTGCTGGTACAGTATCTTGTGAAGGTACATAGACTTCTGAAGGTCAATTCTGATCTCTTTCAAACTCATTCTTAACTTTTTATTCTAGTAATAATTATAGTTACCATTTATTATAAGTGCTTAACACTGTGATAAATGTATCTATTTACTGGTCCTGTGAACTTTGAACATTGTTCCCATGTTACAAATGGGGAAACCTACTAGTGACAAAACAGCATTTTACATATAGCAGCAAAATAATCACAGTAAATTCATAACACTTTTTAAATTTAAAACATGGTCACTATAGCTTTTACCAGTCAGTAAGTAGTCGTAAACATTAGTAAAATAAGCCACTAGTATTTTATTGATATATACTTTTATTTGAAGGTTATCAACATTGTTCATTGAAGTATCTCATTAAATTATTCCCCCCAAAAAACCAAACCCAAACTCTCCAAACTTAAAGTTGTTGTTTTTTTTTTTTTTCTCAAAAGTAACTTTTCTTTTTACATTTCATATAACAGGTTTACTAGTGGCTTATTAATAGAGTGTTGGAAAATTTCTAAAAGTTTATAAGGAAAGAAAAACAATCAACAAACCCAGTTCTTTATAAGGAACATAGATCCAGACCAGTGTGCAACTTGAAATAAAATGCACTTGACCCTTGAACAACACAGGTTTGAACTGCAGGTCCACTTATATGCAGAATTGTTACAGTACTGTAAGTATACTTTTTCTTCTTTAGGATTTTCTTAACACTTTTTTTTCCTCTAGCTTATTGTAAGAATACAATATTTAATACACGTAACATACAAAATACATGTAAATTGACTACATTATCAGTAAGGCTTCTGGCCAACACTAGGCTTTTAATAATGAAGTTTTAGGCGAGTCAAAAGTTATATGGGATTTTCAACTGCCCAGAGGTCAGCACTCTCATTGTTCAAGGGTCAGCTGTATACATAGTCAGTCTTCTCTCTGTATGGCAAAAATTACATTTAGGCTTTCTACATATTGAACTTCCTTTCTCTTGCATGGGTTACATTTAGCATTTTGTTAGGTGAAGTTTGAAGGTTCTAACAATTTGTAACCCAATGAATATTTACTGTAAACATTTTAATGTAAATGTTTTAATGGAAAACCTTTACACAGAGGGGACATATATTGCCTAGTGGTTGGGTATGTATATATACATATCTTCTAGACCCTGTATCTTACAAAATTTTCACAATTACTACATTACACATCTAGAATTAGGTTTAGTGTACTCTTTTTAGTACTACTTAAAGTCAAAAATATTTTTAGTATGAGAATGGACAACATGTTGGATTCCCTAGATGCCTAAATTATTATGTAGTTAAGAGTCTCATGCTCTACCGACTGAGCTAGCCGGGCACTGATTTATTATACAGTTATTCTTTAAAGCAGCTACTGAATTAAAATACATTTTGACCCAGCTAACCAGATTTGCTTTTACATTATTTGCTTCTAGGAGAAAAGAGTAATTTTTTAAAATTCTGTGTTGTTAAGTAATTTTCATATGCATCCTAAGTAAATACACATTCATCCTATATGCATAAATTGACTACGTTATTCTATAAATAATGTGACGATGCATTATGACCTGTAGAATTTGGATATATTTTTAAATATAAAGAACTATTCTCTGTAATTATTATATTTCAGAGAGGAAACTTTATAACAAATTGGTTTTATTGCTTTAACGAATAATCTCAGTAATCGGTGGGATAGAATAAGTCTATGGTCTCAAACAACTTCCTTAGATAACCTGAAGGTAATTCCTAATAGGCAAAGGCAATACCTAAAGATAAAGGCTGAAAGTAAAGATTCTAACTCATCATTGTTTCTGTTTGAAGTATTTCTGTAATATCAAGTAAGATTTCAGAAGTTGGAATGACTCAGTATAATTTTTCAGAGAGCCAAGGTGAGAACTAGGATTAACATATATTAAGGTATATCTTCTAATGTAGCTATACATGATGGAAAAGAAAATCACTAATGATATCATACCTGGTGAAAAGCATATACTTCATTCAGAGTTGTATGTGACTAATTCTAATTTGAGTCCTGTTTCAGTTGACCTATATAACCTTTTCTTAGAGGACTTGTAATTAAAATCTGTGTTACTGAGTAATTTATTAGAACATATTGTTTTAAAAGATGAAAATGAGTTCTATAAATCAGTCACCCGCCTTGCAATGGTGAAAATTTTTGCACATCCATGCTTCACTGAGTTCTTTGCCAACCAACCAAGATTCAGGCAACTAGAGGAAAAATTTCTGTATGGTGCTAGTGTTAAAATTTACATTATTGTGCTCCCCTTTTTAAAATTTCAAGTCTATATCTTGAAAGTTGGAAGTAAACCTAAAACTAAAATGTTTCTTAAGGTTGATTGAATACTAAATTATATTAAGATTCATCATTATATCCAAAGCTATTGTTTTCTATATACCTTGAGTCCAGAAATGTCTACTGATCTGTTGGCCAATGATTAACTTAATCCATACATACATTCTTAATATTACTACTATCTAAAAATAATCTTGGCTGTATACATACAGTCACTAATGTTGGGGGAGGCAAGTATTCCACATTCAACAAAAGAAAAGTATTGATTTTTAAATAGCTTCTTTACTTGGGATATACTGATATAAAAAAACAGCTGCTGTGTAAGATCAAAAGGATTTTTACTTATTTGGAAAGTTAAATGTAAAGTTTATCATTAACGAATATTAAGCCGATATTTAGAAAGTCAAATACATGTTCCAGTAATGACAGAAATGTAGAGGCTATTTTTTCGCATTATTCCAAAATCATTTTCCTTCTCCCACATTTGTCGCACAGGAGTTTGTGCTGAAGGATTTCTTGGCCATTTTAGAGACTGTAATCTAGTTAAAAGGTTTGTTTATACTTCCCATCTCTGTTCTGCTGATGGTATTAGAATGCAAGCCAGAGCCAGACATCTAACTGTTTATAACATTCAAACTTCAATTAAAGCTGCAGTGTTCAGTTCACTATATATCAGAAAGCTTTATACCAGCTACAAATATCAGCAGTAATGATGGCAATGATTTTGTGTAGCCATAGGCTTTCCTAAATCATGCCATTCCTTATGAATACTTTTTTCATTTAGGTGGTATTAACATTAATTCTTTCATAGAAGTCTAAAAATGAAGCTTGTTTTCTACCAGAAATAGTATAGCATTTCCTTCAGCAGTTTCTTTTGATAATAAAACCTAACAGCTTATATTATTACATATCTTATTTAAATGACCCAGTTTAGTTTTTTTTTTAATTAGTAAATTCTATAGTAGATTTGTTTGTTAGCTAATTGATTCAACTCCAGTTTCCAGTTTGAAGAGCATAGCAATACGTTGCCTATTAGAAAACAAAAGTAACAATCACATTACTCCCGTGTTATATGTATGGGAGGAGACTAGACCAACATAATACAGATTTTAATTTAATCTTATGTTGCTTTTCTGGTCTTCTGCTCCTGCTGTTTGTGGTTTCTGTGTTCTAAGTATGTTGGTAAACTATTTTAAAAGTTTTTTTTCTTTTTGTAGCTGTTAAGAATTCTTTAAAAACATTTCTTCAGCAGCTTCACTGTTTTTGTGCAATCTACCTCATTGATTTAGAAAATGAGTTATATGTGTAGGTGTTTAATTTTTCTAATGAGTAGGCAAATTTGCTATATTATATTGCTTTCTCTTTTTATAAAACTAAATTTTACTTTTTACTAATTTTGGACCTTGATTACTAAGTGTTTACATTCTTTACATACATATACTTTTTATTAAAATACAAGTTTATAGGAGGTTTAAACATTTAAGGAAAGATGAAAAATCATATTAAATTCAATGATTACTTGCTAAAATGCTTTTAATTAAAATATAATGGAAAAATCTACACTACTCATTTTCCTGGACACTGAAAGAAATGATTCATTTATTTTGAAATTTTATAAGAAAGAGAATTCTACCTATGGTCTCTGAGAATAAGAACTAATCATAACCATGCAAAATTTGGATTTGTAAGTTAAAAAACATGGAAAGATCTCTAAGATAAGCTAAAATGAAAACATGTCACAAAAAATATGTACACTATGATCCCATTTATGTAAAAAAGTGCACACAGAGAATAATATGCATGTACTATATAAGAATATATACTTATGTACATATAATACATATGTTATACCATGTGCATATATATTTATAAAATAAAAAGTTGTATAAGATATATGCCTTATGTTTATGTAAATATACATTAAGAAAAAGTCTGGAAAATATGTAGCAAATTATATCCTTGGTTTACAGAAAGTGTGTAAGTGGGATGCTGGAAGATTAAGAATTCTTATGGTTTTTATGCTTTAGCATTACTTGGATTTATTTTTAACAATAAGTTTATATTCATGTAGTAATTTTATAATGGAAAAATATACTTATGTATTAAAAGAATGAGAAAACGAATGATCCAGGAAAATTGCAGTCCTGTCCCCTAATTGTCACATGAATATATCCCTTGAATACCTTGAAGAGAATTGAGTATTGGCTAACAATCATCATAGCTTGATACAGAATAAAGTCTGTTAGACTGATCTAATCTTATCTAACAGGGTGAAAACATAGTCAGTTGAGGGAGGAACAATGGATATAATCTATCCTGACTTTGAAATATTTGGCTTCTTATTGCAAAATGCACTTGTCACTTACCTGGGAAAATATTGACTAGGGAACTGGTGGTGAAGAATGTCAGTCATAAAGTGGTGACAAAAAGAGTTTTAGTCTGAGATAAGATATATGTAGGACCTAAGATAGACTTTTATTATTTTAATCAGTGTTCCAGATTATATGCTCACTCAAAATACAGATGGCATAGTCATTTAACATTTTTATAATTTTTCTGTATTCAGGTAGTGGTTTGAATAGAAGACAAAGATAAAGCAAGTTTTTAAGATTAAGTCTTTTTTTAAAATTGTCTGAAATATGTACTTGAAAAACACTTCAGGAGCTTTTGTAAAATAACATCAAACTGAGTATGAAAATATGCAGAGTAAAGAAGCAATTAGAATTCTGTAGAGTTAATCACAGTGGGCTTCTTGGGAGGACATGAGTTAATCAGAGTTTAGGTAGAGGAGAAATCGTAGGTTGGCTCAGGAGAGAGTAATTCAAGTTAAGACAAAGCTTCCAATGCAGAGAGAGGATGGGGGAGCTTATTTTTAATAGTTTGAAGCTATGATTAAAATTCAAAATAACCTGGTAAATTAAGAAAGGGGTTAGGAAAAATATACCTTGCATTTATGTTTTTAACACTTTATTTCCAAGAATGCAGGTCAGAAAAGAAATAGGGAAAAAATAACTTGCATAAAACATAAGGAAGTGAATAGTTCTTTGCAATTATAACTGGAAAATTGTCAAGAGTCTAAAGCAAGTATATTCTGAATGAGTTGGAAATGAAACACTATGTAGTTAAAACGGGAAAATTTTATCCAAGGATACTAACTGAGGTTCTTTTTCCTTTTATAATTAAAATTAATACCCAAGTTGGTCCCTAGGATCAATAGGAAATAGTATACAATTAAAACTATGAATCTTATATAGAAATTCTAAAAATAACAAAGGAATAGTTTATGTTTTCTCCATTTACTTATCAAGTTTTATTTGCATCTGGCATAATTTATTTCCACCTGGCCCCATCATGTCAATTACCATTCTCCCATTCCTACCATCACAAATTGAACTTTTTTTTCCTGAAAAATGTCAATTTTAAAGAGTTTATCAAATATGGCTCTGTGTTGTTTCCACTTGAAAAATCAGTGATTTTTCTCTTATGTAGGGGTCATTGACTCCGTATTCATTATCTCTTGCTCTCTCTCTCTTTTTTTTACCAGTGGGATTGCCAATGTCTTTTTTCCAACAAATATGTGATGAAACCTATTATGTGCTCACTGGAATAGTAACCAAAAATAGACATGGATCTTGCTGTTCTGGACTTATCCTAGAGATATGGATATTAATTAAATAATCATATAAATACATGCAAAGTTGGAACTATTCCAATTGCTGTAGAGAGGTACATGGTACTTACTATAAGGGCTTTAGGAAGAATAATAACCAATCAGTGGGATCAAGGGAAGTTTGTTTTTGTTTTTTTTGGGGGGGAAGTGTTTAGTTAGCTGAAATCTTGATATTAGTTAACTTAATCAAAAGGGAGAAAAGTTTTCTAGAAGGAAGGAATAGTATATACAAAGGTACTAAGGAGGAGAGAGCATAGTACCTAACATTAAATGACAGAATGACAGAAATTTTAAGAACTAGAAAGTGCATGGTAAAAGGTAATGCTAGAGATTTATGTAGGAATCAAACTACAAGATGTTGTAGGCCAATGCTTTCTTTATCCTTATGATTAATATTTATACTTAGACTAATATTCTTTTTTTAAAAAGATTTTATTTATTTATTTATTTGAGAGAAAGAGAGAGACAGAAACAGCATGAGAGGGGAAAGGGTCTGAGGGAGAAGCAGGCTCCCCGCTGAGCTGGGAGCCCGATGTGGGACTCGATCCCAGGACTCCGGGATCATGACCTGAGCCGAAGGCAGTCGCTTAACCAACTGAGCCACCCAGGCGCCCCTAGACTAATATTCTTTATACTCAGTGCAAAAACTACTACTTATAAAAGGGTTGTGCTATAAGAGTTCATTTTTATTTCACTTTAAAACTCATAGTACTTTATCCCATAGAATCATGGTTATGGTGGTCAGGTCATATAAAACCATTTTAACACAGAAAACAGTGGAAAGTACTGACCATAACATTGTGCCTTAAACATAAGTAGGTAGAGGTGAGGAAAGAAAAGCAAGAAAGGGAATTAAAATGAATGTATGTATTCAAGAGAATATCCTGGGTGTGATTGAGTTGTAAATAATAAAGAAAAAGAAAAAGCCTGCAAGTGTGCTAGGCTGGTGTAGGATATCATAGCAAATGATCTTAAGGGATACATTCAGTGGGACAACTTGAAAAGACCTTTAACTGGCACCTGGATATATCACATTGTGATATCTAGAGCAAACCAAGACAGACAGAGTAGAAGACAATATTCACAAATTGGATGTTCTGGATCTAGAGCATATTTGTGTTGATGTTATTAGAATATAAATTTTTTTTAATTCCTTTAAGAAAAGCAGAATTACAAACTAATCACAATATAATGCCAACTTTATTTTGGTTATTTTTAGATTAATTTATGTAGTCAGAATTAATTATAAATTATTAAATTGCATTAACTATTTCAGCCCTCAATATTAGCCTTGAAAATATGATGTATCTCAATTGGAATAGTAGTTTTAAAGACAAAGTTGAAGAAATTTAATTTTTAATTGTTATTTTCCATTAAACTTATATTGTTGATAAAATATATTCATGTTAGTCTTCTAAGTTTTAAGCCTCTTTGAACACTAGTTTCTGTTAAGTAATAATCTAATTAATAACCAAAAGTTCGGGACGCCTGGGTGGCTCAGATGGTTAAACATCTGCCTTCGGCTCAGGTCATGATTCCAGGGTCCTGGGATTGAGCCCCACATTGGGCTCCTGGCTCAGCAGGGAGCCTGCTTCTCCTTCTCCCTCTGCCTCTCTCCCTGCTCATGCTCTCTCTCTATCTCTGTGTCTCAAATGAATAAATAAAATCTTTTAAAAAAAATAACCAAAAGTTCAAGAAACACCCCAAATACAAAGAGCATTACAAAAAGTGGATTAAGTCACTTGAATTTTATTAAGACCAAAATGTCGCAAAGACAACCAAGGATGACGTAAATATATATGCAAGCATTCATTGAATAGACAAGATTGCATCACATTACTGTTGGTTGATGAATTCTGCCAGTGCGTCATCCATCAGTTGATCTTGAATTGAACTTTCTGGAATTCTCAGAAATGGCAGACCATGCTTCTAAAGAGGTTAACATCTAAAATTAAAAACTACAGAATTGAGTTTAGTGCTTCTTTATTCACTTGCTTTTTTACTAATTTATAGAACATTCTTAATGAAACAGTATCACTAGCATTGGTTTATTTTTCATACAGTGTCTAGCAGAACACTTATGATTTCATTCATAAAACGTAAGTGTTTGGGAAGCTTGTTAGTGTTGAAAAGATGGTTTACTAAATTTATTTAATAACTCTAGGGGGTCAGGATACCTTTTAAACAGAAATGAAAAATCACTTAGGAATTGTTTAGGGATTGATGTGTTCTTGTTTTACACCTTCCTAACTTGTCTTTCTGTCGAAGTGTATTCCAGAGATCCCTAATTCTGTGATAAGCTAATAGGTATGAGACATACCCCACCAAAGTTCCTTTATCAAATTAAGTTTGGAACATAACAATTATGATTAAAGAATGCTAGATAGGATTTTTTACTACAGTAGTAATCACTAACATGTATTGAGTGCTTACTTTTTGCCACTCACTTTGCTAAGCATTTTACATACATTATCTTATTTAATCCTCTTAACAACCAAAAAAAAATTCAGAAGTATATTCTTCATATAATGTCACTGCTTATAAGCACCAATGCAAAAAATTCTGTTAAAAACGCAGAAGTGAGACAAATGCCATTTTAAACTGTTATAACCTTGTAATGTTGGAAAATAAAGATTATGAAATTTATGCTTAAAATTAAATACTGAATTTAATAGTATATTTCTATATATTTTTTATATTTGGAGTGAACTATTTAATTTTTTACCTGAGTGTAGTTGACATACATTATGTTAGTTTCAGGTACGTAATGTATTGATTCAACAACTCTATATGTTAATGCTCACTGCAAGTGTAGCTACCATCTGTCACCATGCAGTGCTATTACAATACCATTGACTATATTCCCTCTGCTTTACCTGTCATTCCCATGACTTACTCATTCCATAACTGGAAATTGGTTGGATTTCTGTATACTAATAATGAAGTAGCAGAAAGAGAAATTAAGAAAACAATTCCATTTACAGTTGCACCAGAAAGAATAAAATACCTAGGGATACACTTAACCAAGTAGGTGAAACACCTGTACTCTGAGAACTATAAAACACTGATGAAAGAAATTGAAGATGACACAAACAAATGGAAAGATAACCCATGCTCATGGATTGGAAGAATTAATATTGTTAAAGTGTCCATACTACCCAAAGCAATTTACAGATTCAGGTCAATCTCTGTCAAAATACCAACAGCATTTTTCCAGAACTAGAACAAATATTACTAAAATTTATATGGTTTCACAAAAATAAACCACCTAAATAGTGAAAGCAATCTTGAGAAAGAAAAACAAAGCTGGAGGTATCACAATTCCAGAATTTAAGATATACTACAAAGCTGTAGTATAACTAGCGTATTCACAGATGATCAATGATAACCATACTTTTTTTATTAATAGGGAACAACTTTTAGAGGTTCAGAGACAGTCCTGAATTTGAATACTGGCTCTGAGTGTATAGTATGCAACCTTTGATGAGCTGTTAAGGTTCTGAATTTGGGATTATCTGTAAAATTTGTGTAGTGACTCATTTCTCAAAGAGTTGAGACTATTAAAGAGTGCATATGAATTCCTAGCATGTTGTGGATATTCACTAAAATTTAATTTCCTTTCTCTCCTTCTATTATTAGTAATAACCATGTTTCAGAATCTTCGTATGAATTAAATTTAAATTTTTCCCCTTTTTAAAAAAATAAAATTATCCATTACTCCTAAAAATATTTTAAAACTTTCTCTGAAATTTTACACATGGACCTGATCTACTCTTATCTTTTTGCTTTCCTGCATTTAGCTAATAAAATGGGCACCTATAAATATTGTGGAACTCAAGATATTAGAGAAATTTGAATAAATGGTCACACTTTGTTAATTTAAATATTCTACTCCTACCTTACAGCAGTGCTTTTGGTAATTCTTATTGAGTGAAATAAAATGTAAATAAGTTAATTTTCTTTGTCTAGTTTCCCCACATTAAATAGGCAGTATTAAAAAAAAGTTAAGAGCCTGGGCTGTAGAGCCTGGCTGTCTGGATTCAAATCCTTATTCTACCATTGCCTATCTGTATGACATTAATTTCCCCCTTAGTAAAATAGGTGTAATAATTGTGTTCACCTCAGGGCTATTTGATAAGAGAGAGATATATACACATATATTTGTGTGTGTGTGTACATATGTATGTGTATATGCTCCATTAAGATTGCCTGACACATACTTTCAAGAGTATTAACTGTTCTAGTGATTATATGTATTGTCTGTAATTAGTTGTAATATTCAAAAATTGGTGTCTTAAATGTTGTGGTGTCTAATTTAGTAGTTTCTCGGCAGAATAAAACATTCAGTTTAATTTGTGGTTCCTTGAAAATTATGTCAGACTTTTATTTTGTATTTTCCAAATTCTTTACATTACTTTTAGGTTTTTGATCTTATTATTGAAAGATATGGGAAAAAAATCCCCTTTCTTTCCCATAAAGAAACAAATACAGAAAGATCAGACCTTTTAAAGCATGGCAGTAGAAAAGTCAGTATAAAGACTAAATTAGAATTCAGAATATTTCATGTGCCAGTATGTTCAGCCAAGCTATGCTGCTCCTTGTTAAGTAGTCAAACAACAAACCTATTAGTTGGCAAAATGAATAAAATAAATGTTAAAGTTATGTTATTCTGTTTTTCAAAAATTTTATTGGCTTGTGTTTCCTTTGGATGTGTCCTCTTAAGTTTTATTCACTGAAAAATTGTTTTAAATGGGATTAGATTAATTAAAGCTATCTCTTTGGATATTTAAGGATTGAGTATTTTTTTTTTTAAGTTATCAGTGGCTTCTCACCCCACCCCCATGAACTAGTTCAAGAACTCCTTCCCTATTTCTCATATTATCAGTGTTCTCGTACTATATATTATAGGTTCAATGTGCTTTTCCAAGCCATCCTAGAAACATAACCATCATTGTTCATACTTAGTTTCTATGAAAAACAATTCCAAGTTTCAGAGAATAAATTATTATTTTACAGTTAACTTTTAAAAAGCACTAGGATTATAAGAACAGCATATTTCTATAAAGATACATTAGAGGAACATTAAAAAGTTTTTTCTTGTTTAAAATATTATGTAGTGTCTACAATTCATCAATTTAAGAAAGTGATAAATAGTTTGGTTGGGATCCAAAAAATAACTGATGATGACCAAAAAGACTCAGAACTATCTCTTTGAGAGAGAATTATAAATAATTTGTAGACAAATAAGTAATAGAAGAGGAATATCAAATTTGTACTTACTGTTCATAGTTGCTTAAGAGATAGGATTATTATGTAAAATAATTTATTATGAATTTTCTTTTTAAAAATAGCAAAACTTAAAATTTAGTATTCCAGTCTAATAGTTTGCAAACATTTATGGGGATTTTTACCTAAATGCCACTTACATTATAGAAAATTAAACAAAGATAATTCCATATGTGTCTAAAATAGCAAGATATTAACTCAGAGGCATAATGGCCTTGCTACCTTCCACATGAAATAATGTTCAAATGTTGTAAACAAGTTCTACAAAATGTTTCTCTCTCTCTCTCATTCTCTCTCTCTCTCTCCGGTATTTTGATATGTTCATTCTGCTGATTGGGGGCATAGACTCAGGGATCCTATCACCTGATAACCTAGTCTGAAAACTCAAATTATTTTGTAAATCCTGATGTGACACTTTTAAGTTTCTGCTAAAAAAAAAAATATCAAGTTATGTTTAAAGTCTTTTTTTAAGTTCTGGCTTGTGAAAAGAATTATTCTCTTTAAATGAGATTGTTGTGGACCTTTTAGGTTATTAAGGCTAACATCAGCTGCTAAGGGACATCAAATCCTGACTCAAGGGAGCAATAATATTTTCAAAAGCAGGAATTTTTCTGAAAGAAAGCATACTTTGTTGTGCTTATACTTATTATATATGTAGTTAGGTAAAGAGAGACCTAGGACTCAAGAAACAATCTTAGGATTTTCATAGTGGTATAGAGAAGCATAAATATTCATTCATTCAGTTACTTTTTCTACAGATAATATTTGCTATACATCAGTTATTCAGCAATAAATAAGACAGGCAGGGACCATGGCACTTAAGAGTGATCAACATTACAAAGAGTAAACAGGTCTTTCAGGTACTTAGAGAATGGATATATGACTTGACTTGTGTGACAGATATTTGTAGATGATAATAAAATCATATAATTTTCAACCTCTTAAGAGGTTTTATTGATGAAGAAATAGAGATCCATGCCAGAAAAGGTAAATAGTTTATCCAAGATCATATAGCAAGTGGTATATCTAGGACTGAGGTGCCTCCTGGTCTGTTTATATTTGCCACTTGGATTAAAACAAGAAACTGAAAGAGAAGAAAGTAAGGCAAAGTGTCTAGAAATTTGGACCAGCCACTTTGGGCTTGAATATAGTTAATATATATGAGAAATTATACTTCTTAAACTTATTTATTTCTTTGTGCTTGTTTGTACTTTATTTGAATTTCTTTAAATTTCTTTTCGTTCTCCTTTAAGATTTTAGTTTTTCAGGGTTTTGCTATGGAACTCTGTGCCTCCGGAAACTATGTGTGTTCTATGGTTCCTGAAGCTCTTGCCCACTATAACTTTTTGGGAGTATATTTGGGTTTTTTTCTCAGTAAAGAAAGTTGCTTACTTTAATTATCTTGAATTTACTAAGCTATAGTATACTTGTGGTTGGAAAAAAAGAAAAGGATGGTGTAAGATTAAAGACACAATTTTTCCTGGGACGCCTTTGATCTAACACTGGTTTGAAATCCTGTTCCCATAGACTAATCCTGGATATGTCTGATAAGAAAGGCTTCATAATAAATTATCAAGGGTATTCCAATTACAATTGTTTTGATTAAACTAATAAATAAATTACAAGGATTTGTAAAAAAAAGTTGTAAGATTTCATCTTTGTTTCCATTATAATTTTTGTATCTTTTTCAGTGTTACTGTTTAAATTCCTTTAGGTTAACAAAAAGTTTGAATTTTTTTAAGGTTATTTTTTTTTTTTTAAAGATTTTATTTATTAGACAGAGAGAGACACAGCGACAGAGGGAACACAAGCAGGGGGAGTGGGAGAGGGAGAAGCAGGCTCCCACAGAGCAGGGAGCCCGATGGCGGGGCTCGATCCCAGGACTCTGGGATCATAACCTGAGCCAAAGGCAGCCGCTTAATGACTGAGCCACCCAGGCGCCCCTTTTCTTAAGGTTATTAAATAGAAAAACTAAGTACACATCCTAGTAACTTACTTTGACTTGGGGACAATAAAGCACAATTATAGGATCACATTTGAGAAGTAAATAAAAGTGTTTGAAAGTTGAGTCTGCAAAGCTAGACATAGTAACAACAGGAAGCATCCCACCTACAGTGCATATGGTAAAGGAGAAAGATGGTGCAACAGACTACAGACAAAATAGCTGAGACTTAAAAAAACCACATATTCTGCTTTACAACCTTAGATCTGTCATCTCAGAAATAATAATACTATCTTTCATCCAGATATCATGATATGAACATATTTTGATTTATAAGAAAACTTTTTAAAAATATATACTTCATATTTATACATTATTTATAGTTAGGTTATAATCTTTCCTGTATGTTTTATATTTTGGGGGGGGTATATGTTTGTGCTTTTGCCTCTTAGGAATACATACTGTAGTCACTTTATTTTGCCAAATTTTAATGAATTGATTACATGAAAAATTGAACCTAGAAAGCTGTAAATAATGAAAAGGTTTCACTGAAGAATTCCTTTAAATAGAAAGCTCTTCTGATGTACTTAAGTGTCTTTAAAATTACTTCCTACCCTGGACTAAAAGAGATATAAGAAAACTCAATGCTAAAATGTCAGAAGCTACTGCTGCTTAACTAGTAATCAGAAATGAGGGTAAAACATTTCTGAAATTTTAATAATAAACTAATGAAAAAATATTCTGCATACAGATTCCATTTGCCTCTAACTTCTGATTATATTCATTTTATTGAGTTACTACTGTATATTCTTTAATTTTGTTTTTGAAATTTGTACAGTCTGTATGAAAATAATATATGGAAAAAGGAGTCTTATATGTAAAAATGACATTATGTGAGTATCAAGTAAGCAGAAGAGCACTGGGCTGTTATGTTTCAGTTTGGGTATGTTTGGTAGTTTGGATATATGCTATTGCTCCTCATTTAATAAAAGGGAATCCAGTGGTCTATAATATTCAGCTGTTGTCCAGTTCAATATTTAATTAGCACTCTACTGATAGGTAATAACTTCTTTAATTTTTTAAAATGATAAGTAAGTTCATGTCCATTAAATATGAGCATATGGTATATGCGCAGTTAAATATCCAGTCCTATGATTCTGTTTCTATATTTTTGTAATCTAATTAATTAAAACTAACATGCTTAATTTGTAAATTTAATGGTATTCATAATCATTGTTGAAATTCATAATTAGGCAAATATAATAAATAATTGCTCTAAATGACAATAATAGTGTTTTTTAATACAGCTTTTTTTTTCTATTTTATTTGTCCAAACACCAGTATCAGTTTTTATAACACATTTTAATCTTTGGCATATAAATATATATCTCCATCCATTATTGATTAATTGCTTATCCCATTCTTAACAGTTTGACCTTCAAAGCAATACTTTTTGATTTGCACACACTTCTTTCTCCTAGATCTAAGATAGTGTTTCTAATGGATGCACATTAAAATCATTAAAGACCAACCCCTAACATTTAAATCAGAATTTCTGAGAATGAGGATCCTGGTATTGTTATTTTTAAAAGTTTCTTAGATGATGCTAAAGTGCAGCCAGTGTTGAGAATTATTGTTCTAGGGCTAAGGTCTGCTGGGTTAACATTTTCATGCCTTGCACTTGAGAGATCCTTAAACACTAAGTTCACAGGTTGCTAGAGGGCTGATGGCACTGCAGAATCTGGACTCTTGTTTTTGGACTGACACTAGAATGTGATGAGGAATTCCTGTGAGGGTGGCTTCTGGATCCTCGGCTCTAGTTGCTTAGACTAGGGCAGGGTAGCTGAGAGCACTTATCATGGCTTAGCCCAGGGAAGAATTAGGAGAGGGGCCTTCTGACTGGTTAGGTAAAATTGAAGTGAGTTTAGAAGTTCAGGAAAGTAATAGTTAAAAATAGCCAATTATATAGCCATTCATGTCCTGAAGCACCTTTAAATGGACCTCCAAAAGAGCTACCCCCCTGCCATAATGAATGGTCTTTCTTAGGGAGAAAGATGAGAACTGGGTATTAACAGACTGTCCTCTTTAACAGTGCTCCCCCTCATCCCAGCGCACACATGCACACTCACATATATCATACACACTGCCACTGTTATTCTAAATCAAGTAAGGTCACACATGTTTTGATGCAGAAATTGATTACTGAGGCAAAAGAAGAATCTTCCTTGTCCCCACTGCCTTTCTTCTGCTTTCCCACTCTCTAAAAGCATAAACAAAAAACTTTTAATACCTGTTGGCTTGTACTTGAAATTACTTAAGGGGAACAGATTTTCTCCTTAAACAGAGGTGAAGGAAGCATACACATTGCCATCTTCTCCCAAGATAATGTAGTCTTTTAACAAGTTAAATGTGCCTTTATCCTTTCCTGTATTTTACTCTCAGAGAAGAAGAGGACAGAAAAGCTCTGGCCACTAAAGGAGATAGAGGGCTCACTTCCTGGTTTGCTGCTTATCTTTCATTGTGAACACATACATAAAAGATACGTACAAAAGTACTGTTAGCCTTCTCAACCTCAGGTGAGCAGTTAAGTTGCAGAGAAGTGATTAGCATATAGTATTCTTCTTAATGCAGAATTTCTCTTTTATAAGAATCTATGTGGATTAAAAATAGTAAATACCATTATAATAAGAGCTATTAGGTGAATATTACCATATCTCAGAAAAAACATTTTCATCCTTTTTTCTACATGATAGTCATTAGAATAACTAAACACCCTGATGAACAAGGCACTGCTACTCTAAGAGTTCAGTGATTGTACATCTCTCTATACCCTTTCTTGGCAATTTTTCCTACCATTTATTTTTAGTGCCGGAATAACACTTTAAAGTTAAGTCTTCCTTTACATGACTGATGAGAAGCATATGCCTCTATGAGGAAGAAAAGGGGTTTATGACTTAGAGATAAAACATTTCTCACAGCTATGAGTAAGCTATAGGGAACTTCCAAGTAAAAAGCCAAAGAGCCCCCCCTTTTTTTTAATAATGCAGTTGGATACCTAAAGATATTTAGCCTCTCAAAAACAAGGACAATATTTAAAATTTTACATTATCAAGACACATTACATTATTTTAAAAAAATTGCTTTAAAATCTATGTTAGAGGAAAATGAAATTTATTTTAACAAATCTGGGAAGATGAGGAAGGACCACACACACAAGAAATTGAAACCCTGCAAATGGGAGAAGTTGCAGATCTCAAAATCTCTTGGAAAGAAAACAGTGGTGTTTGATAAAGTTTCTATACTAGAATTTGGTAATTTTATAAAAATTGCACAGTGGTGACTGCCTTTAAAGATAAAAAAGGAAAAGGAGGCCAGACTATTAACAAGGTGTAGGAATCCCGTTGCTGGTCAAGGATTATTTTACTGGGGCTTCAGGGCTTCTGCAGGCAAGGTGGCTTTTACCCTCTTGTGGGTCTTGGCTCCTTTGCAAATCTGATAAAAGTAGTGGACTCTCGAAGGGTGTCAATGAAAAACTCTGTATGACCTTTTTTTAAAAAATTTAAATTCAATTAGCCAACATATAGTACATCATTAGTTTTTGATGTAATGTTCAGTGATTCATTAGTTAAATATAACACCTAGTGCTCATCACATCACTTGCCCTCCTTAATACCCATCACCCAGATACCCCATTCCCCCACCCACTTCCCTTTCTGCAACCCTCAGTTTTTTTCCCCAGAGTCAGGAGTCTCTCATGGTTTGTCTCCTTCTCTGATTTCTTCCCATTCAGTTTTCTCTCCCTTCCCCTGTTGTCCTCTGTATGACCTTCTTTATGTATCAGGGAGTTTATGAATCTGCTGAAGACTAATTATTAACCCCCTAGACCACTTGCTTCAGAAGCACCTGAGTTGCTATTTAAACTGCACACTGTACCCCAAATCTACTGTTTTGGAATTTCCAATGACTTGGCTTCTGGAATCTGCATTTTAAGAATTCCCACATGATAAGACGAACCATGAGAGACGATGGACTCTGAAAAACAAACTGAGGGTTCTAGAGGGGAGGGGGGTGGGAGGATGGGTTAGCCTGGTGGTGGGTATTGAGGAGGGCACATTCTGCATGGAGCACTGGGTGTTATGCACAAACAATGAATCATGGAACACTTCATCTAAAACTAATGATGTAATGTATGGGGATTAACATAAGAATAAAAAAAAAAAGAAGTAAAACTAATGATGTAATGTATGGGGATTAACATAAGAATAAAAAAATTTAAAAAAAAAAAGAATTCCCACATGATAATTCTGTTCACTGTTAAACTTGAGAATCACTGCTCCACAGCTCTATGTTTTATACGAGTTCTGCCCTTGGCCTAGGAACAAGGTTTTCAGTGATACTTGACTTACGATACGTTACCTACTAAATTCTTGACTTAACTACAAAATACCAAATTGGTGCTATTAATGAGCACCAGGATTGTAAAGAAATGCAGTTATTTGTTCTGGGTTGATCATTTTAATTAAATAAGTTATGAGCAATAAACATTTTAGCCTCTGGGTCTGTAGGTATACATAAGACACAAATTAATGTAAATTTCTTATTAAGACTTTAAGACTTATTTTAGTCTTAGTAAAATACACATATTTGCTCTTAAAATATATCTGCGGTTACTCAAGTGTTTAATAGACATCAGACTAGGATTTCCAATGATAGCAACTTGAGAGTACTGCTAAATCAGAATAATTGAGGTTGGCTCCAGTGACTTTTGCAATTGGTTAAAAATATGTGCAGCTTTACTTCAGATGTATATAGTGATATAACTTTCCAAGAAGAATCTTGTCTATATCTGAATGAATCAGTCTTATTTGTAATGCACATATTAAGTAGTGGTATGTAAATTAATGCTGCTAAAACAGTTTAAAGACTGCTTGAAAACAGTATTTAAAATTGGACAACATTTCCTTCTAAATCTTATTATGGTCTTAATTTATTTTTCCTCGTTTCCTTCATAGATAATTCAGGGTTGAACTTTAGACTAATAGGGACATACCGTTATCTCATTCCAAATGGTTAAATCTGGATTAATGAGCTAGTATGCCCATGTTGCTGAACTGTTTAGTATTAATGCATAAACATTTTTGCACCATGGCACTGAGAGACAGATTATGAGTCCAGTATTCTTAGGGCTTTTTGTTTAAACACAGAAGAAAAAATTCCCTAGTTAAGGATTATAACACGTATTTTAGTCAACTTTCTCATCAAACATGTTGTTTGGAGTCAAGGGAGACCAGGTAAAATAATATAAATTGCTCAGTGAAGGATCTTTATTGCTAGGAGGGAAAAAAAAAACTATAAGGTGATCAGTGATAAGTCAGAAATATCATTTCTGTGTGGGAAAAATACTTGTGCTATTGTTACATTATTTATTGGTAAAATAAAAAGACCTATAAATGTTCATCTGCATATTTCTTAAAAGCAGATTAAAGTTAGTTGGGTACATATTATGAATGTAAAATCTGTTATTCCGATGGTCCTTATTTCTGGAAAATACATGAAAATGCCCTATAAAATTTTTTCATGTCTCCTGTGATCATCCAAATTTACATAAAAATGGCAGTTATATAGTTATTCTACAAAGATTAAAATTTAGTTGATAATTTTATCACTGCATCTTACTTCTGACTAAAAATTCATTTATGTTTTCCTACAATATACAACTTCTTATGATATATTTTTTGGTGTATTGAATTTAATTTCTTGGTTCCCTTTGATTTCCTCCTCACATGCATGAGGGCATACATACATGCATGTACACACACACGTATATATGTTATTTTATGTCTGCAATAAGAATTATATATATTTTTATATTTGACAAATTGAATTACAGTGGTTATAGTTATAATGGCTAATGTTTGGATTAGCATACTAACTGTTACATAATATTACATACTTTATGTACATTATGTCATTTAATCCACACAGTCACCTTCAAAGTAGGTATAATTTTTATTCCCATTTTATAGATGAGAAAGCATATGTAAGTGAACTAATTCCATGAAGCTCGCATGAAAATAGACTTTAAACTAGGTTTAATATCAGTCTTTGACTTCTTAACCAGTATGCTCTACTAACTTTGAAGATGACTTTAAAATATAATATCCAAAGTCTTACATTAAAAACAATATTTTAAAAATGTAGAGTCTTCTCTCCATTCTGTACCCATGAAGAACAAATTAAGGCAAAATATTAACTTGCCTGCTTATTATATACCAGGAATAGTTATAGACACTTTTATATATAGCATTTAATCCTTACTTATGACATAGGCCTTGTTATCCTCTTCTACAGTTTTAAACTAAGGGTCCACTTTTTAACTTGCTCAAGGTCATACATGATCTGGCAGAGCCAATAGTCCTCGTGACTGGTGAAAAAAAGACTGAACTTGGATCGTGTCATTTTCTCAAGTAGACTGGATACTAATTATTCCAGGATAAAGAGCAGATAAACCAGGAGCTAGAGAGGAAAATATCCTCGGCTACTAGTAAATGTAAAGAAATGTTATTTTTCTTTCTTCTTTGCCTTCATGCTACAAAAATACATTAGGGTTCTTTGTACGTACCAATCTAGAAATTTTGATGACTTTTGCTTCTTAATCCTATAATGGATAATAAAATTATGTCTTGATTTGTGTACAGAAGATAAATCAGTTCACCAGGGATTTGTTGTTGTTGTTTTAATGAAGCCTTTCTATATGCTAGTGATGTTGCAAAGGAAATAAAATACAAGGTCTTCAAAGATTTGAGCATTGGTTGAGAAGTCTACATAAACACATCAAATTAATTCAACAACATATGATTAGGTCCTAGACTAAGTGGTTAATATTATGCCCCAAAAGTCCTTCAAAATCAGCATTTATGTAATTAAACTCATTAACATCTCTCACAAACTTCTCCTCTGCTTATATTTACTCTCTTGGTTGGTGTCATTCTGTTCCCCCCCACCCATTCCCAAGTTAAAATGTCACAATCTTCTGCTACGCCTTGCTTTACCTCCATAGTCAACTAGTTATCAAATCCTATAGAACTTGGTCTCCTTCATAACCCCTAGTCTATTCAGTTCCTTCTCATATTATGCTTATTTCTGTTGCTTTAGCTCATTCCTTTGCTAGACATGATAGTAAGTAGCCTTGTTAGCTAATGAATCTGCCTCTGGCCTTCCCTCCTCTACTTCATATTCTATCTTTTGCTGAAGTTAGTTGTTCCCAAACATAAATCTAGTTATGTCGTTACCCTGATTAAAGACCTTCAGGGGTGTCCCTTCATCTCATTTATATAAAATCGTATTTTCAGTCTGGCACATAAGTCTTTATTTTACTTTTATTTATTATCTTTATTTTACTCCACTTAGACCTCCAGCCTCATCTCCTATTATTTTTCCCCTTGTCTTGTTGCAGCTCACCAGACTGCTTCCTCTTCAAGATTGTGTTGTGGTTCTTCAGGTCTCCTTGCCTTTACACATGTGCTGTCTTCTATACAATGCCTCTTGCCTTACCCATTCCACCCACACATCAAATGAACATGTTTTACTCTAAGGCCCAATTCAGATGTCACATCCTATCAAATCATCCTAACCCTCCTCAAGCAGAATTAATTTGCTTCTTCTTAGTTAAGGGCACACACATTTATCTTTTTATCACCAGATAAAATTCTCTCTACTTTTAATGTCTACCAACCACCAAGATTATGAAGTGCTTGCTTTGTTTTTATTTGTGCTTTTAAATCTAGCCCAAGCCATAATAGATGCACCCATGTCCTAGGTATATTGTAGTCATTAAGGCCATGGCCTTTGCAAAGAGACAGACCTGTACTGAAGTAAGGGCTGTGCAACCAAAAAGAATGGAATACATTTTGTGTGGAGAAAGGGGAAGTTTTAAGAAGGAAGGAACATGGGCAATGGCAAGTCTAGATGTTTTTCACATCCTGCTTGGCCAGAGTTAAGGGCAAGTAATCTACCCAAGGACCAAATGGAGACATAGAAATGCAGTTAGCCAAGATTTTTACTAAGCATCTCAATGTATGTGTGGTTTTGTGTTACCAAGCACTCAGGTACAAAAACGAGTAAGAAATGGACTCTACATTTGAAAAAAAATCAGAGTAAATAGGGAAATTGGATAGGTAAATAAATATAATGTCTAGAAATGTATGTTAATAAACTGAGTTACAGAAACCCCTTATGATGAGAATATATTCTTTGGCAGTAAAACTTCAAATCCAAAGTGATGCCCTCACAAAGTTTTAAAGTGTGAATTGGAATTCTGCAGATGGATAAGATGGTAAGGACTTAGTAGACAAAGAATGGCATGTACTAAAGTATGAAATAGAAAAGCAGCAAGACCAGAGAAACCATTGTTTGCAAGCATTCATACATATGGTGATTTGTTTTAGAAAGCCTCACAAAGAAGCCTCCATAAAGATACCTTAGACAATTCCCAACTTAAATGTTTAAATATGCTCTCTTGAAAAAAATCCTTTTGTATCAATTTATTTGTTTTCCTTTCCCTTTGCGTATAAAGTGGATAGGAGCATGAACTTTGGAGATCAGGTTTTGAGTTCAAATCCTAAAACAGTTTCTCTAAGCGTCATTTTATCTATTCAAAAAAAGGGGATATTGGGGCCCCTGGCTGATTCAGTCAGTAGAGCTATGTGACTCTTGATCTCCGGGTTATAAATTCAAGCCCCACCTTGGGTGTAGAGATTACGTAAAAATAAAATCTTAAAGGGGGGTGGGGCTGAGTGGCTCAGTTGGTTAGGCATCTGCCTTCAGCTCGGGTCTCGGGTCATGATCCTGGGGTTCTGGGATCCAGCCCTTGTGGGGCTCACTGCACAGTAGAGAGTCTGCTGCTCCTTCTCTCTCTGCCCTTCCCCCTGCTCATGCTCTCTCTCTCTCTCAAATGAATAAAATCTTAAAAAAAAAAAAAAAAGTGGGATATTAACTCTACTTACCTCTCAATGTTTTTAGGAAGATTCAGAGAGAGAATGCATACAAAGTTTTGGCACAGTGCCTGATCTATAAGAAGGTCTCAGTAGGACTCCTGATAGGCTTTTTTTTTTTTTAACTCATATTTAAGAAATGATTTATTGAGTGCTTACTATTTATTAGGTGGTGGAATTACAAAGATGAGTAAGGTACAACCTCTGCCCTTGAAGAATTTGTAGTTTAGTAAGGATATGTACTATATTCTGCTATATATTGAGAATCAAGTTATAACCTGACACATGCTTTAATGGGGTTTATAAGAAGGTAAGAACTGAAAAAGGAGCATCTGAAACTGCTTGAGGGCATTAGAAAAGTCTTCATCAAGAGGACTGTGACTTGGAGAATGAAGAACAGTTTGCTGGTTTGGAGTTGGAGGATGGAGAGGAGTGAGGCTTTCCAGGGAAAAGAGAGAGCATATTCAAAAGGAAGGTTAAAGTAGCATAACTTGTTCAGAGAAAAACAAGCAATATGAAAACCTCTAAAAGAGAAGGATGGGAGTAGAAAACATACAGGGGACTGAATCTTCTCAGGTAGAATTCACTGGTTGAAAAGTCCCCCAGAGTGCCTGAAGTTCCAGCTTTGCTCCCCTGAGAAAAGAGAAGTGATAAATCCCTCAGGGTGAGTATAAGAGAAACCTCTTTGAAAAATTGCCCTGTCATAGCCGGGAATGCTGGCATGGTCCACTCATAAGGCATGGAGTCTTGCCTGGGTCTAAGAAAACACTGGCAGTGCTCCAAACAGTGAGCATTGAGCAGAGTCAATGGGTGAAGCAAAGGAGGAGCAAAGGAACAGGATTTCATTAGTGATGCTACTTTCTGAGTGGTGTTGCCAGCAGCAGAAATAAAATTGACCATGTTGTAGAGAGATGGTAAGAAAGAAGTCTTTTTCTGTGGTTGCTGAAAGTTTCTGAGGTGATAGATTGACTGATTAGACTGTGGCTTGACTGGACGGTTGTATATTCACTGGTTCTCAGCAGCCCAGTGATTTGTACCCAGAAACTGGAGAGCCCTTTAGCTCTCTAGAAGCAAGAAATCATGTGACATGTGGATGTGGTGGGATATCCCAGGGAGTCAGCTATTCTTTACCTTTCTTTTGAACCAGGGGAGGAATTTTCATAGCACTAGAATACCCTGAAAATCTTTGGGTATGCAATGGTCATAGAATAATCATGCTATGGTTTTATATGCCAACTGTTTCCAAACTATGAGGCCTATGACAATATCTTTTAAACCAGAAAGCAAAGAAGAAAAAACTGAAATTTGTTGAGCATTTATCTTGCTTTCTTGGTTGGTTTGTGGGCTGGGGGTGGAGGAGGATTTATTTTTACTTTTTTTAATTGAGATAAAATTTACATAATGGGCATGTCACCACTGTAACCGTTTTAGAGTGTATTCAGTAGTTTGGGGTATATAAATGATGTTGTGGAACCATCACCACGATCTAATTCCAGAATATTTCTCACTCCATAAAGAAACCTCTTAATAGTCACTTAAAATTTCCCTTCACCACCCCTGGCAGCCTCTAATCTACCTTCTGTTTCTATTGATATGCTTATTCTGGACATTTCATATAAATGGAATGATATCATTCTGTCTGGCTTATTTTATTTAGCATAATGTTTCGTCCATGTGGTAGTGTGTATCAATACTTCAGCCCCTTTTATGGTTGAATAATTTTTCATTTATGGATATAGCATATTTTGATTGTTTATCAGTTGATAGACATTTGGGTTGCTTTCATTTTTAGGTTATTGTGGATAATGCTGCTGTAAACATTTATGTACAAGTTTTTGTGTAAATACATGTTTTCAGTATTCTTAGATATATATATTTGAAGTGGAATTGCTAGTGCATATGGTAACTTGATGTTTAACATTTGAGGGACTTCCAGACTGTTTTATAAAGCGGTTGCTCCATTTTACATTCCCACCAGTAGTATATGAGAGTTCTAGTTTCTGCACAGGCTTCCAACATTTATTATGTATCTTTTTTATGATAGCTATCCTAGTTGGTGTGAAGTGGTATCTCATTTGATTTTGATTTGACTTTCCTGATGGCTAATGATATTCAACATCTTTTCATGTTTTTAATGGCCATTTACAGATCTTTTTTGTAGAGATGTGTATTCAAATCTTTTGCCCATTTTTAAAATGAGTCATTTATCTTTTTACTGTTGAGTTGTAAGAGGATTTTTTTATATATACTTTGGACACTAGACTCTTATCAAATATATATATTTGCAAATATTTCTCCTATTCTCTGTGTTGTCTTTTCACTTTCTTGATCATATCCTTTAATGCACAGAAGTTTTTAATTATGCAATTTAATTATTTTGTTGTTGTTACTTGATCTTTTAGTGTCTTATTTAAAGAAACAATGTCTAATCCAAATCCAAGGTAACCAAGATTTAAAACTCTGCTTCTAGGAGTTATATATTTTTAGCTCTTGCATATAAGTCTTTGATCCATTGTGTTAACTTCTGTGTATGGTATGAAGTAAAGGTTCAAATTCATTCTTTTGTGTATTCAATTCTCCCAACACCATTTGTTGAAGAAACTATTCTTTCCCCATTGAATGATGTTGGCACTCTTGTCAAAAATCAATTGATCATAATCGTATGGGTATATTCAGACTCTCAGTTCTTTTCCATTGATTTATATATCCTTATGTCACTACCACAATGTTTTGAGTACTGTAGTTTTGTAGTAAGGAAATCAGGAAATGTGAATCCTTGAATATTTGAAATCAGTTTTGAAATCAGGAAATGTGAATCCTTGAATATTTTTTTTTATTTCTGAGACTGCTTTGGTTATTCAAGATCCTTTATATTTCCACATGAATTTTAAAATCAGCTTGTCCATTTCTGAAAAAGAAAAAAAGAAAAGACTGTTGGAATTTTTATAGAAGTGGCATTGAATGTATAGATCAATTTGGAGATTTTTACAGTCTTAATAATATTTACTTTCCAATCCATGAACATGGGGTGTCTTTCCATTTATGTCGGTCTTCTTTAATTTCTTTAAGCAAAGTTTTGTAGTTTTCAGTGTACAAGTCCTAAACTTCTTGGTTAAATTTATTCCTATATATTTAATTCCTTTTGATGCTATTGTAGGTGGAATTATTTTCTTAATTTCCTCTTTGGTCTGTTCATTGCTAGTGTTGAAAAATACAACTGCTTTTTTATATTGAGCTTATGTTCTATAACTTTGCTGAATTCATTAGCTCTAGTAAGTTTTTTACAAATTCATGGTTTTATATAGATAGAATTATTTTATCTGCAAATAGAAATAGTTTTGTTTTTTGTTTTACTTCTTCTTTTCTCCGTAGATGCCTTTTTCTTTCTTTCTTTTTTTTTTCTTACCTAATTGCCCTCACTAGAACTTACAGTATCATGTTAAATAGGAGAGGTACCAGCCGAGATCCTTTTCTTGTTCCTGATCTTAGGGGGAAGGCTTTCACTATCTCAACATTAGGTATGATCTTATCTGTGTTTTTGTTGTTGTTGTTGTTGTTGTTTTTTAATGCTCCTTCAGGTTGAGGAAATTTCTCTTCTATTCTTAGTTTGTTGAGTGGTTTGTTTTGTTTTCTTCTTGGTCACGAAAGGTTGTTGGATTTTGTCATAGGCTTTTTTGCATCTATTGAGTTGATCATGTGGTTTTTCACTTTGTTCTATTAATATGGTGTATTACATGCATTGAGTTTCAAATGTTGAATCAAGCATGTATTCCTAAAATAAATCCCACTTAATTATCATGTATAATGCATGTAAATGCTGCTGGATTTGATTTTCTATATTTTGTTGATGATTATTGCATTTATATTCATAAGAGGTATTGGTCTATAGTTTTCTTGTGATTTATTTTTTTGGCTTTGGTATCAGGGTATAATCGTCTCATAGGATGAGATAGGGAGTATTCTTTTCTCTTCTATTTTGTGGAAGAGCTGGAGATAGATTGGTGTTAATTTTTCTTTAAACATTTGGTAGAATTCACCAGTGAAGCCATCTGGTGCTGGACTTTTATATTAGAAATTTTTTGATTATTGACATAAATCTTTTAATTTGACATAGGTACATTCAGATTTTCTATTTCTTCTTCAATCAGTTTTGGTAGTCTGTGTGTTTCTAGGAATTTGTCTATTTCATCTAGGTTGTCTAATGTGTTGGCATGCAATTGTTTATAGTATACTCTTATAATCCTTTTTTGTTTGTATAAAGTCCATAGCAATGGCCCTGCTTTCCTTCTTGATTTTAGTAATTATAATGTTCTCTTTTTTTTAATGTGGTCTATCCAGATAAAGGTTTGTCAATTTTACTGATCTTTTCAGAGAACCAGCTTTTGGTTTTGTTGATTTTTCTCTTTTGTTTTCTATTTTCTATTCTTTATCACTGTTCCAATCTTTATTATTTTCATCTTCTTTCTTTGGGTTTACTTTGCTCTGTTTCTAGTTTCTTAAGGTAGAAGATTATGTTACTGATTTGAGATCTTCTTTTTTAATGTGAGCATTTACAGCTATAAATTTCCCCTTTAACAATGCTTTTGATGCAGGCTGGCTAGGTCTGAGGACCCAGAGAGGCATCTTACAGGACCAGCCAAGAGGGTCGTTGGCTTAAGCAGGCTGGAAATCAAACACGAGCTAGAGAATGTGGAAACAGAGTTTATTGAATAGTCTAAGTAGAATGTAGAGAATAGCAGACAAAGTCTCTGGGAGGCTCGGAAAGGAAACCAGAATGAGTCTCATTGTCATTTAGGGCTAGGGGTTTATGTCGGGAAGGGGTCTAGGGTGTGTGTTCCTTCAGGAATCCAGAGTAGGGTCCAGTCAAAGATGAGTGTCAGGTGAACAATAGGTGTTATTCCATAAATTACTGAAGGTAGGAAGTATTGATGCTAGCCACAACTGATGTTTGCTTGAAGCTAATGTCCTGGAACATGTTGGGGATCTGGCTCTTCTGGTGTTATCAGGTGTTTGGGGCCTAGGACAAAACTCAGAGAATGATTCACTTTCTTTCTTTCCCCTTGAAGTGGGAGCAGAGCTTCTTTGGCTCATTCACAAGCAAACTGTGGAACATGAGTAAATGGGGCCTGACAGGAAAATCAGCAGAGATGGAGCCTTTCTAAAATGGAAATGCTTCACCTTCCCTAGTTCACTTTCACTGTATATCATGTTTTCATATGTTGTACTTTCATTTCCTTTTGTTTCAAAGTATTTTCTATTTTTTCTTGTGATTTCTTTTTTGACTTATTGGTTATTTAGAAGTGTGTTATCTAATTTTCACATATTTGTGAATTTTTCAAATTTCTTTCTGCTGTTGACTTGAATTTCATTCCAGTGTGGTCAGAAAATACACTTTGATTTCAGTTTTTCAAGCTCAGATATACAACGTTTCTGTTACCGGAGATTTTCTTGAATAGCACTGCTCTAACATAGTGCTTTTTAAAATGTGTTTCACTGGGGCGCCTGGGTGGCTCAGTTGTTAAGCATCTGCCTTCAGCTCAGGTCCTGCATCAGGCTCCCTGCTTTGCGGGAAGCCTGCTTCTCCCTCTCCCACTCCCCCTGCTTGTGTTCCCTCTCTTGCTGGGTCTCTCTCTGTCAAATAAATTAAATCTTCAAATAAATAAATAGTTAAATAAATAAAATGTGTTTCATGAACCAGTACTGGTCCTCAAACTGTCACTGTTTTGTGACAAAATAAGTACAAAAGTTGAAAATGTTTAGAAACTTTAATAGCTGCCACATCAAGTACATAACTAGTTACCTAGCAATTCATTTTTATTATATTTTACATGAGTATTGATCTGTAACAGATTGGAAATTTTAACAAATACAGTGGGTTGTTCACAGTGGATAGTTAAGTTTCCATAGTGTAGTGGTTATCACATTCGCCTGACACAATGGATAGTTTGAGGAGCACTACTCTAAGGTGGGCTTACACAGAATTGCAGAGTCACAGTCTATGCATATGTTCAGCTTTACAAGATCAGTTCATTCTATTTTCCATAATCATTGTATCAGTTTATTCTACCACCAGCGTATGAGAATTTCCATTGCTCTGCTGTTTCTGTGACAGAGAATTTCCTCCCCTGACCCCCTTTTTTTTAAAGTTTTGCCTCCTGGTAGGTGTGAAGTGGCATCTTATAGTTTTAATTTGCATTTCTTAAATTACTAATGAGGTTAAGTATATTTTCATATGTATATGGTACATTTGTGATTCCATTTTCACATTTTAGGAATTCTTTATATGTCTGGATACTAATTTTCTATGCATGTAGCAAATATCTTCTCCCATTTTGTGTTTTGTTTTTATGGTGCTTCGATGAAAAGTTCTTTTTTTGTTTTGTGTTTAATAAATTTTCCTGTAACATTTTTTTAAGTTTTTTTTTATTCTTATGTTAATCCCCATACATTACATCATTAGTTTTAGATGAAGTGTTCCATGATTCATTGTTTGTGCATAACACCCAGTGCTCCATGCAGAATGTGCCCTCCTCAATACCCACCACCAGGCTAACCCATCCTCCCACCCCCCTCCCCTCTAGAACCCTCAGTTTGTTTTTCAGAGTCCATCGTCTCTCATGGTTCATCTACCCCTCCGATTTCCCCCGCTTCATTCTTCCCCTCCTGCTACCTTCTTCTTCTTTTTTTTTTTTCTTAACATATATTGCATTATTTGTTTCAGAGGTACAGATCTGAGATTCAACAGTCTTGCACAATTCACAGCGCTTACCAGAGCACATACCCTCCCCACATTTTTTTAAGTTTTAAACTATTGTCTTCTACATTCTTTTTATACCTAACTGCACCTGAATTTGATTTCTGTGTAGACTTTGAGATAAGTATCTAATTTTATTATTTCCTTCAGTGGTTAAGTGTACCAGCATTGTTTATTGAATGGATTCTCCTTTACCATTAATTTTCAATGCTCCATTGGTTTTAAATTGTGTTTTAATATATGTATGGGTCAGCTTCTGTACTCACTATTGGTGTTCATTGGTCAGTTTGTCTAACCCTTACCTTAATTGTTACACCTTTAAAATAAATCTTGGTAGCTGATAGCGTAAGTCTTGTCACATAGTGCTTCCATGGAAATTTGATCAATATGTCACAGTCTATAAGAAACCTCATGTGGATTTTTATTAGAATTGATGTCATCATTATAACAAGTCTTTAGGACTATAGGATGCTTCTTATATTTTACTCTTTAATGTTTCACAAAGTTTTGAGATTTTCCCAATAAATTTTTTTGTATAGTTTTGGTACTTTAAAATACATTGTACCTTATTTTTATACAGAAATGCAGTTCTCTTGTATATTTGTTATTTATCCAGGAATCTTACAAAGCACTCTTTTTCATTCTAATAATTTATTTGTACATTCTCAGAATATTTTTAAAATAGATAATCTTTCTCAGCAAATAGTAAAATTTTGTTTGCTCCTTTCAAAGGCTTATACCCATTATTTCTCCTCTTTGCTTTTATATGGGGACTAGAATGTCCAGTGCTGATGATAATGGACATCCTTGTAATGTTGCTTGTTTTAAAAAAGTGCTTTCCACATGTCACCTTTTAAGTATGACTTTTTTTGTGGATGGGTTTTAGATTTTTAAAGTCCTTTTCTGTTACTAGTATTAAAAGTTTTTATCATACACAAATACTGAGTCATACTAAATGCATTATTGAGTTGTTTAAATGATTTTTCTTCTTTAATCTGTTAATGTTAAATTACATTTAAGTGATTTTCTAAATTAAACTGACTTGGCATTCCTGTTATAAACCAACTTAAGTCATTTTGTAACACCTTTCTTTTACATTGCTGGATTAGATTTTAAAATGTTTAGTTTGGGTGTTTCGCATCTTTGTTCAGGAAGCAAGACTGCTCTGTATTTGTCCTTGTTTTTGATTAGTTGATATTTACTCTTTTTTTTTTTTCATTCTCTGGAAGTGTTTTTTTAAGATTAGAATTTTATTTGAATGCATTCTGAAAAATGCCCGTAACCCATTAGAGCTATTGTTTTTGTGTTTATGTGAGAGGTGTTTAACTTTAGATATAATTACTTTAGTGGTTAAAGAATATTTAGTCTATTTTATTCTTTAGATAATGTTAGAGTTTTCTAGGAATTCATCTATGTTTTCTTGTTTATAGGCATAAAGGTGTTCCTAATCTCTTATCTGTTTAGTATATGCATTATTTGTTATATTCCACTTTTCATATATGACATTTTTTATTTATGTTTCTTTGCTGTATATGATTACCCCTGTAATGGCATTATCAATTTTGTTCATCTTCTTGAAGAACTAGCTTTTGGTACTACTGATACTATTGTGTGCTTATTTTCTATTTAATTTATTTCTATAACTATCTTTTATTATTTTTTCTTCTACTTTTTAATTACTTTATTCATTACATATTCTGCTGACTTTTTTATTTTAGATGCTTTTTCCTTAATTTTCAGGCTTTTATCTTTTTTAATATAAGCATTTTACACCATTAAATATCCAGTAGATACTGCTTTAACTGTATCTCACAAATTTTGAAATGTAGGATTTTGTTACTCTTTTCTTATAAATATATTTTGATTTCTATTGTGATTTCTTCAGTGACTTCTTTGTTCTTTAAAAGTGTTTTGTCTTGTTTGCCTCAAGTGTTTAAGAATATCTTTTTTTGTTACTGATCTCTATATTTTAAAGGCATGTGGTCATGGGATGTGAACAATATGAAGACCTTGTTACTTAGTAAAAAGATTGTGATTCTTAGAATCCCATACTGTACTACTGGGATTGATTTTTTGGAATTTTAAATCCAGTGTGTAAAAAAAAAAAAAATGTACATCCAGTGTGCTTTAGGGTTTGTAATTTAGTCAAAATGCATTTGTTGTACTATCATTACTTGGGTTTCTCTCCTAGAATCTTAGATCCTAGATATTAGCAGCAGCATGAAGGGAATGACCACAAAATTATTCCCATGCTTTAAAAAAATTGGATTCTAAAAACTATATTGACTTGTGCTGTTGTTTTATTTTTTAATTGGTTTGTTTTATTTTCTGGACCCTGAAATAAGCACTAGTGTAAATGTGGTTCAAATTTATTGATTAGAAAGAACAGACATTAAAATCTTCAATGTTACTCATAGTTCATTCCCAGAGACATTATATCAATGATGACATTTTTCACCCTCTACTTTAAATACTTTAAACTCCACAGTGAATATTGTTCTTAGAGTGCTGTTTTAAGGGAGGGAATAACTCTCATCTCCCTACCTTTTACCTCAGAGTTTGAGTCAGCATTTCTTTCCTTTTCTTCCCCCTACTGCTGTCTTATAATATATATATATCATTTATGCATCATTTATTTATCATTTAACAGTATCATGAACCATTTTCCCTGAACTATTTCTTGGATGCTCACAGATATCCTACAAATTAGGTAGTGTCTATATATTCCAGATAATGAAACCGGACTGAAATACTAAAATTAATTGTCAATGTCCCTTAGCCAGTAAGTGGGAAAAGCCAGAATTCAAACCCATATACCCCCAATATTGTCAACTTTTATGTTTGTATAAGTTTTATTCTGTAGATCTTTTGTAATGTGTGATTTTATTAAGAAACAACTCAAAATTATGAATGGCTTAACATGTTCCCATATATGAATATTTATTTTGACTTTCTAGATTGCTTTTATTTGCATTGCAAATGCCTTAAAAAAAAGTTTTCAGAGGCTCTTACTTGTTTACTACTAAATATTCTCCACTGTCATTTATCTTTAGTTTCATTACTTCATTAAAAAAAAATGAGCAAAGTGTAAGCACAAAATTTGATTTTGTCTCCCTACATACTTTTCCACTTATCTCTAATATCTGTATATGATAGACACAGTGCCTGAAGTTTTCCTCAGGTAGGTTTCATCACTTCTGTCTGACTTTAAAAGTTTCGTTCAAAGAATATCTGTTAGGCAAAAAGTATGACTGAGTTATTAGCTTAAAAGACTTCCCGCCAGAACACTTTTTTTTTTGGTACATTAAATATGGCATTGCAGAAGAACATAGTAGCCTTATGTGAGCTTGGTCAGAACTTCTGGCTATTTCAATATTTAAATTAAGTCATTGGAACACAATGGAAGTGTTTTATAGAGTGTATTGGATGGATGGGTAGATGGATGGATGGATAAGTGAGTAAATAGATGAAACATTTGCATGTAAGTTTTTGTAGTATCTAGTCTCCTGTATGTGTACATTTGTGATGTTGCTAATGTTATAGACACAACAGAAGGAAGACTTATGCATGAAGATCCCTGGCAAGAACTTACAAATCCCTGATGGTGGTATTATTTGCTTGTATAAAAAGTTATGTATCTATTTCTGTAGTTTGCATATTTGCATCTTAGAATCATTTATAACTACATATTTAACTGAAGAGTTGTCAATGCCTTTTTTATTATGAAATGTTTGTACATGAATGAAAGCTGGTTCTGACAACTGAAGAAAAGTATAATTTATTATTTGCCTTCTATATTTACAATAAGCTACAGCATTTACACATTAGTAATGGAATACCCAGTAAGCAACTTTTTTACTCTATTGGCATCACCGTGGCTTTTTTTCTTTCCAGCTTCATTGAGGTATAATTGAAAATAAAGTTTAAAGTGTATGATGTGATGATTTGATATACATATACATTGTGATAGGATTTCTTCCATTGAGTTAACTAACATACCCATCACCTCATATATTTGTCTTTTTGGTGACAACATTTAAGTTCTACTCTCTTAGCAAGCTTCTGTTATATAATACATTGTTATCAACTGTAGTCATTATGCTATACATTAGAGCTATCAGCATACTATTAGGTTTGGATGAAGGAGTTTGACTTGATACTAGTAGAAACATAATTAATATTAAGTGAGCTATGCAAATATACTAATATAATTAAAATGTTTAATAGTCTGAATTTAAATAAATTTAAAATTACTTTTCAATTAAAAAAATAATTAAAGGAAATTCTTCTAATTCCTTAAAGGATTTCTCTAGCACAAGGCCAGGAGGAATCTTGCTTCTTGGTGATTGGTGAGATGCTTTAAGGTATTTGGAGGCCTCAAATGCATGGAGCCATGCCTTAAAATGTCCACTTTATAAATCTTTTAATTATATGGTTTATACGAAACCAATTTTTGTCATTCATTCTTGGGGTACTTTGTAAATTTCCACATTATGTTTTCTTTCTACAGTAGTGAGGGTTAATTGAACTAGTCTGTTTTTATGTTGCATATACTTACAAACTGATTATTCTAGGGCCTAAATAAGGTATGGACTGCTCTCAGATATTCCAAAATTCATTGAAAATGTTTAAGTTAAAAATGTTTATTTTAGAAGCAGCTGGCTGGCTCAGTCGGTTAAGCAGCTGCCTTCGGGTCAGCTAATGGGCTATGGGTCCTGGGATAGAGCCCTGTGATGGGCTCCACGCTCAGCGTGTTTCTCCCTCTGCCCCTCCCCCCTGCTTATGCTCACTCACTCTCTCTCTCTCAAATAAATAAATAAAATCTTTTTTAAAAATATGTTTATTTTGTCGTTAGTATCCTTAATAATGCCTAGAAATTTGTTAGCGTGTTAAATAGAAGACTTCACAGAAGAAATAGAAAAATGTACTTCCAGGTTTCTTTTTCTTATGACTGATAGTACATGATTATTTGTTCAATAAATATATTTTTGTCATTTCTCCCTTAATGACATAACCTCCCTAAACTCAGTCAAATCATATGTACCATTTTTTGCCTCCTTTCATATACTTTGGTATGATTCTGCTATTGCTTATCCTGTTACTTTGGTATTTTACTATTTGTTCATTACTTAACCAAAGAGGCTCCGCATATTTCCAAGATTATAAAAAGGTTAGATAGGACTAGTTTCTGATGCTGATATTCTTTAACCCTCCCTGTATTCATTGTATTTTACATATTTTCTTCTCCATTGCAAAAAAGTTTCCAAATCTCAATTTTGAAATAGTTTTTGAGGTTTGATTTTGTCAAGATTTTTAAAAATTAAAATAATATAAATAATTTATACTAGTTTTCCAATTTTTAGACATATTTGCAATCCCTTAGAATTTTTATTTAGAATATTACTCTTTTACAAAATGCTCTTCCCTATATCATAAATAATTCTGCTTGCCTACTGGAGATGTAGATCTGCCTGATCTGTAATTATAAGATTATTGTAATTATAAGTAGTTAGTAATAGTATTTAAATGATCAATGGCACAGTGGCAAATTTGTTTTTTCTTCTTATGTTTCCCTTTCTGTTTTTAAGTGTACTTCATGCTCACTCTGGTAAATCTAGGAAGTACATACAGTTAGAAAGAACTGTTAAGACTTTAGCATGTTTCTTTTCTTTTTTGTACCCATTTCCCTTTCATAATTGAGATCATATTGTGCATCTAGTACTTCTTACCCAAAGAATGGGGAAATCTACCCCACATAAATATATTTCATGTTATTCAGAACTTTTAAATGTAGTATTTCTTATGTGTACATAATAATTTACTTAGCCATTTCCTTAATGTTAGACCTTATATTGTTTCTAATATTTCATTATTATTCCATAGGAGTAAATGCTTTATTGCATAAGACTGTCAACATCTCAATGTCCAAAGACTAAGATTCTTGAAAATGAAATTTCTGAGTCAAAGTCTATGAAAAACTGTAAAGCTGTTGACTCGTGTTGTCAATTTACTTCTTAAGAACGATGAAACTGATATATATATCCCATCTGGTAATATATCAGAATGGCTTACTGTACAATTGAGAGCTTTGGATTTTCTCCCCTTAAGATCTTCAATTTTTGTTTATTGGTTCTCAGGATGTTAAGTATTTTTTCAATGTTCTTTACCATTGGTACTTCATTTTGTTTTAATAACATCTTTATTCATGAAATCCACTTTGTTCTTTTCATTTATTCTATTGAGGCCTTAATTTTTTAATTTATGAATCTGGAAGAGTGTATTATATAGTATGTATATTAACATTTTGTCATGTTGGCTGAAAATATTTTCCTAGTTTGTTTGTACGGCTGATCCTTGAACATGTGGAGATATGAAGGGTGCCAGTCCTCCAAATAGTCGAAAATCTGCATATAACTTTTGACTCCCCAAAAGCTTAACTACTAATAGCGTACTATTTACCAGAGCCTTACCAATAACATAAACAGTTGATAAACACATATTTTGTATATGTATTACATACAGTATTATTATAATAAAGTAAGCTAGAGAAAAGAAAATGTTAAGAAAATCATAAGGAAAATACATTAACAGTACTGTACTTTTAAAACTGTATATGAGTGGACTTGTGCAGTTCAAACCCATGTTCAAGGGTCAATATATGTTAGATTGAAATCAGAATTACCATATAATTGTTCTACAAATTCCCTTTCTTTTGGCAGTCTTAACCTTGAGATGGATAGATTTAATTTTATATATATCATTTTAGCTTTTTTTTGGAGAGGGGAAATTTGCAAAATGCTAAAATTTGACATTATTTCCTATAATCTGAATTTGTAAAAAGTAAATTACATGGTTCCTGCTCTTAAAGCATTTATAGTCTTTATTTAAAATGTATGTACTTTTATTTTTTTATCATTTCTCTTTTATTTTTATTTATTTTTTTATTATTATGTTATGTTAATCACCATACATTACATCATTAGTTTTTGATGTACTGTTCCATGATTCATTGTTTGCATATAACACCCACTGCTCCATGCAGTATGTCCCTTCTTTAATACCCATCACCAGGCTAACCCATCCTCCCATCCCTCTCCCCTCCTGAACCCTCAGTTTGTTTTTCAGAGTCCACAGTCTCTCATGGTTCGTCTCTCCCTCTGATTTCCCCCCTTCATTCTTCCCCTCCTGCTATCTTCTTCTTTTTTTTTTTAACATATAATGTATTATTTGTTTCAGAGGTGCAGATCTGTGATTCAACAGTCTTACACAGTTCACAGCACTCACCATAGCACATACCCTCCCCAATATCTATCACCCAGCCACCTCATCCCTCCACCCCCCACCTCTCCAGCAACCCTCAAGTTTGTTTCTTGAGATTAAGAATTCCTCATATCAGTGAGGTCATATGATACATGTCTTTCTCTGATTGACTTGTTTCACTCAGCATAATACCCTCCAGTTCCATCCACGTCGTTGCAAATGGCAAGATTTCATTCCTTTTGATGGCTGCATAATATTCCAGTGTGTGTGTGTGTGTGTGTGTGTGTGTGTGTGTGTGTACCACATCTTCTTTATCCATTCATCTGTCGATGGACATCTTGGCTCTTTCTGCAGCTTGGCTATTGTGGACATTGCTGCTATAAACATCGGGGTGCACGTACCCCTTCGGATCCCTACATTTGTATCTTTGGGGTAAATACGCAGTAGTGCAATTGCTGGATCGTGTGATAGCTCTATTTTACACTATTCAGAGCTTACACGAACCATAGAAAAGTGTGAGATCCTCAACATGTTTTCAAAATGTATATAACTTTATTTGTTGTATTTAGTAATTTAAACATTTAACACTTAACTGTCTCTATTAGCTCAGAATAATATATAAACTTTTGCTAAAGTCTTTTTGTTTTAATTTCATGTAAATAATGTGTTGTTTTACAGATGTGTGATTACTATTCCAGGCAAAGAAATCTAGTTTCAGCTTTGGTTTAAGAGTTTTTAGTAATTAATGGTATTCAAATTATAAAATCATTCCAGTTTTAACTATGTTGTTATGATTTTTTAATGTCATTTTTCCTTCCGCTACTGATATACTCTGACAAGGATTTTTCAAATATTACTATTATATATACAACTCTAAAAGGGAAAAAATTATTGTAGACTCTTATAGAAAATTTCATATATATATATATATATATATATATGGGGGGCAGGTATGAAATCAGTTTATTATCTCTTACATAGCTGTAAACTACCCCCCATTAACAAAATAAAGTACAAACAAAAGTTACACATTGTCTTGGAGAACACAAGAATTTCTCTGAATATATTCACAGGTTCCTTGGGACCTATGACCCAGTTTGAGAAGCAGTTCACTTAGCCTCTCTCTGTCTCAGTATTCTAATACAATTTTTTTAAAGATTTTATTTATTTATTTGACAGAGAGAGAGATAGCAAGAGCAGGAACACAAGCAGGGGGAGTGGGAGAGGGAGAAGCAGGTTCCCTACCAAGCAGGGAGCCCGATGTGGGGCTCGATCCCAGGACCCTGGGATTATGACCTGAGCCGAAGGCAGACGCTTAACAACTGAGCCACCCAGGCACCCCTCTAATACAATTTTTGAAAATAATTATCTTGGTCACTAATAGGGAGAAAAACCACAACTATTTTTAAAGAAATTTGAGGTACATATTAATCTAAAAATTTAATGTAGGGATTGCAGATGGATTGAGTACCAGTGTTGCTTTCATTTGTTTAAAATTTGTTATTCAAGTGTTTTGAATTTGTGTTTTTCCTGAAATTTTAGAACCGTTATACATTACTTGTCTCGCTTTAGTATAAATCTTGCCTTTAAAAAACATCCAGGTTTTAATTACCTGAGAAATAGTAAAATAAATTTCAGGGTTGGAAGTTGGAGATCCTTTGGATTTGTTCTAGATAGTATTACCCTAATGCACGACTCAACACACTTTTTCTGTAAGGCCCTTTCTGCTTTCTGCTTTATGAGCCAGATTCAACATTGCTTTTGTAGTGTGAAACCAGCCATTGATACTACGCAAATGAAGAGACCATGCCTGTGTTCCAATACAATGTGTTTGGGGTTTTTTGGTGTGTGTTTGTTTTACAAAAATAGATGATGTGCTTAATTTGCTGACATCTGTGCTAATGTACATTTTGGATGATACTGCCTATGTGTAAACAAGGGCTCACTTATTATTTTTTTTAAAGATTTTATTTATTTATTTGAGAGAGAGAATGAGAGAGAGCACATGAGGGGGGGAGGGTCAGAGGGAGAAGCAGACTCCCTGCTGAGCAGGGAGCCAGATGCGGGGCTCAATCCCAGGGCTCCAGGATCATGACCCGAGCCGAAGGCAGTCAGTCGCTTAACCAACTGAGCCACCCAGGCGCCCAGGGCTCACTTATTTTTAAAAATTGCAGATCTTGATAGGGACCTCTCTAATGGCAGGTTTTGCCACCAGTACAGTTTAGACATCCTGAAAAACCCATGAATATACCAATTACAATATTGCTACTTTCTCATTTATCAATATTTTAGACTTTTTACCCTCATCCCTATCCAGGTTATTACCTACATCCCTGCCCAGATTCCTGAGCCAGGGTATTTGTTATCTCATTCTTTCATGGGCATTAATCTTTCTGGTTTTAGCCCAGTATCCAGGTGCTGGTTGATTCCGTAAGTGCTCTACTGTCAACAGGCTATATAGCCTTCTCCCACCATTGCCACCCTGATTGCTCAGACTGACTTGATAACTTATTTAGTACTAGTAAACTTCCTATTCTTGAGATCTGATGGGACTGCAGCCCCTTATGTGCAGGGAGAGAATCCTTATGCCTCTGGCTTTGCTTGTATATAGAGTAGATCTTGAGAAAACTTACTGCTGCTACCAATTGTCTTCAAATGTCATCACTACACAAAGATTCCTTTCATATTGCTCCTCCTACCAGATAAGATCATTTAGAAATTGGTACTACCCTGGATCAAATCCCAGCAATTTTGCATAGGGCCCATCAAGTCTTCCGGCTGAACTCACCTTCCTTCTCTTACCTAATGACAAATCTATTAAAGGAGCTATAATTTTTAGGCAATACTGCAAATAATAGAGGCTATTTATATTAACCAGTTTTTCCAATTTTCCATCCCTTCTTGCTTCCTTCTTTTTTCTTCCCCTCATTCCTTTATTCCTTTGGTAATTGATGTTTGAAAAACAGAATACTTAAGATATTGACAGCAATTCATACTTATATGTAGCCCACTACTTTTATATTAAAGTATTTCTTTTTTTTAATTTCATTATGTTAATCACCATACATTACATCATTAGTTTTTGATGTACTGTTCCATGATTCATTGTTTGCATATGACATCCAGTGCTCCATTCAATACATGCCCTCTTTAATACCCATCACCAGGCTAACCCATCTCCTCACCCCCCTCCCCTCTAGAACCCTCTCTCAGAGTTCATAGTCTCTCATGGTTTGTCTCCCCCCCCCATTTCCCCCCCCTTCATTTTACCTTCCTACTATCTTCTTTTTTTTTTAACATATAATGTATTATTTGTTTCAGAGGTACAGGTCTGTGATTCAACAGTCTTACACAATTCACAGCACTCACCATAGTTACCTAGCCCCAAAACTTCCTTTTGGAAAGTGGTGATGCCTAAATCAGAAATACAGTAATATACCATATATATTACATTATACACCATATATATACGTTATACCACATATATACCATATATATATTACCATATATATTAATGTATTTCTGATAACCTACTTGAGAGCTGAAATTCTACCTTATGGTCGATCACTTCCTGATACCTAAAATTATGGTTCATCTTGTCTTACTGTCTTCAGGCCCTAAAACCCAGTAGGCCTGTGAGTAGGCAGGTGAGATTCTTCACTGTTTTGGAGTCTAACCAAGGTAGAGTTGCTTAGCCATCATCTGAGACAATAAATTTTAGGCATCACCACTTTGCAAAAGTAAGTTTTGGGGCTAGGTAACTCCCAACCTCATCCCCAATTTTTTTTACATGTATAAGCCCCACCTGCTTGGAGCAGGAATAGGGGAAGGTTAAAACATCTTTGCTCTCTTCTGGAACATACACCAAGAAGGGCATAGAAGGCCTCTTTCCAGCCATATAGAACTCCATGATGAGGTTTTCCTATTTTTGGATAGCCTAGTATTTCCCAGCATTATTAAAGTAGGAGGGAGAATAAGGTGAAATGAGAATAGCTTTAAGATTAGAGGGAGCTGGAACCAGTAGGCTGTGTGGGCCAGATGTTCTAGCTATCAGCTGAGAAGGGCAAACCTATGAGTTTGTGAGGTGCTTCTGTGTTTTCCTAGCCTGTGAGCATTCTGTGTCCCATGGTTGAAACCAGACTGTTTCTGTAACAGTAACAATTCTGAAGCAGTATCATGATCATTTGAAATCATCATTCAACAAAAGATGTAGGAAAAACCAATCTCAGGAAAGGAAATTAATATAGGAATATCACAGTGTAATGTAATAAAATATGAATTTTTTCAAAGTTGAATGTGTTAAAGTTAATGACTGTTAGATAAACCAGAGATGACATGGGAAGTGGGGAATAGGAATGTCATAAAATGTAAATAAGAGTTTTTGTGGATTTTTCAGTAGAAAACACTGTAAACTGAGCTTTGTGTGAGTTTTCTTTTTTCTTTAGAATTTATTTTTATTCTAATTTAATTTCACATTTTTGTTTAAATTCTAGTTAGTTAACACACATGGTAAAATTGGGTTTTAGGTGTAGAATTTAGTGATTCATCACTTGCATATAACACCCACTGCTAATCTTGTGTGAGTTTTCTTAAAAGTAGGAAGATTGTCTATGTATGCTAATTGCCTGGAATATATACAAAGCAAAGCTAAAAATGTGAACTTGGCATTTAATTGATAAGTGATTGCTAAAACATATCAGTTATTTGTATGTTCCAAAATTAATCAGGCGCTATTGTTAAAACTTTGGGGATGGGGAGGGGGCAAGAGACATGTGCAACATTATTTTCATTGGGTACATTTATAGACATTCGTCTTAAATGCCATGTGTTAATAGGCAAATATTTTATGTTCATCTCATGATGAAGCCTCATCTCTCACTACCTCCTTACTTTAGTATTTAATATTTCCTTCAGCAAAACTAAGCTGTTTTTAGATCTACTACATATACTATATTTTTTCTCACCTCCAGACCTTTGCTGAAGTTATTCCTTCAATGAAGAATGCATTTCACTTATCTGTACTTGTTTCTTTCTTACTTAATATTTAAGATTTGGCTTAACCTGTGAGGCTTTCTTTTGTCCTTCAGTGACCTAATGGCATCATCCAATTTTGTAATTTTCTGTCATGCTAGATTTTTCTGGGAATACATAGAGAACAAAGATGGTGTTTCCAGCAGCTAGCACAGATCATGGCACATAGAGATGCTTGATGAATATTTGTGGAACTGAATGTACATTTAAGAATATTTGTACCTATTCTGGTTAATGCTAAGAAAACACTAGTTAACATTGATAGAAGTTTTGACTTCATAGTAACTATGTAAAATAGAATGCAAAAGATATACTTTCTGAATATTCATTAATTCAGTACAGTTATTGAGCACTTACTTTGAAGGAGGCACTATGATGGACATTATATGTCTAGGAGCTTTAAATGTATCAACATCAAAGAAGTATTTTGTACTCCCCATTAATTGTTACTCAGTAATTGTTAGGCATTTTTGTTGTATTTTATTTTCTTTACAGATTATCATTAGACATAGATGAAGATACAATCTTCAATAATTCAGTAAACATCTTATTTCATTTGCCAAGATATAAATAAATTTTCCTTAAGTTCCTGTACCTCTAAGACTTAAGAGATGAATCTGTATTTTGTAGAGTTATTCCAGATGACTTGTTACTTAAGTGAATATAGTTTAGGATCTCACTCTATCTGCTTTCCTACAAAATAAAAACATTGAATTTAGATTCTGTTTTTATTAAAACGCTAACTAGAATTAAAACAGATAGAAATAGATGGTGTTCAGGATTACAAAATAATTTCATTCACTTCTTTTCCCCTATCTTGCACTACTCCCTACTTCTAACTCTTCCCATCCCTATTCCCCTCATCCTCCAAAGCTGACTTTTAAAATTTCATGGTAACTGAATGGTCATTCTTACTGTCATCTCTCACCAGTGCTACAAGAAAGTATCTTGCCCTATATGGCAAAGGTTTAACAAAAACATTTTCCCCTTAGGCATGAGAGTTTGACCTTCTGTTAAGTCTGTAGCTCTGTTTCCTTGGTTACATGATAAGGGCAGTATATCAGCTGTGTCAGTAGACAACATTATTTATGGTAAAAATGCCCCCTAATTGATAAACTACATTTGTACTATTACACTATAAATACTTGGCAGGAAGCCATATCTTTGGGTTTCCTTGAATGTGGTGACTCTTATAAATGTATGTGTCCTTTGGAGGAATCCTGGAAGCTATGCCTATGAAGTTGTTACAAGAGATACTGACTACAGGTGGTGCAGGCGGCCTCTAAGTCAGTGTGACTTTCTCATCTGTTGGATGCGGGTCTCATCTTGTACCAAAGTTGTGATCTAGGAGGCCAGGAAAGGCTCCCAGATGGCTGTATGAACCACTGTGTGGATGCTGCAAGGACCCTGCAGAAGAACAGCTGACTCTGCCCTGCTGGCAAGTGCTAGTGCTTATCCTGTAACATTCTGGATAGACTGGTGTTCAGAGTAGCCTATGGTTACCCTGAGTCTGCATCTTCATTTGAACCTAAGACTTCTTAATGGCTACACTTTGTTTCCAGAATTGCACTAAGGAGAGATTGTACTGAAAGAAGAGAAGCAAAGATCTTGGGTTAGTTATTTCACAGTGATGCTGTCAGTTTGTGCTCATAGTAACCGTATCTTCCCGAATCTAAGAGTTCTTTCCACAGTAGATTATAGAATACTTACAACAAATAACTTCAGTTGGAGAAAGTCTGATGTAGTTGTACACTGCAATATTTATCAAGTATTCCTACTGATAGTGCATTGTTAGGTTCTTTTTTTGTTGTTTTTATACTTCAGGGACCATCTTAAGAGGTGAAGGATGATGGGTGATAATTGTAACTAATTAGCACTTTGTGTGTACCTTATTTCACTTTTCACTATATCATTGCTCTCTGTACCATATTGATAGATTCTTCATCTAATTTTACTAATAGGGTTATTCAGTTATTTTACTTAAAATTTGATCTTTGAAGTCATTTGTAAGATTTTCAGTCCTTGGTTATAATTTTAAGTGATTTGCTGTTACTAGTAGGTAAAGGAAAATATCACAGATTTTTAGAAATTGGAAAACACTAGACCAAAACCCAAATTTTCAGCTAATGCAGGATTCACTCATTTAATTTTTTTAATGGTATGGAAACTGTATGTTCTCTTTTGAACATTTGCCATGTCTGGATAAATAAGAGAAAAGTTTCAAAATGTATAATTCCATTGTTCAGAGATCTCTACTGGTGAGCATACATGTTTCTTGCTCCAAACCTTTTATATATAGAGAGAAGGGGGAGAGAGGGAAGAAGGGAAGAATAAAGTGAGAGAGAGAAAGAGAGATGTATCTATTTCTATTTTAATGGGATTAAAATTGCATACTGTTAGCCTGTTTTCACTTGATACATCATGAATATATTTCCATGTCAATACATTTTCATCAACATAATTTTAAAATACAGAATAGATTTCTAAATGGAAGAACCATAATTTACTTGACCAATCCACTATTGTTGGCATTTATGTTTTTTCCTTAGTGACAGGAATCTCTCTTAATAACTCACAGTAAATGATCATCCAACTAATGCTTTTTACTGGATTTAGCATTTATATAAATGTCACCTTATAGTATGTTCTTGTATTTAGCAGCTGTGTCGCAATGCTGGAAAATAAGGAGCTCCTGGGGAACTAGAGCAGTCAGTTCCCATTTATACAAAGTATTACTAAATGATTTTCCCTCTTTCAGTGCCTTCATTAATTAAATAATAAAAATACTGAGTAAGATAAAAGGACAAAAGTATGTGACACTTCCCTAAAGACCTCTCTCTACATTAACATAGCACTCTACTTTAGGGGTAAGATTATTAAGACAGTGGTGCTTCTATATGATGACATATGTAATATCCATTCTAGTAATTTGATATTGATAGTGCATTTGCTATATACTGTTTAATCCCAACAGCACTATCTGAAAATAACGCTGGAACTGTTAGAACTTACATCATTAAGAGATGTCTTGGAAAAACATCAACAAAAATTCCTCAGGCAAATGGTCATTCTTTTTTATCATGGTGGGACCAAGGTTCTTTGATGGAGAGAAATTGGTGGGATACAAGATATGAAAGTTTGAGGACCATATCTCCAGTTCACATTTCACCATTTTGTTCACAAGTATATTTTGGAAATTTTTTGCCCATTTCATTATTGAACTTCATGCCATTCTGATACTACCTAACAAATTCTGGATTGTTATAATTATAGAAAAGCCTGGCAACTTCACTAGTATAAAAATTGGAAATACAGAAATAAATTAATCAAGATCTTAATACTATTTTCTTTATAACAGCCTTTTAGAATATAAGTGTAAAATTAAACTCTAATATTACTATAAATTGATGATAATTCTGAGTAAGGTAGTAATTTAACAAATTAATAGACATACATGCTAAAATATTGAAAAGCATTTGCATTTAAAGTCAAAATCAATAATATTAGCCTAGCATATTATGATTTTTCTCTCTCTGACAAACTCCAACTGTCTTACATATGTAAACATACATAGATATTTATTTATAATGTATATTTTCTCTGTGTGTATATACATGTAGGTGTGGATTTATGTATTTGTGCATGTAAATATGTGAATAGTTAGCGGAGGACTGGTTTAGGGAGGCAGACATTGTGCTAAGTCCCTTTATATTTTCATTTAATCCCCCTAATAATCCAATGAAATAGGCACTGTTTTTATCCCCTTTCTTTTGAGATAAGGAAACTGATATGTAGAGAGAAATACCTTGTCTAAGGTTACACAGTCATCAAATAATAGACCTTGGGACTCAAACTCAGGTCTCCCAGGGCTTTCTGGTATTGTAGCTAACATATACATATATGCTTAATATGTTCATACCTGTTGGGGGATCTATTCATCAAAGATGATCTGAGATATTTTCTCAGCATTGCCCATTTCTCTTCTGAGCCTTCTCAGGCTGGCCTGTGTTTTTAAAATGCCTTTTGTTTTAAACATTTTTAAAGAACAAAGTTTATTGTTTTTCTCCTAAAAATTTTGTATAGATGTTATGTTGGCTGTCTTTTTAGTTGAAAATGGAATAAAACATTAGCATAGTCTGAATTTTAGAATCATTAAGTTTTAAAATAATGTACATGGTGAGTTCTAATACTAAATTTGAAAGATTATATGAAGAAAATTTTAAAAGTTCATTGGACAGTGCATTTTTACAAAATGTCTCACATGATCAGGTGTTCTTATCGTCTGGAGTAAATCATAGTGAAGTGTACATGTCTGTGCTCCATGTTTTAATCATTGTATGCCAATGTACATTCACCTAGAGAATTTATGCTAACTGGAAGATAGGTTCTACCTTACTTATACTCTCCAATATAATAGCATTTATTGTAGTAGATATAATGTCTTGAGACCTACTGAAAATTCTAATAACAAACACCTTTAAATAATGGGACTAGGTAAACATACATAGTTACCTGAAGTTTGCATAGTGAAAATGAGTCATCATTTAGTTAAAAATAAGTTTACTAAATTATACCATCTTACACAGTGTCATCCCTCAGGATAATATATTTTATATGGCATAGGAGATGAAATGAAGTGATAGATGGAGTAAATACTCCATCTAGTTTCTTTGCAAACCCAAGGCCTGAATATATATTCAGATTTCTGTTTTACCAGAAATCAAACATTTAAAAGATGTATAGGCTAAAATTCAGACTTTAATCTTTATGGGTAAAATTTCTATTTTTTTTTTAAAGATTTATTTATTTATTTATTTGAAAGAGAGAGTGCGAGCAGGGGAGGGGCAGAGGGAGAGGGAGAGAATCTCAAGCAGACTCCGGGCTGAGTGCGGAGTCCATCGCTGGGCTCAGTCTCACAACCCCGAGATCATGACCTCACCCGAAACCAAGAGTCAGATACTCAACCGACTGAGCCACCTAGGCACCCCTAAAAATTTTATTTTAGAAATTATCAACATGGTTTGCTCTGTATTAAAAACAAAACAAAACAAAACTTTTCCAGGATCCTGGGTGGCTCAGTCAGTGTCCCACTCTTGATTTTGGCTCAGGTCATGATGTCAGGGTTTTGAGATTGACCCCACCTGAGACTGTGCTGGACATGGAGCCTGCTTAGGATTCTCTCCCTCTCTGCTCCCCCACCCCCCAAAAAAACCTTCTGAAGTGTGTGTGTGTGTGTGTGTGTGTCTTATACATCATAAAGAAAAATACTAGCTCTTTCTATTAAAATAAGTGATTTATTTAGGCTTAGCATTGTATTTTTCTGGAGACATAACCTATATACATACCAACCAAGGGTTTGATTGAGTGGTAAGTGGAATACTTTTAGATTTAACATACCACTTTAATTCTGTAGGGGGTACATGAATTAGTTGTTGTTTGAAAACTGAATAAAATGGCATTCAATTACTGCTGACAATAGATCATTACTTATCATGACAGGCTCTTGAATTATGAATGTATCAGATTTATTTATTACCTCAAAAGTTTTAACATTCCAAATTTTCATATCCCATGAAAGTTAGATCAGTTGGATCTGACTGGGGGTAGTATTTCCTTTCACAGTGGTAAATGTTTATGTACATTTTCTTTAAGCTTTCTAAACAACAGTGATTTGATTGAGATATACATATTTCTGTTTTGTTAATATTCTGGGGTACACATTTGCAGCTCTAAAGTATATCCTTTTAACAAAAATGGCATAGGAGATGAAATGAAGTGATAAGTGGAGTAAATACTCCCTCTAGGTTTCTTTGCAAACCCAAGGCCTGAAGCCCCTCCCATAGAACTGGCCAAGAATCCTCACAAAGAAATATTTTAGTTTCTTAGTACCTGATGTAATCTAAATATCCTGCACTCCTCAGAAGTGTGAGATTCTCACAGTGATGATTTTTTGTTACTGTGTGACAACAAGATATATAAGATTAAGACCCCTATGGGGATGATGGAGTCGGTTTAGAAGAGAGAAAGGTCACCATTGTCTTAATTTTAGATTTACTGGGTTTGGGGGGCAGGTGGGTAAGGTATAGATAGGTTAGACTACCCATTAAACCTTGTATCTTGATGTACAAATAAAACTCTTAGGAGTTAAGGGGAGGGTACATTGCTAAAATTGGTGGATTTGAAGTTAATGTTAAAATTCAGTGTCCTAATTGTTTTTCATGAATCAAATTAAAACTGTGTAAATGACTTTGTTATCCCTCTTACTTCCTTGCTCTTACATTTAAAAACATTGCTTCAGTGGAAGCAACTTAAATGTCCATTAATAGGGGTGCCTGGGTGCCTCAATCATTAAGCATCTGCCTTTGGCTCAGGTCATGATCCCAGGGTCCTGGATCGAGTCCCGCATCAGGCTCCCTGCTCCGCGGGAAGCCTGCTTCTCCCTCTCCCATTCCCCCTGCGTGTGTTCCCTCTCTTGCTGTGTCTCTGTCAAATAAACAAATTTTTAAAAACAATGTCCATTAATAGAGGATAGTTTGAATATATATGGTACATTCGTATAATGGCATACTGTATAGCCATTTAAAATGACAGATGTAGACTAATATTACAATAACCAAGACATGGAAACAACTTAGGTGTCCATTGACAGATGAATTGATAAAGAAAATGTGATTATATATATATATATATATATATATATATGTAGTGTCTACATATATGCTAAAAAATATATAAATGTATATACACACACCAAGAAAAATGAAATATTATTCAGCTGTTAAGAAGAAGAAAATTCTGCCATTTGTGACAACATGGATGGACCCTGAGGGCATTATGCTAAGTGAAATAACTCAGACAAAGAAAGCCAAATGCTATATGATCTCACTTATATGTAGAATCCAAAAAAAACACCCCAAACTCCTAGATACAGAGAACAGATTGACGATTGCCAGATGCAGGGGGTGGGGATGGGGCCGTGAAATGGTTGAAGGTGATCAAAAGGGACAAACTTATAAGGTACGTAAGTTCTGGGGATGTACTATACAGCATGATGACTATAGTTAATAATACTGTATTACATGTTCGCACATTGCTAAGAAAGTAGATCTTAAAAGTTCTGTGAGGTGATGGATGTTAACTAAACTTATTGTGGCAGTCACTTGCAGTGTATACATATATCAAATCATTGTAATTATTATTAATATGAAAATGACATTTAAAAATAAAAATTAGTAGTTATTGAGCATGTATACTTAATGTCTAGATACTATTCTAAGCAATTAGCATGAGATATATCTCATCCTCAGAACCCCATGAGATAGGTACTATTTTTATCATTATTTTAAAGATGATTTACCTTAGACAAAAATAATTTGCCGAAGATCACCTGGCTATTAAGAAGAAAAGCTAGGTAATGGATGGAGAAGTCTGATTCCAGAGCCAGTGCTGTTAACTATATTATATAGATCTTTGTTGCTAATATGGAAGTGTGCATTATTTATAAAGCAACAGGTAAAAATAACATACAAAATGTAGTGTTCTATTTGCATAAAATTGTTGACCCTGGTTATTTTTGGCTTATAAAATATCAGATAATTTTTTTCTTCTATTAATTTTTTTATGGTTAGTATTTATGATTTTTCTAATCAGAAAAAGTAAATAAAGCTTTGTGTTTTAGAAATAAATAAACCATTGCCCAAAGTATCCTCTCTTCCATTTCCCCATTTGTGTTTCTTCCCTTCGCCATCAGTCTTGGTGCTTTAACTTCTGCAAAGCACTGCTTAGTCTGCTTAGTCTGCTTACCTTCAAGTCTGTCATTGTTACAAGGAACTTTTATTTTATTTTTTAAAGATTTTATTTATTTATTTGACAGAGAGAGACACAGTGAGAGAGGGAACACAAGCAGGGGGAGAGGGAGAAGCAGGCCTCCTGCTGAGCAGGGAGCCCGACGCAGGGCTCGATCCCAGGACCCTGGGATCATGACCTGAGCCGAAGGCAGACGCTTAACTGCTGAGCCACCCAGGCGCCCCAGGAACTTTTATATTTGTAATTTGTGTGTATCTTATTTCTTTCCTCTTTCCTTACTCCTTATTGCTTCCTCTTTCCTTTGTAAAACTCTGTATAATTTAGCTTGGTGTTATTGGACTTCTAATAAATATTGAAGATGAGAAAAAAACACTAATGTGAGCTTTCTGATTAAACAGATTTATAGGTATGCTATTTCCTTTCAAAAAGAGTAGTGGGTATAACTGGAAAATAATAAACCTCAAAGGAATAGAACTTTTTACGTGAGGATATGGCAGTAACAATTTGAAAATGATCATGAGTGATTAAGGAATGCTGACCTCCTACTTCCCCCAGACTCTATTACAGCATTATACGAGGGTATTGGGAGAATAAAGATTTCTTCCTTTAGAAAGGTCCACCAGAGAAAGGCGTCCTCTGGGTTTCTACTAAGGCAAATAGGTCTCTAGAGGGAGCATTTTGTCAAGAAGATGAGGCATAGGGGATTGTAAATTGTTAATTAGTAATTATAGTAGCAGGAATAAAGGTACAATAGAAAAAGCATTATGGGAAGGAATTATTCAAAAGGTGGTTCAAGGAAGAAGCCCAGAGTAGAATGAGGCCACTAAGGAAGACTACAGATGACTCTAGAAGAAGGGTTTATATTTCAGGGGGTAACCAAAGACGACAGGCTATAAGGCATACTGGGATAAACTAGATTTAGTCAGGTTTGTTTCTTTGGTTTTTTGTTGTTGTTTGTTTGGTAATGACAGTCAAAAATAAAAACTGATGTACTCTGTTAGAAATCAGAATGGGAGTCTAGAACCCTGCCCACTATACCTCTTTTCCTTGTCTGATCTCTGTCCCATTGCACTTGATTCCAAAAGCACTAGACTAAGCTAAGAGAAATGGGAATAATTGTCCTGAAAGGGTTATAACATTTGCTATAGGACTTTTTTCATCTATAGATACTTTTATGTGTATATCTAAAAGACAACTCAATTTAAAAATAACCACAATACCATTACCACACTTTAAAAAATTGGACACAGTCCTAACTATCATTGTACATCAGTCCTCAGATTTTTTTCAATTGCATTATATATTTGGTATTTTTGTGATTTTTTTCTTTTTCTTTTTTGTAGCTATTCATTTGAATCAAGGTCTAAATAAGATCCATACATTACAGTTGTTTGAGGTATCTCTTAAGTGTTTCTGAATCTATAGATTTTCTCTCTCAGGATTAATAATTGATTAGACTTACTTTTATATGTACGATTTCTCTAAACATGGAAATTTTAGAAAGTAGGAATCTATATTGTAAGAATTAAATTTATAAGGAAGTACTTACTCAGGTTTTTATACAGTCCTCACATAAATGTCTTAACAGTGAAAATAAGTAGTTTGCAAGAAATCAGGAGCCACTAATAATTATCCAACTTATTTAATTGTAGGTAATATCTATATAGTTGTTTTCTTAATTTGCCCTATTAAGTGTGTTCTTAGAATATAAATATTATCCTCATTATACTATCCTGGTTAGGAAAACAGGTCACAAAAATGAAATAATTGGTGATTATCCCAGATCACCCTTAGAAACTAGTTTGAAAATTCAGAGCACTTGATTTTTTTTAGCAGAGTGATAAAAAATGCTTTTGTTCTTCTGCTGTGTATTACAGACAGGTGTGAGTTTTAAAATAGGTTGCATGTAGCCTGAACATGAGAGTATGATTGGTAGTGTATCAGTCAGGATAGGCTATATTATGAGGTAGTGAGAAACAACCACAAAACCTCAGTGGTTTGAAACAATAGAGGTTTATTTGTTATTCTCCTTGCATGTCCATCATGGTCAGAGGTATCTCTGCTCATAATAGTCACTTAGGGACCTTATGGAGCAGCCACCATTCAATCATTGCCGATCATCACACTGGAAAAAAAGGAAAAAAAAGAGAAAAAAAGAGTCCTGGAAGATCTCGCATCTACAATTAAATGTTCCAGCGCAGAAGTCACAAATCCAATCACAGAGAGGCTGGAAAGTTAGTCGTCTATCTGCCTCAGAGAGAAGAAACGAGCCATTGGTGAACAGTACAGTACAGATACTTAACGCTATAAGTAATAATTTTGTTACTGGATTGCTAACAGATTTATTCATTTATTCACTCATTTATTTGTTCAATAATCAAGTATTTATTGAATGGCTGCTATGTGAAAGTCATGTACTAGACAGTAGAAATATTAAAGTGAATGAAATACATTCCATCCCTCCTCTCCAGAATCTCAGGGTCTAGTAAAGAGGCAAGTAATTCTATATATGGGATCAGAGACTAATGCCCACAGGCCAAATCTAGCCTGCAGCCTGTTTTTATATGGCCCTTAAACTAAAAATATTTTACGTTGTTAAAGGGTTGCAAAAGCAACCAAACGAAAAGAATACGCAACAGATACTGTAAGTGGCCCACACAGCCTAAAATATTTGCTATGTGAAACCCTTTACTGTAAAAAAGCTGTCTGACATCTGTTCCATAACATCTGCATTTAAATTTGAAGCTCCTCAAACTACTTGTTATCTAGCCCATTGTCAGATAAAACACACAATTATATTGTAAGCTCTGGATATCTCTTAACAGAGTGCCTTTTGTTTGATCTGATACTGCATTTCTTTTGCTCCCCCCTATTTATATTTTTACCTTAATTCCAGTGTAGTTAACATACAGGGCTATATTCAAGTGTACAATATAATGATTCAAGAGTTCCATATATTACTCAGTGCTCATCAAGATAAGTGTACTTTTAATCCCCTTCACCTATTTTCACCCATCCCCCCACCCACCACCCCTCTAGTAACCATCAGTTTGTTCTCTTAACAGTCTGTTCTTTAGTTTGTCTCTTTTCTTTTTTTTACTTTCTTCATTTGTTTTATTTCTTAAATTTCACATATGAATGAAATCATATGGTATCTGTCTTTCTCTGATTGATTTATTTCACTTAGCTTTATACTCTCTAGCTTTATCCATGTTGTTGCAAATGACAAGATTTTGTTCTCTTTTATGACTGAATAATATTCCATGGTGTATATATACCACATCTTCTTTATCCATTTATTGATCTGTAGACACTAGGGCTGCTTCCATAATTTGGCTATTGCAAATAATGCTGCAATAAGCATATAAACGTAGGGGTGCTGCAATAAACATAGGGGTGCATATAGGGGTGAGTTAGTGTTTTTGTATTTTGGGGGTAGATACCCAATAGTGCAATTACTGGATCACAGGGTAGTTCTATTTTTAATTTGTTGAGGAATCTCCATACTGTTTTCCATAGTGGCTGCACCAATTTGCATTCCCACCAACAGTGTAAGAGGGTTCCTTCTATACGTCCTTGCCAACACTTGTTATTTCTTATGTTTTTAATTTTAGCCATTCTGACAAGTGTGAGGTGGTACCTTATTGTGGTTTTGATTTCCACTTCCCTGATATTGAGTGAAGTTGAGCATCTTTTCATGTGTCTGTGCCCATATGTATGTCTTCTTTGGGAAATGTCTGTTCATGTCTTCTGCCCATTTTTAAATTGGATTATTTGTTTTTGGGTGTTGAGTTGTGTAAGTTCTTTATATATTTTGGATACTAAACATTTATCAGATATGTCATTTGCAAATATCTTCTCCCATTCAGTAGTTTACCTCGTAGTTTTGTTGGTTGTTTCTTTCACTGTGCAGAAGCTATTTATATTGAAATAGTCCCAATAGTTTATTTTTCTTTTTGTTTCCCTTGCCTCAGGAGACATCTCTAGAAGGATATTGCAATGATCCATGTCAGAAATTACTGCTTGTGCTTTCTTCTAGGATTTTTATGGCTTCAGGTCTCACTTTTAGGTCTTTAATTGATTTCAAGTTTAATTTTGAATGTGGTATAAGAAAGTGGTCCAGTTTCATTCTTTTGCATGTAACTGTCCAATTTGCCCAACTCCGTTTCTTGAAGAGACCATCTTTTCCCCATTGCATATTCTTGCTTCCTTTGTCAAAGATTAATTGACCATGTAATTGTGGGTTTATTTCTGGGCTTCCTATTCTGTTCCATTTATGCCTGTACCATAATGTTTTGATTACTACAGCTATGTAATATAACTTGAAGTCTGGAATTGTGATACCTCCAGTTCTTTTTTTTCCTTTTCAAGATTATTTTGACTATTTGGGGTCTTTTTGGTTCCATACAAATTTTAGGATTATTCTAGTTCTGTGGAAAATCCTCTTGGTATTTTTTTTTTAATTTATTCATTTGAGAGAGAGAGAGAGAGCATGCACAAGCAGGGGGAGAGGCAGAGGGAAAAGCAGACTCCCCACTGAGCTGGGAGCCCAACATGGGGCTCAATCCCAAGACCTGGAGATCATGACCTGAGCTGAAAGCAGACACTTAACCATCTCAGCTACCCAGGCACCCCTCTTCTTGGTATTTTGAAAAGGATTGCATTAAATCTGTAGATTCCTTTGGATAGTATAGACATTTTAACAATATTTGTTCTTCCAATCAATGAGCATGGAATGTCTTTCCATTTCTTTGTGTCATCTTCAATTTCTTTCATTAATGTTGTAATGTTTTCAGAGTACAGGTCTTTCACCTCTTTGGTTAAGATTATTCCTAGGTATTTTATTGTTTTTGCTGCAATTGTAAATGGGATTGTTTTCTTATCCTGCTGCTTCAGGATAGTGTATAGAAATGGAACAGATTTCTGTACATTGATTTGTATCCTGCAACTTCACTGACTTCCTTTATCAGTTCTGGTAGTTTTTTGGTGGAGTCTTTACAGTTTTTTATATATAGTATCATGTCATCTGCAAATACTGAAAGTTTTACTTCTTCCTTATTAATTTGGATGCCTTTTATTTTGTTTTCTGATTGCTGTGGCTAGGACTGCCAGTACTGTGTTGAATAAAAGTGATGAGAGTGGAATCCATGTCTTGTTCCTGACCTTAGGGGAAAAGCTCTCTGTTTTTCCCCACTTGAGGATGATGTTAGCTGTGAGTTTTTCATATATGGCCTTTATTATGTTGAGGTATGTTCCCTCTAAACCTACTTGTTGAGGGTTTTTTTTTTTTTTTAATCATGAATGGAGGTTGTACTTTGTCAAATGTTTTTTCTGCATCTACTGAAATGATCATATGATTTTTATTCTTTCTTTTAGTGATGGGATGTATCATAATGATTGATTTGTAATATTGAACCACTCTTGCTGACCTGATATTACATTTCTATGGAAATATAAATCTTTTCCTGTGTTGTTTGAATGGTGATTTTTATTGGTATCTTGAGTGATCTTGTTACTGGGCTTTGGAGACATTTAATGATGCATGGTTGACCACAAAATGGTCAGACTCCTAAAATGTGTATATGCAGATATTAAGCAATGATTTGTTAGGAACAGGAAGTAAAACAATCATGAATATCTCTGTGTCTTCAGAGAAATAAGACCTTAATTTTATGGACTTTAAAAATCAAAATCAGTAAATGGAAATACACATAAAAGTTGATTTTTAAAATTTTCTGTACTATGGACTGGACTACTGTATTACAGAATATAATTTTAGATATTTCTGAAACTGAATAAGAGGGTATGGTTCAGAGTATATAGAGTTCAAAGACTATATGTAGATTCCCTGCTATGAATGAGGCACCTGAGATACTAGGACAAGTGAGAATCACTCCAGATACTCAAGTTTGGAATGAAGGAAGAGGGTATTCTGATTCAGTTTGAGAGGAATAAGGTTGTATAAAAATAAATCTGGTTTATTCTAAGACAGTTTTGTAGGAAGAGCATCCACAATATGTAACTTTTATAACATGAGAGAAAAGGTGCCTTAAGCTTATACTTGATACAGTGTTGTACTGACCATTAGAGCTCAATTCCATTATATCCCCACTTTTTTTTTTCTTGCATTATACAGACTTTACCAGATTCCACACCAGTTTTAGGATCCACTTAAGGTATTCTGATATGTGGAATGTAGATTGTCAGTGCCACAAACACCTGTCTAACAACAGTTTGTGGAACTCTAATCTTGGTCAAAGTCAGCTTCTTTCCTGTTGGGTCGTTTATAGGAATTTTTATAGATATGGGGAAAATCCTCCTTCAGAACTGGTGCTTCAGAGCTTGAACCCTTAAATGTTACTCTCAACTATTTTACAAGCACTGGAGATGATTTTTGAACAATGGGCAAGCATATTTTTCCAAGGGCATCCTGGGGTTCTTTCTAGTGTTATGACTGATTATGACTAGATGACAGATGTGGCTCAGATCTGTGGATTCAAGTAACTAATCAGATTCTGGGCTTGTATACTGAGTAGCCTGTAGTATCCACTGAGTGCTGTTTACTTATATGTCAGGTTGGCATAGTATTTTACCAGCTTTCTATTTATTTTAGGATAGGCAGATTAAATACACTGAATGCACTAGTGTTTACTACAGATTTTGTATGATCCATTTCTCATGGTTGTTGACTGCTGCTATATATAATTCTGAGATTATCATTTAAAATCACTTTTTCCTTATGTAGTCATTTTGTTGTTAATTTCCATAAGGTGAACTGCCCTACAGCTTATCCATTGCAAATGTATCATTATATAATAGGGTTATATGACTGACTTCCCTTTGTACTGTAGCTAAAAATAATCCAGTTTAAGTATGTATTATCCATTGATACTTCTTTTAACACACATTCTTTGACGCTTTCAGATCTCTGATTTCTACAAGTTTAGCTTTTTTGTTGGTAATTGTGAACTTCTTTTGGTCAATGCTAATAAAAAATGTAATTTTCACATAACTGGATATCATAGCTATAATTTGGAATTAGCCAGTAATCCTGCCATTATTTTGGAAAATTTAATACCATAAAAGAATAAGTTAATTATTTTATCATCAAAATATTTTATTCATGGAAATGGGTGCTACGTAGACTGAAGCAAATGACCCCATAGCTAACCTTCTTGGATATGTATATAGAAAAATAATGTTTAATATTGTTAACTCATCTCTCTCATCTATTCTTGATGTATAGCTTTTCTGTCTTCATTTTGAGTGATCCACTGAAATATATTTCCAGGTTAACATCATTAAAGTTTTTAAAACAAAGTTGAAATGATCATGTGTCTGAAGTTATTCATTACCACTTATGCCACTTCTAATTCATGAAATGCTGACTTGGAATCTCAGCAGAATTGTGAATGGTTTGGCTGTATCATCCAATCTCAAAACCACTGCCTTTGTATCACAAACATTTTGGGTATTGGGTTTGGCCTAGCCTCATTCAGCCTGTCTTAAATCAGAGATTTTCAGATGTTTTAGAGGGTAACAGTAGTGTTGGCAGTAATAACAGCCTCTCAGGAGATTGTTGGAGTTAGAGGAGCATAGTCAGTTTTGCTAGTGTAAACTAGAGAAAGTGAAGCTTCATAGACTTTTCTTGGTTAGTGAGTGAGTACAGAAAATACACCATCTTCTATGTGCCTGAAATTCTCAAGTCAGAGAGGCAGTCCCTCTCCATTCACTGCATCCCCATCTCAATTATAGTTATGACCACTCTCTACCCTATTAAAAACTTGTCTTTGCCTATTTTCCTTAGTGTCCAGATCCTGAAGGTAGTTAATTTAATTAGTCATGTTGTCATGTTAATAAATACTACTTTATGTCTAGTGGATCTTTTAGAATTATTAAAATAAAGTCAAAATAGAAAAAATATCGTTGCATAAAGGAAGTTTAGAGTCAAGGTAAAGGTGCAGTCTTCAGTCTGGAGGTATGGAATTAGGGGCGTGATTAATCTATCCCTCAATTAGAGCAGACAGATATCATATGCAGGCATACCCTTTTTATTGTGCTGTGCTTTCGTGCACTTTACAGATACTGAGTTTTTTACAAATTAAAGTGTGGCAACCATGAGTTGAACAATTCTATTGGTGCTATTTTTCCAATAGCATTTTCTCACTTTTCTGCGTCTTTATCACTTTTTGGTAATTCTCGCAGTATTTCAACCTTTGTCATTGTATTTGTTATGGTAATCAGTGATTACAACTCACTGAAAGCTTGGTTGATGGTTAGCATTTCTTAGCAATAAAGTGTTTTTTAATTAAGGTATGTACATTGCTTTTTAGACATAATGGATTGCACACTTAATAGACTACAATATAGTGTAAACATAATTTTTATATGCACTGAGAAACCAAAAAATTCATTTGACTCACCTTATTGAGATATTTGCTTTATTTCCTTGGTCTGCAACCAAACCTGCAATATCTCTGAGGTGGGTCTGTACTAAATTTATGAGTAAGTTGTGGTCCAGCTGAGGCATTTATATCATGTAATACAAGAGATTTATTGAAATCATAATTCTTCAGTAAAATCAGTGTATATGGAAATTCATTGTATTCTTTATTTAGTTTTAAAGACGTCTTATACAAATAACTTCAAAAAATGATCCAGGAATGTTGAGTCATGAGAGAAGCAGAGTATTTAATGTGGATAAATATTCTTTTCTTAAAAAGTGTGATTCTTTAGTTTTCTGAGCTTTCAAATTATATGTTTGGAACCTGATATTTCACTAGTTGCTAAATAACTTTATTATTGAAAAATGATCTCATTAATTTTCTCACTAACTTTATTCAATAGCAAACCTAAAGTAGAAATTGTGGTAATGTAAATGGCAACATTTTGCCATATATAATAATGCTTTTTTAAAAAATGTGTAGCATCAGATTTTGAACCTAGCATTGTTTAAGCTTAAAATTTAGTATTGGGCCTCAATTTAAAGACTTAAAATAGACTTTTTAGTTTCATTCTTAAAGTTTTTATATGGTCTGGAAGAATGATAAATATATATGCAGTTCTTTTGCTAATTTGTGGATCTACTAAGTTTAAAAGTAAGAAATTATGAAGTAATGAAAAATGTTTAAAATAAAACAAAAAATCAAAATTATATAATATGATTGCAACTGTGTAGATATACAACTATTTAAACATTAAAAATATTAGAAGAAAATGTATCAAAATGCTATATTAAGGTGCTAATATTAGGGCCTTCTTCTAGATTCCAGTATTTCTGTAATATGCTTGTTACTTTTATGATGAGAAGAATAAATATGTTTTTATAAAATGCAATAAAGGAAGCTAAGATTAAATATAGAAAAGCATTTGCTGCTTCTAATTATGGCAGATGTTTCAAAAGCACTTATATTAACTATAAGGATAATTGATGTACCCGAAAGACTACACTTTCTTTAGAGTATATTTCAGCGTAAGAAGCGGCTCACAATGTCAGGGTGCTAGGCAATTTTCAAAATTGTTTTAATGTAAAAGGGGTTAAATAAATGTTAATTTATTTATTGTCTCCTTCAACCCCCCCCAACTCCTCCAAACACCTTGAATAAAAACTACAAGGGTGGAGTTCTTGTCTGTCATTTCAAATTGTTGTATCCCTAGCATTTAGAATAATTTCTGGGACATAGTAGGAGCTTAATAAGTGTATGTTGAATGAGTAAATAAATAACAGATGAGAGAGATATGCAATTAACTCCTAATTAATTATGTACAGAAAGTTCCAGTGTAAATTACTTAATGTTCCATTCCCTCACCATCTCACTTGGTTTAAGCTGTAAAACCAGAAGAATATGAAACCTCTGACAAGGATTAAAGATGTCTTGAACTATAGAGTATAGAGCAACTTGGAGCCAAGCAAGATCAGCCTTGATAAGGAGATATATCGCCATCACTCATAGGAAAATATGTGGCTCTAAGGAGGAGTGAGGTACAGTAGGTAGGGCAGAAAAGTGATTAGGTATATCCCATAATCCTAGTCTGCTTTCCATAAAAGGACCCTGTATTGCAGCACAGTCCAAGGTGGCCCCAATTCACGAGGCTTCCCAAAAGGTTCTGTGCATGCTTAGATGACCTGATGCAACCTACTCTTGGGTCTACCCCAGAATCATAACTTTAACCCTTTTGTTTCTTCTACATAGTGCCTATTGCAGTATAACTCATAGTTTTGTGGGTGAATTCCTGGTATCTTAGAACACTATATAAAATATCAGTAGCTGCTCATTTTGAATGTGATTGCATTAATTTAATTGGTAAATCATATAAACTTGTTCATGACCAGTATACTCATTATTTCCTTTCATTCACTTCAGCATGATTCTATTAAATGATTTTTAGACTCTTGAATCTTCCTGGTTTAATTTATTCTGTACCCTCATTCTTTTTGGTTGCTGTGTCCTTCCGTCCTTTCTCTTTTGAGAAAATATTTCACACTTCATATGCAAAATCAGAGGCATTTCTCATGGATCCTTTAGACTCTGAGACCCTATGACCTCTGTAGTCTTAAGTTAAAACTGCTCTGTCCAGATCTGTTTGAATGTTTATGTAATAGCATCTCTTACTTTGAGTTCTGAGTTTTCCAAATCTTGTCATTCAGTGTCTCCTGTGGTATCTTCCTTCTTCTAGAGCATATATCCATCTCTCTGTCATGCTTTTTTCAAGTCTATTCCTTTTGGTTCTGATGGATTCTCCGCAGGTTTCTGCCATTTGCCCAGGATCACCAGCATTTCCTTCTGGATTTTTCTTCATCTCAGATGGTTATGTTTCTCATTATTTTTGGACCCTTTTATATCTTCTCTGAGGGACATTAACACATTCACTTATTTATTCAGTCATTCAACAGATATTTTTTGAGTCACTACTATGTACCTGAGCTGTTCTAGGTGTTAGGATAAATTGTAAACAAACATGGTCCAAACCCTTGTGGAATTTTCTATCCAGTTGAAGCATAAAACATTAATCTCACCCATCTACAACTGTTACATTTCCATTACTGAATTTGCATGTGAAATCAGGGGAAGGAAGTTTTTATTACAAAATTATCTGTACATTTGCAACCCAAAAAGGAATATAATAATCTTACCTTTTTGCTGGTAGCTTTGGCACAATTTCAAGACCATTTGGCATGTTTCCAACAAAATGAGTCGGTTATCCTCTATAAAAATCTTGTTAATAATTAAAACCAATATTTATGAGGCATTGTGCTTCTTGCCCATTATTGGCATTATTTCGTATGATCCTCATAACAAACATATGAGGAAACCAGCACAAAGAAGGTAAGTCACTTGCCCAAAGTTATTAAGATACTAAGTGAGAAAGTGAGATTTCAAATCCAAGTCTGTTTGTTCCCCAAATCTGAGCTCTGTTATCTCTCCTGTTTGCTGGTTTCCATCACTAGTGAAATTAATCAAAAGTCAAATGTGTAAAATTTGTGTTCCCCTTTCACTTATTAACCATCCAATATTTCTGCTCTGTAAAATGTTAGGGAATCTTAGTTTCAAAAATCAAGAAATAACCATATGCACAAAGCCACTTTTGGGTTGGTTGGTTTTGATTATGAAAGAGAGTATGACTTTTGGGATACTGGGAAATATTTACTATTAAGTGAAAATGTTTTTGTGAAAAGGTTGCATGTTAGTATATATGATTTTAAATCATAACTTCTGCTTAATTGAGAGTCAGCAAACATAACTTTGTTACAAATGAAATTTTTTAAAATGAGAAGATGAAAAAACACCATATATGATTTCCTCTGAACTATATTATGTATATTTTTCACTTTTTAGACATTTGCTTAACATATTTCATCCAAAAATAAGAAATAGAGCATCTCAATAAAGGCTGTATATTTCACCGTGCCCCTACTGAAATTTCAGGTTCCCTTTTTATCCATTGTTTGTATCATCTATAAAAAATATTTTTGTGTCCTTTACATTTTCACTACCAGGAGACTTTTCCTCCTAGATAAAGATTCTAGATAAAGATTGCTGCCCGCCCCCCCCACCCCCCCGCCAAAGGAAAACTTGGCATAGAAATACTATTATATAGGGACGCCTGGTTCAGTTGGTTAAGCGTCTGCCTTCGGTTCAGGTCATGATCCCAGGGTGCTGGGATCGAGTCCCACATCGGGCTCCTTGCTCAGCGGGGAGTCTGCTTCTCCCTCTGCCTGCCACTCACCCTGCTTGTACCCTCACTCTCTCTCTGTCTCTAGCAAATAAATAAAATCTTTAAAAAAATATATTATATAAATATTATATAAAGTCTCTTTTATTTTGCTTCTTTGCAATTTAATACTTAGTTTTATGTTTTAGAATATAGATTTATGTAGTATTTAAAAACATTGGACTAGAAATTAAACAAGATCTCTGCCATGCTTTACCATTAATACTGGACAAATTACTTAATTTTTTGCATGCTTTTGGTCTCATATGGGATGTCACCAACTCACTGTGACATGCTTAACTAGAAGCTTTACCTTTTATGTTTGGATTATAAAATTTACCCAGCTAGAATTTAATTCCAAGGATAAGAACATGTAATACAAAAATGTAATGTATTATAATAGCCATTGAAAAAATAAAACAATTTTGACACAGATCTAAGGTAATACCTACCCTTATTTTCTACCTTTTAAAATAGAGTTTAAACATATTTAGATATTTCAGTACAATGTTTGCTAACTTCCAAGTCATTTTTTCAGTATATATTTTTCATCATTGCTACATTGATCTTTCATTGGAAACTTGGGCCTATCGAAATCTTTGTCTCAGATGAAAAACAGATCTTTAATATCTTTAATAGATTCTGCTTTTCTTTTTAGGACCAAGTAATTAAATCTTTGATATGCAAATATATAATTTAAGATCAATTCAAGTTAATCCTATATTGGCTCATCTTTTTTTAAAAAAATTGTCTTCGCTTTAAAAAATACATCACCATGAATTCTTTGGAAGACAGCCATTATATAAATACAGGGTATCTTGTTACTATTTATAAAATATTTTTGCCATTTCTTTTAATGGTGGCTGATTTTTCTTCCTGGGGCTTTTTTCTCCCATTCTTAAGCAATCCACTCCCCTATCCCCTACCCCTATCCCCAACTAATATTTCCTTGTTGCCATCATTTTTCCTTATTTATTTGGCTGGAAATTGATACTGTTAGTGACAATGGGTTTTTAAAGAGTTGTATTAAATATTTTTTATTGTCTTTACATTTGTCCGTTACTTTTTTTTCTAATATAATGTTTTTGTCTTTTTTCAAAATATTGGCTTCCATTTTATTTGATTAAGGAAATTGATGGGACATCCATAAAGAAGAGAATATACAGAGGAAGACGTATTTTATAACTATAAACCAATACTTTCAGAAGAGTTAACAGTACTTTTATCACTACCCATGTTATAGGATGAGGCAAGCCAAGAGAAACAAAGGATTAAAGTTGATTTAGGCTGATAAGAGGTTACAGAAAATGAGGGTCTCAGCGAACACTGAGCTTCAGTCAGAACATGAGCTACTCTAGAAAGGAGAATATAAATTCTTAAACAATAGAAGGTGGAGTCTAATCTGACGTCAGAGAAGCTCCTGACAGCAGAAATGAGTAGATTCCAACTATGGAAATAGAAATTGGCACAAACGGGGTCAGTAGGAAGGAAAGAGAAGGAAACCCTGGTCTGGTTGACCCAGGGATAGCATCCGCTGTGCCATGTAAATGTATTTTGTCTGTGTAAGCAACACAGCAGGTCATGACCACTGAAACGAGCAGGGTTGAGCAACACTGCCTGCCTAGGTTTAGGGCAATCCACTTGAGTGTGAGGAAACAAGGAATGGCAGGTTTTGTTGGCAGGCGCTATAGAGCAAGGTTTCCCACATCATTATTATCATCATTATTAACAGTAATTATTGTTGATTGTCCTCTCTGGAGGCTAATCTAAATCTCGTATTTTGGATAATGGCATTTTTAACATTCAGTTCAAGAGAAACTGTTCTCCTATTACCTGAGGCCTTTTGAAACCTTTGCAAGAATCCTTGGGCACTGGAACAATTACAAGGGTTTTCTTAGAGCTTTTTGTCTATTGTCAATTAGTCTTCAGTTAGTTAGGAAGCCCCCAAATTTTCTTTTTCAAAGGTGACAGTGGATCATCCATGCAGGGATGTTGAGAGAATTTACAAATACTGATGTAAGTGTCCATAGTCCCTTATCTGTAATTCAGAGCTTCAAAAAATTTGGAGGGAAAACCCCACACTTTTTTTAATAAGAAAAAATTAAGTAAAAGTATTTTTAGTTCAGGCAGCAAATTCAGACTTGAACTTATTTGGTGGCAAATTCAGAACTGAATTTATGTGAGGCTATTAATAGGCTTTGTATTTCCCCTATGTGAATATTTCTGTATTTCACATGTGTTTGAATCTCAAGTGCTGCTCCAGCCCCCTCTGGGGATGTTATATAATATATAGTATAAATATATAGTATATATATTTCTTAGTTTAAATTTCTAAAATTAAAAAAATATATGTGTATATCAATTCTGAAATTTTACTGGCCCCAGGGATTTTGAGTGACAGATATTGTGACCATTAGTAGTTTTAATCATGTGACCTTGTAATCACATATTTAGTAACTGTTAACTATGATAGGCCTCATCATCCTGAAGAAACTAATACAGGTAGTCTCTAATCAGTTTTCTCAGAATCTATTTATCACAGAAATGCTGTTTTACATGGTAGTTATGCTTGGTGGTATTATGTCCCTTTAACCAATCCATAATGTATCTAAGACATAATATTAACAGTTCTGTGGATCTTACGGCAATGTTTCTATGAAAATATTTTCAGAATGTACCTATCTCCTTTACCCTAGCCTGGCCCATCCTCAAACATGAAAACAGCCCTACTGCATTATTCACATGACTTCTGAGGCTCACTTATCCCATCACACAATGAGAGTGAGAATTCCAACAGGCTGAGTCCATTGCTAAAGGCTCCTTTAACTGACAGGATGCAGGCTGGGATGAATTGTTTGTCTGTTTTGTTTTGTTTTGCCTCTCATAATAGCTTCACTATTGTTTGCATTCTTTTCTTCTGTAGACTCTAAGAACTGCCCTACCTAAATCCTTTTTCATTTATACCATCTATAATTATTCTTTTTTTTTTTTTTGAAGTAATGGGGCTAGGTTCCCTTCTTTCTTATCTACCCCTTCACTTTATCTTTAATTTTGAATTATCCACTTAACTCTTCTCTAAGTCTCTCAATTTTCCTTTCATAAGGAAGGCTAATAGTTTTTACTCAAAAACACATGATAGATGATTAGAGCTATTAAGTGACTGAGACTGGGTAGAAAGAATATTGGAGTACTACTTCCAAGAAGTTAGAAAAGCTGGAAGCATGACTTCTTGTCTATCATGACCTTTTGTTTTCTTGCAGATTATTATTTTATAGGACATTCAGTTTCCTAAGGGATACATTTCCTGTAAATGATCTTTCAATTTCACTCTATGCTACCCACATACAAATAATGCACACATTGGTAGATTGCTTTTAAACAAATATCCTAGAAACCATCCATGCAAACAAATTTCTTAGAAAGTAATTACATTGGAGCCTATGTACTTATTTCAGTGCTGCTGCTTTGCTTAACTACTTTTGGAACTCCTTAGGTTGTCTTTACAGTCTGTGCCATTATTTTGAATATTATCTGTATTATTAGTCACTTTTTGAGAATTAATTTAGAATTTACAGACAACTGTTTTTCTGAGTAATGTCTAATGAGGAAGGTTTTGTGTTTTGTTTGTTTCATTCTTGGTCAAAAACAAGTGAAAGCTAAAAAGCAGATTTTGGGGGTGTCTTTTAAATTGATTCTTAAACTAGTTCTAGAACAAGAGGTTCAAAGCTATTTGGAACAGTTGTAGCTCTGTAATCCTATACTTGAATGGAGCAACATTTATTTGGTGTATAGATTATTGAATGTTGATTTAAAATACATACTCATTATTCTTAGGCTTATTGTACAAGTGTATGTAAAATTCAGATAGAGACACATATATGGGATCATTGGGAAATTGAAGCTGTAAGAATTCAGATACAAAAGAAAGTTTTCTAGGGGCACCTAGGTGGCTCAGTCAGTTAAACATCTGCCTTCAGCTCAGGTCATGATCTCAGAGTCCTGGGATCGAGCCCTATGTTGGGCTCCCTGCTCAGTGGGAGCCTGCTTCTCTCTCTCCTCCCCACTTGTGCTCTCTCTCGCTATCTCTGTCACTATCTGTCTCTCTCAAATAAATAAATAAAATCTTTAAAACAAAACAAAGTTTTCTTCAAAACCTAGCATGTTTCAATCATTCTTTCATTGTTTTGAGCTGATTAATCTATCTGGAAGAGCAGAAGAGACTGATCTGGAATAACATTTTTGTAAGTTCTGTTTATGAAGTACCCAAAAAATAACAGGTAATTATTGGGTATGCATTATCCTATTTAATATTTGTAACAATCATTGTTATGAATATTGTTTAAAAGAGAAAGTTTAAAAATATCTTGTTTAAAAGAGATACATGTTCTCTTTTAAAGATTGAGGAAAGTAAGGTCCAGAAAACTGAAGACTACCATGCCTTTGATCACATGGCTAAGTAGCAAAGCCTTCTGAGCTTCTAACTTTTTTTGAAACTGCTCAAAATTACTTAAACCATGCCTCTACTGCTATGGGCATGATCCTTTGACCAATTAGAAGTGTATTCTATTATTTATATGATACAGCTACAGTGCCAAGAGATTAATTGCAGTATTCATTGTTTGTACTTTAATGGCAGACTTTTTCAGTATTGTATATTGGAGCTCTCCAAATTTCTTACCCTGGCCCAAATGACCCTACATGATTGATTTGACTTCTGACTATCTCTCCACCCTCATGTGTAATCCAAATTAACCTATCTCTTGACACACCAAATTTATTCCTCCTTTAAGACATTTACACAAGTTGTTTCTTCTGCCTAGAATGTTCTTGCCTTCAGTCTTTCCATGGCTGACTCTTGTTAGTCAGGTCTCAGCTTAAATGTTAACTATTCAGAGAAGTCTTCTCCAACCACCACCAAAGCTTAAGAAATCACTCACGTCACATCACCTTGTGTTAATTCTGTTGATGGCACCTACTACAATCCAGTATTTTCCTGTTTATGTGTTTATTGTCTCCCTTACTGTGTAAGGGAGTGTAAGCTGCATGACAGCAGAACCTTGAAACAACCTGGCCAAGAAATTGCTGTAGGAATAAATGAATAAATTGGGTTGAGAAATTTGCATAATAGATTATTCAAATTAAAGAAGACTAGGAATAAAAAAGGTTTAGGGATATTTGGAATAGTGGTTCTCAAAGCTTGTTAAGCCATCAGCAGCAACATCACCAGGGAATATGTTAGAAATGTAATTCCAAAAACTTTACCATGACCTGTTGAATCAGAAACTCTAGAGGTGGGACCTTGCAGTCTGTTTTAATCTCTCCAGGTACTGTGCTCGCTTCGGCAGCACATATATTAATCTCTCCAGGTACTGATTCTGATGCAGAACCATTGAATTAGACATTTCTTTGTACCAATCAGTTATCAGAATTATCAGTTTTGTTTTGTTTGTTCTTAAGCCAGATTTAAAAAATTAAATTTTAAATTTAAAATTAAACTAAAATTTTTTAATTTTCACACATATAGAAATTTCAAAAATATACAACCCTAGTGAGAGTCAATATAGCTGATTCAGTGAATTGAGGACATAATTTTGTCTACTTGAGTATCATAAGATTTTTTTTCCAAAAGTATTCTTTGAGTTAAATTTTCCTAGTTTCTAAAGAAGTTTGGAATTTCTTTGAATCTGCTTTAAGACCAACTGCAACAAAGAATAATTAATTAAATTTTTAGTAAGTTGTAGACAAAGCTTGATCAAAGATGTACATTGGCATTCTAAGGATTAGTATAGTCTAGTATCTCTTACAGATCTTTAGAAAGAAAATTCAATACAGAGCCTTGTATTTGAAACCCACTGCTCTAAAATGAAGGTTTACTCAGAGACTTTAAAGTATTTTCAAAATCCCGCTTATATTTTATCTCTTGAAATACTAATGTACACTGTCATTTTCATATCTACCCTTTAGGTAGTATTTAACTACCTTTAGTGGTATGAGTACATGATTAAGTGGTTCACAAAAAGAATGAGTCCAGAATGGCAGCTGCATTAATATTTTGAGGTATTGATGTTCTTCCTATCAGGCACAGTACCAAAGCCTTAACTTTTTTCATCTAGAAGAGAATACTGTGGAAACTAGCATGTTTAATTTTCTGAAACTCTAATTAAACATTTTTGAGGAAGAAGAAATACAACTTACGGAATGCTGGCCACAGACATTATGTACAGTTATATACAGGTATTAGAGCTAATAGTTCTAGTAGCTATAGAATCTGCTATTCAGAAAGTAAGATAAGTGATTTGACTCAAGTTTATGGGGACTATGCCACAGAAACAGGATTCAAACCTAGGTGTGTCTGATTCCAAAGCAGTGCTTTCTCTACCATTCAGTGCTGCCTTATAACTTCCAGCATATAAAAAACCAGGTGAATCATCTTAAATCATTATTGGAAGCTAGTAGGGTATAAATAATAAATGAATAAATAAAATTATGGCAAGTGATTGCTCTCTACTCATTAAATGTGGTTAAAAGGTTGACATTACTCCAGCATATGCCTAATGCCTTGAAAATGTTGGATCACAATTAAGAAATCCAGGTTCAGCAACTCTTTTTAACAAGTGGAAAAATGTTGTTTGTCATAGAAATGTTCATTTTCAAATCCCTAAAAGACCACGGTGAATATTAAGATGTCACTTTAAAATAAATATTTGAGGGGCGTCTGGGTGGCTCAGTTGTTAAGCATCTGCCTTTGGCTCAGGTCAGGATCCCAGGGTCCTGGGATCGAGCCCCACATCGGGCTCCCTGCTCAGCGGGAAGCCTGCTTCTCCCTCTCCCACTCCCCCTGCTTGTGTTCCCTCGCTGTGTCTCTCTCCCTGTCAAGTAAATAAATACAATCTTTAAAAATAAATAAAATAAAATAAATATTTGAAAGTGAACAAATTTTCCCTTATTCTGTTGCTTTAGAAATTAAAACTATAGTACTTCGTTACGTTACTTCTACATTAGATCTTGAAGGGAATAGAAAATTAAATGTAATTGCTGGGAAATCATGTATAGTTGACTCCCTGTCATACTATATATTGTTGGTTGCATAATACCTTTAACACATATATAATCTGTATTTAAGTAAAAGTGCCTGATTTACTTACCATTAAAGTGCTATAGTAATATAGTGTGTATTTTAAAGAGATACTTTTGTTTGAAGACTCATTTTCAGATGCTTAAAATTTATTCCCCTCTTATAAAAGGTGGGAACATTTAATTAATAGACTTAACATTTATAAAGTGTTTTGAGAGTGTGTGGTGTAGTATAAATACAAATTACTATGAGTAATACATGTCTGTATGCATAATACTCATTTTTAAATTAATTCCATTACTATGAGTTATGTTCTTTTTGGAGTGTTCTTGCTACCTTCAACAGACTTGAAAAAAAAATTTTGAATGAAGAAGCAATTTTAGATGTTCAGTGTTTGCAGTGTTAAATGTTAATTGGAATCCCTGAGCTCTAATGCCACCTTAAATGGTCTTATGTGTGGGAGAGGGGAAATCGAGGTACTCTTTTATTCTTAAAAGAGAATAGAGAAAAAAGTAATTGAAATACTGCTAAGAGTTAAAAGAGCAATACTATCAATATTTAATTACCCCAGGACAAATCAGTTTAACATTTACACTTTTCCATTTTCTTTCTTTCTTTGATATGGTTTTGACTATTTAAAAGCAAATTACAAGAGAGCAGAGAAGGAAAAGGAAATTACAGAGAAAGAAAAGGAAATACTGCAGACAGACTATAAACATTTAACCTAGTAATTTGTTAGGAGTTCTGAAAAAATTTGAGGGATAAGTTGCTGAAATAACAAAGCTAAAGAATTAAAAAGTATTGTTCTTATTTTAGAGCAATAGTTCTCCACTGCGGGTGATTTTTGTCCCCGCAGGGCATATTTGGCAGTGTTTGGAGATATTTTTGATTGTCCTCACCTGAGAGAATCAGGATGTTACTACTGGCAGCTAGTGGGTAGAGGTTAGGGAAGATACTAAACATCATACAGTGCACAGGACAGCTCCCAACAACAGTTTTCCAGTTTAAAATGTCAATAGTGTTGGGGTGAGAAACCCTGTCTTAAAAAGAGACAGACCCCTCTTATTTCAAAAACAATAGAAATACAGGGGGATATGCATAAGGACACACACCTACTAAATGAAGTAGCCAAAACTTGAACTTGGACCTCCTGACCCCAAGCTATTGTGCTTTCTTGTTTCTCATTGTTCTTAGATTCAAAACTTCCGTTAATTTTGGAGAATTATGGAGAACAAAAAGGAGCAAGAGAATTATCAGTCAAAGCTGAGTCTCCATTTCCATTTCTCTTAACTGTAGTGTAATTGGGTTTATATTTTGTTTGTTCAGGTGTCTTATAAAATACCTAAAGTACCTTTTGTTTTGGAATTGGTAGCTTCAGTTTTTTCTCCATTAAAAGTTAAACAATATGTATTATCTGTGTATGTTCAGTCCCAGGCATCTAGCAAGACATACCAAAAGGGCCTAAGAATTTAAAGATGAAATTCTAGTTTTCAGGAAAACTGCAGGATAAAAGATAATGAGACCTTTAAAATGTGGGAGAAATTATTCAAAATGTAAGTTGGGGGCGCCTGGGTGGCTCAGTCGTTAAGCGTCTGCCTTTGGCTCAGGTCAGGATCCCAGGGTCCTGGGATCGAGCCCCGCATCGGGCTCCCTGCTCAGCGGGAAGCCTGCTTCTCCCTTTCCCACTCCCCCTGCTTGTGTTCCCTCTCTTGCTGTCTGGCTCTCTCTGTCAAATAAATAAATAAAATCTTTAAAAAAAATGTAAGTTGAACAAGGATAGAAACTGTCTTGCATCTAAATTTGTTTGCAGGAAACCTCCTAAATGTCCAAGAATAGGAAATGTTTGGGTATATGACAGTATTTATATATAAAGGAATATTATGTGCTTATTATAAATGATGTTTCTGAAGAATGTGTTATCACAAAGGTAGATCCTTAAGTGAGAAAAATAAAAGATACAAAATAGAAGATATAAGATGCAAAATTTATATAGCTGCTTTTAATGAAAAGGCATAGAAAAATACTGGCAGATAAAATATCTGGTGTATAGAATTATTTATAAATTCAGAGCAGAGTACTACAGCATTCTATTTAATGCAATAGATAATACTGATCCATTTATTCATGTAGCAGATAATTCCTCAATGTCTTCTGTGTTTCAAACGCTGTGCCAAATTCTAGGGACAAGGCACTAAGCAAGAAAAGCACAAAACTTTTCTTTAAAATGCTAATAGTCTTATCAGGGAAAACAGATAAGCAGTAACAAATTGTGTTAAGTAGTAAAGGGGTCCAGTGGGATTATATAGCTGAAGCCCTGTATTGTTATAGTAAGGATAAGCTAGGCCAAACTTGCTAACAAATTAAACCAGAAATCTCCATAATTTATCATAAAAAGAATTTTTTCCCACTTAAGTAATGTCCAGTTTGTATCAGGTAGCCCTCCACTATCTTGGAGAAACATGTGGCTTTTCACTCTGGAAAACAGTTTGGAGGTTCCTCAAAAGTTAAAAATAGAACTACCGTATAGTCCAATAATTGCATTACTAGGTATTTACCCAAAGAATAAAAAAATACTAATTTGAAGGGATACCTGTACCCTGATGTTTATAGCAGCGGTATCTACAATAGCCAAAGTACAGAAACAGCCCAAATGTCTACTGACTGATGAATGGATAAAGAAGATGTGGTATATGTATACAATAGAATATTACTCGGTCATAAAAAAGAATGAAATCTTGTCATTTGCAATGACGTGGGTGGAGCTAGAGAGTATTATGCTAAGCGAAATAAGTCAAATACCATATGATTTCACTCATGTGGGATTTAAGAAGCAAAACAAACTAGCCTAGAGAGAAAAGGAGAGAGAGAGAGAGAGAGAGAGAGAGGCAAACCAAGAAATAGACTCTTAGGTATAGAGAACAAACTGATGGTTCCCAGAGGGGAGGTGGGTGAGGAGAATGGGTTAAATAGGGAATGGGGACTAAGGAGGGCACTTGTGATGAGCACCAGCTGTTCTATGGAAGCATTGAATCACAAAATTATAAACATGAAACTAATATTAAAAAAAAAAAAAAAACAGAAACATGGCTTTTTCAGTTGTCATGACAGTGAAAGGGAGAGCTGTAGAATCCCACTGGACATTTTTAAAGACCAGTCCTGAATGATTTATATCTTTTTCCTCCACATCTTCCTGGCCAGAAATCAGCCTCATTCCTCCATCCTAACTAGAAATGTTAGAAAATGCAGAAGTGATACATTTGACTATTTGTTGAGCACCAGCTTTGCCACTGGTCTTTACCACAAATTGGGCTAGTCAGGAAAGGCTTTCCTAGAAGCTGTGGCATCTAAATTGAGACCTGAAAATTAAGAAGCAGTTAGTTACACCTGGAAAGAGAGGTTATTTCAAGTAGACATATTTTGTGCCAATGCCTAGAGGAGAAAGAAGGATGACTCTTCTAAGTACTTGAAATTTAGTGCTTGAACATTGAATGTGGGGGGAGGGCAAGCAGGGGCACAGTCATGAAGGACTTTATAAGCTGTTTTAAGGTATTTTATTCTGAAGGCAACAAGAAGCCACTGCAAGGCTTAAAGCATGGCAAAGTTTAAGTAATGTGAGTAGAGTAATAAACTTTGCATTTTAGAAAGATCATTCTGGTTGCAAGGAAGAGTGTGGATTGGAGGAAAGCAAAATTATAGGTGGGAGGCCAAATGAGAAACTCTAGTCTCAGTCCAGTTAAGCAATGATGGTGACCTGCATACGGAAGGGGGAGAAAGAAATAGATTGGGGGTGATATTTAAGAGGTATAATTATTGGAGTATAGTGTTTGTTGGGTGGGCAGGAATGAGGAATGGGTTATATGAGGGATGAGGAGTGATTGGTTCAGTTTGGAACATGTTGAGTTTGAGACATACAAGACATCAAAGTGTTTATGTCCAAACAAAAGAATACATAGGTCTGGTGATCAGAAGAGAAATCTGAGCTGAAGTTACAGATTTGGAATTTATCAGCATATAGATAATAACTGAAGCCACAAGAGTAGGTGAGTTTGTATACAGGAAATGCCTACTATACAAAGGGAAGAGGGCCTGTGGCACAGCCCTACAGACAAGATTTAAGACAGAGGTTCGTTCTTTCACAGTGCATCTGAAATGATGAACTTTCTGAAAACATGGTACCTGGTTTCCACAGTCTGGAGATTGTGATTCAGTTGGTCTCAGTGTGTCCTATTTCAAAAGCTTCCTTGGTGATGTTAATGTTCAGCCAAGATTGAGAACATGCATGTAGGGTTAGCCAGAGAGAGAAGAGAACACAACGGTGACTAATAATCAGTGAGATAGGATGAAAACTATCCGTTGTCTCCAAGCCAAAGAAAGAAAAATTTTAAAGAATGAGCTGAATCAGAATTGCTGAGATGTGTTGAAAAATAATGATCAAAAAGTATCATTGGATTTTCCAATATGAGTATGAATTAATGACTTGAAATAATGGTCATGGAAGCATAATTGCTGTAATTTGTTAAGTGAGTGGTAGAGAAAAGGAGACTTGATGTCTCCCTTCTTTCATGGAGTTTGATTATGAAAGGGAAGAAGGGGAAAAAAGCATAGTACCTAGAGAGAATTTGAGGTTGGAGGAGGCCTCTTTTTATAATGGGAGAAACTTAAGCAAGTTTAACTGCTAAGGGCTGTAGAGAGATGAACAAATTAGTATCAGAAAGGATAAATAGGTAAAGGGAGTGAGACTAGAAAAGCACAGCACAGGAAGAGAAACACCTTTCTGTTCTAAGAGGAGGAGAGAATTGGAAATCTGTCAGTTTTTAGCAATGGTGGTAGAAAATTGAGGGAGTTGAATTCTCATCTCATCTAAAGGCAATTATTTTTTTCTGTTAACCAGCACTTTATATCATCTGCTAGGAGTGAAAGAAGACATGGTAAGGACAGAGTTTTTGAGAAGTGATTAATATTTAAGATGATCACAGTGGAGGAATAGAGAGCTAAATAGAGAAAGCTAACAGGATTATCTGGCATCATTGGGGCCCAGGGGATGTTGACCCAAGGATTTATGGTGGCCACTGTAGAGTTTTATATTTTGCCATTGTTCTCTTGAAGCACTCAGGACCCAGGTACAATGGAAGGACAGAGGGCAGGGGATTGAAAATATTGACAGGCAAGTGCTTGAAGTGATGAAGTGTGTTAAAGCAGGGTAGGAAAGGGACTGAAAAGGACAAAGGTAGTTATAGAGAAAGCCTCTGAAAGTAAGCAGTTTTTTAAAACACACACTACCAGCGTGTATATGTAATTATAAATTATATGTATTTATCTCTGTGCTAATATACTTTATATAAGCTTATATCATCCTGTACATCCTACCTTAGAGAGTACTTGCCTTGAGAATCTATAAATTGGATTGTAATTAGAAGAGAACACTGGGCAGTTGGGAGGTCATGGTCAGAGTAAAATGTCTGAATGTATTATTTTGAGGGTATAGCAGTATGACATCTGGGCATGTCTGTGGAAATGGTTGATTGACTCACCGAGAAAAATCAAGAAATGGAAGATAAGTATGGGGTCATTCATGTAGCACACTGAAATTATTCTGGTTGATTGCAATATCTGGATAGGAAGGAAAACATTTGAACCAAGTGCCAGAGAATAAAATGTGAAAGGGGTTTTTGAAGAGGAAGTTACCTAATGGGTAACAGTAAGGAAGAGAGGTAAATACAGGAACCTAAAAAAAGCATGGGTTTGCACTCCCTGAGAGACTTTTTGTATAGAATACCAGGAGTAGACAATGAATACTGACAGACCTTCCTAACTCAAAAGTAATTATTCACATCTATTGTAGGTGTTTCATTTAGGTAAACAAGTCCCTCATCTCCTGTTGATAACCCCCGGGAGGGATAAAGTGATTTGTACTCTAGAGTTAATTGTTATAATGAAATTAATACTTAGTTTAAATCAGTATTAAGGAGTAGAAGTAAAAACTTACAAGAATTGGAGAGAGTAATTTTATAATCATTAGTTAAATGTCCTTATTTTCTTTCCAGAAAATTGGAATCCATCTTATACTTTTGTTGACTCATGAATGCATTTATGTGATAGTTTTTATAATGATATTATTTCATGTAGATTGAGGTTTAACTTAATGGAGAGAAAAAAATGAATGAAATCGGTATTGTCTTGAATCCTACCAGGTGTGTGATCCTAAGTATGGAGTACTTATAATGACAAATCTAGATAACTTAAGAGATTTTGGATTTCTGGAGGTGATCAAGAATCTACAAACTAGGGTAACATGAGGAAGTGAGAAGAGTATCAGGAGAGACAGGAACAGAGGGAGAACTGTGTCTGATTTGCAAAATTTTCTGGAACCAGAATGGAGATTGTTTTATCTCTAATCATCACACATGATGCCTTTGGTATATTTTGGGTGCCCTGAATTAGAAAGACTCATTTGGAAAGTTGCTAACTTCAGGTTATCAACCTAATGGTTGATCCTGGCCATTGGCTGGGGGATTTAATTCTTCTCCAAAAGAACCCCTCCATATGGTCTCTCCTCATGGACTAGTTTGAGCTTCCTCACAGCATGGTGAACAAGATCAGGAGCAAGTATTTCAAGAAGGAAAACTAGGTAGAAGCTTTATCCTTTTTATGATCTAGCCTCAGAAATTACATAGCATCATCTTTATCATAATGTATCTGCTGCAGTGGCCAGTCATAAGCCCTTACCCATGTTCAAGGGAAGGGACATAGAAGCTACCTCTCAGCGAGAGGAGTGTCAGTCTCATTGTAAGAAGAGAATGTGAGAAAAGATTGATTGATTGAGTAGCATCTTTGGAAAGTATAGTCTCGCACACTCCTCACTTAAAAATGTTCACAAATAAGAATGAATCTATGTTCCACTGCTCTAGTAACAGTCACTAAGTGCCCTTTATAGCTTACATGTTGGTTATTCATCCGTGATGTCTTTGACATTATTTTTGAGGTATTTTATAAATGTTAGTAACCCCACCTTGTCCACTATGTACAAAAGCAGAAAGAAGGCTAGATGTGGTACTAAGAAAAATTGTATGATTCCATTGGAAATAAAAATTTTTAATTAAAACTGATAAAACTATACTGCTTGTCGGGGCGCCTGGGTGGTTCAGTCGCTAAGCATCTGCCTTCGGCTCAGGTCATGATCCCAGGGTCCTGGGATAGAGCCCCACATCAGGCTCCCTGCTCGGCGGGAGGCCTGCTTCTCCCTCTCCCACTCCCCCTGCTTGTGTTCCTGCTCTCGCTATCTCTCTCTGTCAAATAAATAAATAAAATCTTAAAAAAAAAAAAAAAACTCTACTGCTTGTGTGTTGTCACTTTCGATATATAAATAAATGTAATTAAATGAGCATCCTTTCAGAACCTAAAACAATTTTAGGTATAAGTATGGAAGTTCAGTAGTACTTTATCATTTTTATAAGTCTGCTAGCTAGGTAAGACAGTTCCAAGTTTGTTTTTTAACCTCATTTCACTGCATTTTCTGTTTACTAGCCTCAGTATAATAAAAAAAAATAGTCAACTTCAAAGAAAATTGTGTTCTTTCACTAAAAATAGATGTTAAAAGTTAAAACTACAACTCATTAGGTTTGTTTTTCTTTGGTTGATCCTGATTTTCTCATGTGTTTTATATGTGTTTGTGCAAGATGTGTGTGTGTGCCTGCATGTGTGCACACGTGTGTATATATCCACAAATATGTGGAACAATCTCTATATACATACATAATAGCCGTAAACCCCCAAATTATCCTTTTCTTGTTTCATTTGCCTATCTTAACCATCCACTGCATCCTCTGATTTAAATGATCCAGGATGGGCGCCTGGGTGGCTCAGTTGGTTAAGCGACTGCCTTCAGCTCAGGTCATGATCCTGCAGTCCCAGGATCGAGTCCCAAGTCGGGCTCCCTGCTCAGCGGGGAGTCTGCTTCTCCCTCTGGCCCTCCCCCCTCATGTTCTCTCTCTCTCTCTCTCTCAAATAAATAAATAAAATCTTTAAAAAAAAATAAATGATCCAGGATGGGTGCCTGCATGGCTAAGTCAATTAAGCGTTGGACTCTTGATTTTGGCTCAGATCATGATCTCAGGGTTGTGAGATGGAGCCCCACCTCTGGCTCCATGCTCAACACAGTCTGCTTGAGATTCTCTCTCTCCCTCTCCCCCTGTCCCCGCTCTCTCTCTCTCTCAAATAAATAAATAAAATCTTAAAAATACAATACAATAAAATGATCCAGGAATGGGCACCTGGGTTATTGAGTTGGTTAAGCGTCAAACTCTTGATCTCAGCTCAGGTCTTGATCTCAAGGTTGTGAGTTCAAGCCCTACATTGGGCTCCATGTCCAGTGGGGAGCCTACATAAATTAATTAATTAAAATAAAATAATGTGTTCCCAGAAGGTCTGAATTAAATTGGAGGAAAAGGTTTAAAAAATCGTGTCTCTATTCTTGATGTCAATTTTGCTTTCCTAATCCATGCCATCCTCCCTTCTTCTGCATCAAAAATATTGGATGAACAAGTTTTAACTGGGTGTGAAGTTAAGCAAGATATCACTTTCATTTACTTAGCCAAATTTCAGACAGCCTCTGACATAAAAAATACCTTCTGACCAGTCTACTTTGATAAAAAGTTGAGTGGAAAAAATTGTGGTGTCCACTATTTTTGCTGGGTACTGTAATGAGTACAGTTACCTCATTTAATCCTCAAAACGACTCAAAATAGTATGTATTATTTTCTCTATTTCTCTGTAAAGAAAGCAAAAGGCTGGAAGAAATGAAATAGCTTGTCTGTTACATAGCTGTGGCATAGTGGTGACAGTAAGATTCTAAGCCAGGTCTAAGTCCAAATACTGTCTTCTTTCATTTTGTATCAGTACCTTTAGTTTTTCTACATTTCTCAGGTGAGTACTACTTTGATTTTGGTTTAATATTTATGTGAATGATCAGGATTATATTGCTTGTTTTATTCAGCTAGATATGTGTATAAATCTGGATTATTTATATAGGGCTTTTGCAGGAGCAGTAAAAGACTTAGAAGAGCAAGACCATTGGCCCTACTAGGAGCTCAGTCTGTTCATTGGCAAATCAAAATTTTAAGGTCTTTTTTATGACCAAAAATCTATACAAAAGAAACTATGAAGAGCATAATTTAATATGTTGAACAGGACCACAACATTCCAGCTCACCAAGAAAAGATAGATGGAAAAATTTAATCAGAACATAAAAAGTTGACTGTAAGAAAATATGACATTCTGTGAGAAATCAAACTGTTGCCTTAGAATAAATCCCTCACATATCCACGTAGGCAGCATGAAGAAAATAAAAAGTACATTATCCACATGTATTATGTTTTTCTTTATTGTGCCAAAGCCAAACACAACCCCAGCTGTGTTGCTACTTATTGCTTTCTTTCTATTATTTTTGCTTTCCATCAGTGTCTTTTTTCCTCTTCAGAGTAACATATATCCCTAACGGTGGGGTTGCATTTCTTACAGAGATCAAAATTAATGTAATTGAAAACATTTCAGCCTTGGAAATATTTTAGTATTTAATGTAGTGGCTCATGGGTGAATATTACTGAGTCATAGAAAAGTTAACATAGAAATAGTGATATAAAAAACACTCCCCAAAGCCAGTCACTGCTGGAAGAAGAGCCAGGACAGTGGCCTTAGTTAAGAGAATCTTTTTAGGAAGCTATATAACCTATTGATGTTGTGATACATGCTACATGCTAAAGTGGCAAGTTAGTGGATGGACTAGTTTGGAACATCAGCCCAATTCAGTGAAGTGCCCTTTCTTTATTTCTGGACCAGAAATATGACTCATTTTCCCATCCCACCAGAGATCCCCTGACTTCCTTCTTATAATTTCTAGCTATGCCAGTGCATGGAAAAATGAAACAAGATGAACATTATTTTTAAAATTTCATCATATTTTGGTCAAACATAAATCCCTGAAGTTTGATTTCTTTTTTTAAAAAGATTTTATTTATTTATTTGAGAGAGAGAGAGCATGAGAGGGGAGAGGGGCAGAGGGAGAAGCAGACTCCCCACTGAGCGGGGAGCCCGATGTGGGACTCGATCCTGGGACTGCAGGATCATGACCTGAGCTGAAGGCAGTTGCTTAACCAACTGAGCCACCCAGGCGCCCTGAAGTTTGATTTCAAAATAAGTTTAAAGTATCTTGTCAGAGTTAGAATAATTTAAATACATTATATAACTCATATCATTAAAACCCGTTGTTAACATTTTTCAGTGGTAAATTTAAAACCCTCTTCTTTATGAAATAATTTTTGTTGCAGGCACCATGCTTGACCAATGTAGTATAGCATTTATGTGCATGATGAGGTTGTAGGAAGGAATATGAGGAGCAATGACAGCAGTGACCTGAGTTTCCTTCTTCTAGAATGGCCATCCGACTCCTCCCTTTCCCATGGCTAACTCTAATTTCTTCTTTAATATATGGCTTAGAAGTCATCCCTTCAGGAAATATTTTCTGAACGCTTCATTTTGCAGTAAGTGTACTCCTCTGTGAACATCTACAGTACTCTGTGCATACTCAGGTATTTTATCTCTCTCTCCCTCTCACTGCACTGTAAAATGGTTGTAAGCCTCACTGTTTTTCATCTTTTTATCCTCATCAACTAATCCTATGCCTCTTACTTGGTAAGCACCAACATGTTTGATGAATGAATGCATAGATGAAAAAATGGATATGAATAGATTTACAGGTATTTTATGAAGCACACATTCATAGAAGATTGTGTTTCGGGGAAAAAAACATTAACTCATTACCCAAACATTGAACTAGTGTCTTTTTATGCTGTTTCTTCCCATCCTGCAATATTGTTTTTGTGTTTTGGATCTTAAGCCTATTGCACTAAAAAAAATTGCTGTTATTTATATTTTATAACTTAGATCTTAAGACACAATAGTGAATTTCTGAAAACATGAATTTAAAGTTTTTTTAGCATTCTTAATTTGCAGTTGTATTATTTTGTGGCCAGTTTTCCTCCCAAAGAATATGCCTCTAGTTATTTAGTGGATACAGTAGCAAAATAAGATTTGCCTTATGGTGAAAACTCGACTTTTGGTGGGTTCTTTGGAATGTATCTATTTTTAAAGTTACAGGTCTTCTGATTTAAATCCAAAGTTAGATAAATAATACAGTTTTTATAACACTCCAGAGTTTGGAGATTGCCTTCATGTACATTTTTATATAATCCTCAAATTAAATGTTTGTGAGATAGTATAGTAATTATGAAATAATATAATGGCATATTATAATATCCCATTTTATAATTAAAGAAACTGAGACTCAGAGATTAACACCTTGGATTATATAGCTGGGCCTGGAATTTAATTTGTGGGAAGATTTTAACTACTGATTCAGTTTCTTTAGTAGTATTCAGATTTTTTTATTTGAACATGAATTGGTGTCAGAAAGGTATATTTTCCTAGAAATCTGATCATTTCATCTGTTTTCAAATGCATTGGCACAAAGCTGTTTTAATATCCTCTTATGATTTTAATGTTATAAGTATCTATAGTTCTGTAGTTTCTGTTAATAGCTATTTCTACATGTGCCTTCCTCCTTTTCTTCCTTTCTTTTTCTCCTTCCCTTTTTACCTTCCTTTCTTACTATTGCTAAATCTCTCCAGATGTTTGCAGTTTTATTAGGCTTTTCAGAGAGTCAACTTTTAGCTTTGCTGTCAGGTCTATTTTATTTTTATTTTTTATTTAATCAGTTTCTTTTAATTATTTCTTGTCCTCTGCATTTTAATTTTTTTTTGAGACATAATTGACTTGTCTGCTTTTTTAAAGTTTATTTTGTTTCTTTTATCAAACCCATTTTATTGGAATCTCTTATCACTAATTTTCATTCTTCTTTTCCATGGTAGGCATTTAAGGTTATAAAATTTTCTTCTGGGGGCTCCTGCGTGGCTCAGTAGATTAAACGTCTTCCTTTGGCTCAGGTCAGGATCTTGGGGTCCTGGGTCGAGCCCTGCATCAGGCTCTCAGGTCAGCAGTGAGTCTGCTTCTCTCTCTCCCTCTGTGATCACTCTCGCTTTCACTCTCTCTCAAATAAACAGCATCTTTTAAAAACAATTTTTTTCTTCAATTATTGTTTTTGCTATATACACATTTCATATTAGATTTTGTTATTTAGTTCTGAATATTTAGCACTAATTTCCATTTTGAGTGATTTAGAACTATGCTTTTTATTAAATTCTATCTTAATCTTATTTTGTTAGAGAATGTGGTTTGTATAATGTCAATTATTCAAAAGTTTCTGAACCTTGCTTTTGTGGCCTAGTGTGGTCAGGTTTTTGGCATGTTCTATTTTGGAAATGTATTTGAAAATAATGTGTATTCTACAATTATTGGTGCCATTTATATATATGTCCATTAGATACAGGTAATTGTTCAAATGTTCTATGTTATTTTTTTGTTTTTTGTTCAGTTTTTTTAATTTAATTTAATTTTATTTACATTCAGTTAATTAACATATAGTATATTATTAGTTTCAGAGGTAGAGTTCAGTGATTCATCTGTTGTATTTAACACCCAGTGCTCATTACATGATGTGCCCTACTTAATGCCCAACACCCAGTTACCTCATTCCCCCACCTCTCTCCCCTCCAGTAACTCTCAGTTTGTTTCCTATGGTTAAGAATCTCTTTTGGTTTGTCTCCCTCTCTGATTTCATCTTTTTTTATTTTTCCGTCCCTTCCTCTATGCTCTTCTGTTTTGTTTCTTAAATTCTACATTTAAGTGATATCATATGATAATTGTCTTTTTCTGATTCAAATCTTCTATCTTCTTATGACATTGTCTTCTTGACCTTTCAGTTACTAAGTTATATTTAAAAGCTTCCATTTTGCAGTATTTAGTTCTCCTTGTCAAGTTTTGCTTGATGTATTTTGAGGTTATGTTATTAGTTACATATAAGTTGGATATTGTTATGTTGTCCTGGAGAATTAAGCCTTTTATCATTTAAACATTGTCCTTTTTATTTCTAGTATTGCTTTTTGACTGGGAGTACATTTTGATTGATATTAATGTAATTTTTGGTAATATTTGCTGTTACTATATATTTCTACTTTGTACTTTTATTTCTGTCCTGTATCTTTTAAAAAAGAAAACAATATAGCTAAAAACAAAAAACCCTTAATGAAACCTGACAATTTTATTTTTTAATTGGAACATACACTCCATTTACATTTATTGTAATTACTAATATATTTGGGTTTATTTTTACCATTTTATTTTGGGTTTTTATTTTCCCACCATTTCTTTGTTTCATTTTTTTCCTTTTATTGCCTTTTTGTATACTTCATTATGTTTTACCCTTCATTATTTTGTTGTTGTTGTTGTTTTTCTGCTAGTTTGGAAGTCACACTCTCTACTTTTACTTTGTTACCCCAAAAATGTTATCAGCTATCATTTCAAATTATGTATGCATCCTTACTCTCTGCTCAAACAAAAAAGAAAAATCTTAGAAGAGAACATTTTAGGGTGCCTGGGTGGCTCAGTCAGTTAAGCATCCAACTCTTGGTTTTGGCTCAGGTCATGATCTTAGGGTCATGGGATCATGTTCTGCATCAGGCTCCACACTTAGTGGGAGTCTGCTTGAAATTCTCTCTCTCTCCCTCTCTCTCTCTCTCCCTCTGCTCCTCCGCCCTACACACACCCACTCTCTCTTTCTTAAAGTAAATAAATCTTAAAAGAAGAGAGAGAGAGAACATTTTAACTCTGCTCACCTTTTCCCAATTTATGTACTTTTATTTTATGTGTTATGCCATTTTTAATTCTGTAAGAAATAAATATCACTGTTTTATGATGTTAGTGTTGCTCATATTTACCACTTTTTCCCCCTCATCATTCTTCTGGCATTTCAGATCGTCCATCTAGTATTATCTTCCTTTTCCTTGAAAGTATATTCAGTCAGGATATGAGAGTGACAAAGCCTCTCAGTCTTTGTCTCTAAATAACCTTATTTCATTCTCATTGTTAGAAGAATATTTTTGAGGATAGAATTCTAGGTTACTAGAGAATTTCTTTTATCCTGTAGAAGGTATTATTTCACTGTCTACTTCTATTATTTTCAAAATTTAATTATTGGTTTGTCAGTCCTTTGAATGTAATTTATTTTTTCTTTGCTTTTGAGATATTTTCTTTTTCTTGTGTTTTCTGTAGCTTTGCTCTTCCAGTATAGCCTCCACTTCCTTCTCTTTTCGTTAGAACTCCAATTCAGATTCATGTTAGATCTTTTCACAGTATTTCCCGTACCTTTTACCTCTCAGGACTACATTTGACATGATACTCATTTCTCTATTCCACTTTTCTAATTCTCATTTCAGCTATATTAAAATTATTGTCTAACTTACTGATTGATTTTTTCCTTTGATTTGATTATCATACTTTGCATTTTTATTTTTATTTTTAAAGATTTATTCGAGAGAGAGAGAGAGAGGAAGGACAGAGGGAGAAAATCTTTAAGTAGACTCCCCACTGAGTGAGGAGCCCAATGTGGGGCTCGATCTCAAGACTCATGAGATCATGACCTGAGCCAAAACTGAGAGTTGGACGCTTTACCAACTGAGCTACCCTCACTCCCCTTGCTTTGCATTTTTAAAAATTCTGCTTTCTTTTTTTCAGGGTTCATATTCTTTTTTTTTTTTTTTTTTTTTAATTTTATTTATTTGAGAGAGAGAATGAGATAGAGAGAGCATGAGAGGGGGGAGAGTCAGAGGGAGAAGCAGACCCCCTGCTGAGCAGGGAGCCCGATGCGGGACTCGATCCCGGGACTCCAGGATCATGACCTGAGCCGAAGGCAGTCGCTTAACCAACTGAGCCACCCAGGCGCCCCCAGGGTTCATATTCTTATATTGTTAATTTTTTTTATCTCAAAACATATTAAGCATATTTATATTGTGTGTATAGTAATTCTAATACCTGGAAATTTTTTAGGAATGATTCTGGCACATATTGTTTGTTTTACAATATAGTGCTTTGTTTTTTATGCATATAAATGATTATTTTTAAAATCTTGGACTACCTGTGATGAAAGTGGATTTTTCAAGGTTTACCTTTGTTTCCATCAGATGCCTGAGAACACTATGAGTATGATACCAGTAGTATAGGACCACTTTAAATCTTGGCTTGAGTTTTTATGAAGCAAGAGTAGTGAGTCTTCAGACTGCAGACTTAAGTGAGGGTTAGCTTATGGTTGGAAATTCTCAGAGATGACTTATTTTTCTCATCTACCCAGTGCCAGAACTCTGTATAGACTATTTCCCTTGCATTTCCTCTGGGTGGGATTGGGGGGATTGGTATGGCATAGTGCTTAAGAGCATTGTCTCTGGACCCAGCCTGTCTGATGTGTTTTGGCTCTACTAGTAACCATGAACAAATTCCTTAACTTTCCTGTGCTTCACTGTCTTGACCTTTTAGAAAATGTTATAATGGTTTTTGTGAGGATTAAATGATTTAATATCTTTGAAGCACTTAGAACCCAGTAAGTTCTATATGTGTTTGTTACTTTTATCATGATCATCGTGATCCTATTTTACTCTTATACTGAGTAGTGCTTTATGGTAGCAGCACTATAGTGGGTCTGCTGTTGAATGCCCTACCTTTTGAAGCCACAAAAATTAATACTCAGGTTCAGCTACTTCAGCAAATAGTCTCAAGGTAAAAGACAATTTAAGTGCTTGCCTTACCATTCTGAATATCAGTCTTCACTTAATCTTGTCAGAATTCCTTACTTTTTTGTTAGCTCATGGGAATATTTGAGAAATACTTTATATATTATTTTATTTTAGTTGTTTAAGTTGTTTTCAAGTGGTACTAAGGTTGCAGGATATATAGAAGTCCATTATATAGCTTGTAAATGGCAAAGCCAAGACTAAAATCCAAAATTGATTCTGAGCATGTGCTTCAGGAAATAACTGAACAAAGGACATAAACAGACAAATGTTTCACATATTCATGATAACTAGTAATTCAAGAAATACTGATGGAACTAACCATACAATGCTACTTTTCTTATCAAGTTAGAAAAGTAAAGAAGAAAAGGAAGGAAGGAAGGAAACAATTTGAAACTGCAAATTAACAAGCGTTCAAGAATCTAGATACCTTTATATCTTACTGGCAAGAATTGCTACAGCTCCTATGCAGAGCAATTTGGCAGTGTATATCCAAGTTGTTAAAATATTTATATTTGTGACACATAAATTTCACTTATGAGAATTTATAAAAAATAATTAAAGTTATGTGCAGAGATTTAGCCACAGGGTGGTCATTACATCACTTTATAGAAAATTAAAATATTGGAAATAGGTAATTGCCTCACAAGAGAATGGGTTGAGTTGGGTGCAAGTTATCCATATAATAAGATCCTAAATAGCAGTTTTTAAAAATGTCTTTGAAATATATTTATGCAATCAAAAGAAGTTCATGATAATTTATTGAGAGGAAACTGAGATGTTTGCAAGCTGAGATAAACAATCTAATTTTGTTAAACAATAGAGTATATATAGGCATTATCAATATCAAAGTTTAAAAGTAATAGCTCTTGGGAATGAGGTTTTGGATGATTTTTAACACATTTTCTTTTTACTTATTTATATTTTTTACAGTGATCTAAACATTACTAAAAATAGATAATGCACCATTAAATAAATTCTTAAATAAGCATAATTTAAAATGCCAGTATTCTAATATAACTATTTTTGCATGTGGACTTTTCAATTCTATAATGCTTAGGCACTGCATTTTTCTGTAGTTAAAACTATTCTGTACATATATTTTGTGCTCTCCCTTTTTCTTTGGCATTTTCTATTTTTTTTAATTTAATTTTATTATGTTATGTTAATCACCATACATTACATCATTAGTTTTTGATGTAGTGTTCCATGATTCATTGTTTGCATATAACACCCAGTGCTCCATTCAATATGTGCCCTCTTTAATACCCATCACCAAGCTAACCCATACCCCCACCCGCCTCCACTCTAGAACCCTCAGTTTGTTTTTCAGAGTCCATAGTCTCTCATGGTTCATCTCCCCCTCCAATTTCCCCCCTTCATTTTTCCCTTCCTACTAACTTCTTTTTTTCTTTTTTTAACATATAATGTGTTATTTGTTTCAGAGGTACATGTCTGTGATTCATCAGTCTTACACAATTCACAGCGCTCACCATAGCATATACCCTCCCCCTCCCCAATGTCTATCACCCAGCCAACCCAGCCCTCCCACCCCCACCACTCCAGCAACCCTCCGTTTGTTTCCTGAGATTAAGAATTCCTCATATCAGTGAGATCATCTGATACATGTCTTTCTCTGATTGACTTACTTCGCTTAGCATAATACCCTCTAGTTCCATCCACGTCGTTGCAAATGGCAAGATTTCGTGTTTTTTGATGGCTGCATAATATTCCATTGTATATATATACCACATCTTCTTTATCCATTCATCTGTTGATGGACATCTTGGCTCTGTATTTGTGACACATAAATTTCACTTATGGCTATTGTGGACATCACTGCTATAAACACTGGGGTGCACGTACCCCTTCGGATCACTACATTTGTATCTTTGGGGTAAATACCCAGTAGTGCAATTGCTGGGTCATACGGTAGCTCTATTTTCAACTTTTTAGGTAACTCCATACTGTTTTCCAGAGTGCACCAGCTTGCATTCCCACCAACAGTGTAGGAGGGTTCCCCTTTCTCCACATCCTCACCAACATCTGTCGTTTCCTGACTTGTTCATTTTAGCCATTCTGACTGGTGTGAGGTGGTATCTCATTGAGGTTTTGATTTGGATTTCCCTGATGCTGAGAAATGTTGAGCACTTTTTCATGGGTCTGTTGGCCATTTGGATGTCTTCTTTGAAAAAATGTCTGTTCATGTCTTCTGCCCATTTCTTAATTGGATTATTTGTTCTTTAGGTGTTGAGTTTGATAAGTTCTTTATAGATTTTGGATGCTAGCCCTTTATCTGATATGTCATTTGCAAATATCTTCTCCCATTCTGTCGGTTGTCTTTTGGTTTTGTTAACTGTTTCCTTTGCCGTGCAAAAGCTTTTTCTCTTGATGAAGTCCCAATAGTTCATTTTTGCTGTTGTTTTCCCTTGCCTTTGGCAATGTTTCTAGGAAGAAGTTGCTGCGGCTGAGGTCAAAGAGGTTGCTGCCTGTGTTCTCCTTTAGGATTTTGATGGACTCCTGTCTCACATTTAGCTCTTTCAACTATTTTGAGTCTATTTTTGTGTGTGGTGTAAGGAAATGGTCCAGTTTCATTCTTCTGCATGTGGCTGTCCAATTTTCCCAACACCATTTCTTGAGGAGACTGTCTTTTTTCCATTGGACATTCTTTCCTGCTCTGTTGAAGATTAGTTGACCATAGAGTTGAGGGTCCATTTCTGGGCTCTCTATTCTGTTCCATTAATCTATGTGTCTGTTTTTGTGCCAGTACCATACTGTCTTGATGATGACAGCTTTGTAATAGGGCTTGAAGTCGGAATTGTGATGCCACCAGCTTTGCTTTTCTTTTTCAACATTCCTCTGGCTATTCAGGGTCTTTTCTGGTTCCATACAAATTTTAGGATTATTTGTTCCATTTCTTTGAAAAAAGTGGTTGTTATTGTGATAGGGATTGCATTAAATGTGTAGATTGCTCTAAGTAGCATTGACATCTTCACAATATTTGTTCTTGCAATCCATGAGCATGGAACGTTTTTCCATTTCTTTGTGTCTTCCTCAATTTCTTTCATGAGTATTTTATAGTTTTCTGAGTACAGATGCTTTGCCTCTTTGGTTAGATTTATTCCTAGGTATCTTACGATTTTGGGTGCAATTATAAATTTGATCGACTCTTAAATTTCTCTTTCTTCTGTCTTGTTGTTGGTGTATAGAAATGCAACTGATTTGTGTGCATTGATTTTATATCCTGCCACTTTACTGAATTCCTGTATGAGTTCTAGCAGTTTTGGGGTGGAGTCTTTTGGGTTTTCCACATAAAGTATCATATCATCTGCAAAGAGTGAGCGTTTGATTTCTTCTTTGCCGATTCAGATGCCTTTTATTTCTTTTTGTTGTCTGATTGCTGTGGCTAGGACTTCTAGTACTATCTTGAAGAGCAGTGGTGATAGTGGACATCCCTGCCATGTTCCTGACCTTAGGGAGAAAGCTCTCAGTTTTTCCCCATTGAGAATGATATTTGCTGTGGTTTTTTCATAGATGGCTTTTATGATATTGAGGTATGTACCCTCTATCCCTGTACTCTGAAGAGTTTTAATCAAGAAAGGATGCTGTACTTTGTCAAATGCTTGTTCTTCATTCTTTTATTGATGTATTGTATCACATTGATTGATGGATGGATGTTGAACCAACCTTGTAGTCCAGGAATAAATCCCACTTGGTCGTGGTGAATAATCCTCTTAATGTCCTGTTGGATCCTGTTGGCTAGTATTTTGGTAAAAATTTTTGCATCCATGTTCATCAGGGATATTGGTCTGTAATTCTCCTTTTTGATGGGGTCTTTGTTTGGTTTTGGGATAAAGGTAATGCTGGCCTAATAAAATGAGTTTGGAAGTTTTCCTTCCATTTCTATTTTTTGGAACAGTTTCAGAAGAGTAGGTATTAATTTTTCTTTAAATGTTTGGTAGAATTCCCCTGGGAAGCCATCTGGCCCTGGGCTCTTGTTTTTGGGAGATTTTTGATGACTGCTTCAATTTCCTTAGTGGTTATAGGTCTGTTCAGATTTTCTATTTCATCCTGGTTCAGTTTTGGTAGTTGATACATCTCTAGGAATGCATCCATTTCTTCCAGATTATCCAATTTGCTGGCATAGAGTTGCTCATAATATGTTCTTATAATTGTTTGTATTTCTTTGATGTTAGTCGTGATCTCCCCTCTTTCATTCATGATTTTGGCATTTTCTAATTTTTCATGTTTCTACATGGCTTTGCAATTATCAATTTGATAACCATGTTATACTATATTTCATTAATTACTAAAATTTAATATATTTTCTCCAGTTGTTTAAATATTTAGTTTTTGAGCATTTCTCTTATGGCTGGGACATCAACTAAATAATGAAAATGATTATTCTGAAGATAATAGTAATAGCTGTAATTTGTTAAGTACTTTTTGTTGTTTTGTAAAAGTTATATTTAATTCTTAGGACAACTCTTTGGGTTAGACATTATTATTATTTTTTTTTAAGATTTTATTTATTTATTTGACAGAGAGAGACACAGCAAGAGAGGGAACACAAGCAAGGGGAGTGGGAGAGGGAGAAGCAGGCTCCCCACAGAGCAGGGAGCCCGATGTGGGACTCGATCCCAGGACCCTGGGATCATGACCTGAGCCGAAGGCAGTCGCTCAACCGACTGAGCCACCCAGGCGCCCAGGCATTATTATTTTTTATTAAGGATGAAACAGGTTTAAAGAAGCTAAGTAACTCACTGATTACAAAGCTAGTGAAAGGTTGAGCAAGAATTCAATTCAGGTTTGTCTGATTGTTTTTCTGATTTGTCTGAGCTTTTTCTGGTAGTATTTCTAAAACTATTCTATAATTGTTAACAGGAAATATTAACAGGAATGAAAATTGGTTTGCATTAATTCCTGAATACCATGTCTAGTTCAGAATTGTTAAGACCATTATCTTTTAGTTTCCAGTGTTGTTAAAAAGACCAGTAACTTTCAGATTCTCATCTTGTGCATAGGAACATCCCCTTCACACTCTCTGGAAGCTTTTGGAATCTTTTCTTTTTCCTCAGTGTTTTATAATTCCTTAATGATTCACCTTGTTGTTTGTTCTATTTTCATCCTTTGACCTGGGTGAAATTTCTCATATGTTATTTTTTTGATAGTTTCTTGTCTTTTAATTTTGCTGTTGGTAATGTTGTTTTTTCATCCTTCTGGAACTCCTCTTATTTGGATATTGGACCTCTTAGATGCTAATTGTCTTATCTTTTGTTTCCTATTGTTCATTTCCCTTATATTCTTCTACCTTGTGGAAGCAGTCTTGCGTTTTATCTTTGAACCTTCTTTTTATACATTCATGGGTTTTTTTTTTTTTTCATTCCTGTTCTTTATTCTCTGAGAGTTTCTTTCCTATAGCTTCTAATTATTGTTTCCTGGGTACAAGGTTTCTAAATGTATTTTTTGAAGTTTCTTCTGTTTCCTGAATTGTATCAATTTCTCTGACTTCACTGTTTTTCTTTCTGGATTTGAATCCTATCTCTGCTGGCTATAAGCAGAGCTTGTTAACTGAAGAGCTTCCCTAAAAGTTGAATGAGCAGTGAAGTGCTCTCTTTGTTGGGAGATCACCAAATGTCAGTAACTCAAGGTATTTATTCTTGGGTAGTTAAGATTATACTCAGGAATTTTCTAGTCCCTTGCCTCTGGGTAAAAGACTGGATGACAGCATTCTGGGAGGCAATCAATGGAAAGGGAGTGGTGGTAAAATAAACCTTTACCTAAACCCACTTATTAAACAAGGCACATTATTCCACTCTAAGCTCTTCTGGGTGTCTCACAATGAAACCTCTCTGATTCAACCTTCTAGAGACTGAAACTCCAGTCATCTACTCAAGTAGTCACTTGGGTTCAGATTAGGGAAGGAGATTAATTTGGCATCCTCTTTTAAAAAATTGTGAACAGATCCTTACACTTAAAGCCTGCCCTATTAGATACTTATATCCAGAAGGATAATTTCTAAGCTTTTCTGAGGTTCTGCAATAGAATTGCTTTCTCTCCCTTCCTTATCCCTTCTTCCCTGTCTCTTTCTGTCTCTCCCTTCCCTTCTATACCTTTCTTATCCCTTGGGTTATCTTTAATTAGTTCAATTTCCAGTTTCTAAAATTGTACTGATATATTTTATCTGTTTTTGTCTTGTTTTTTCTTGTAGTATTATACTCTTTCTAAAAATATATTTACTGTTATTTAAATGGTGTTTCAGGAAGGAGTGGAGATGAACACGTGTAATCTACTATGTTTAAAAAACTCATTTTATAATATTATGGCCACCCATTCAAGAATATGACATTTTCTCCATTTATTTAAGAATCATAATTTAAATATCCTAATTAAATTTAATGGTTGGGGCGCCTGGGTGGCTCAGTTGGTTAAGCAACTGCCTTCGGCTCAGGTCATGATCCTGGAGTCCCTGGATCGAGTCCCGCATCCGGCTCCCTGCTCGGCAGGGAGTCTGCTTCTCCCTCTGACCCTCCCCCCTCTCATGTACTCTCTCTCATTCTCGCTCTCTCAAATAAATAAATAAATCTTTAAAAAAAAAAAATTTAATGGTTGTCTTCATAAAGATTAAATGTACCTCTCATTAAATTACATTATAAATAATGCAGTTTTTCCTTGTTATTTGGAATGAAATCTTTTTTTCTTTTTATTTTCTAGCTAGTTATTACTTGGTGATATTACTTTAGTATATTTAACTTACATCTGGAAAATGTATTAAACTCATTAGTTCTATATACAGTCATTTTATCAAAATAATATTTTGCCTTTTCCTGTTATATTAATTATGTTTCTTTTTCTTCTTTGCATTTGTAAAAATATTCAAAACCATTTTAAATAATATTGGTAATAATTCATATCCTTATTTTATCCCTCAGAGGAATTTTCTAGTTTTCCAGTTTGGAGGGAATACTTCTAGTAGGGTTCTACTATTAGATATAATATTGACTTCTGTTTTGAAATAACTCATTATTTTTAAAGTGTTTTTTAGGACAGGCTCAAAAACTGAGGAGACATGTCCAAAGGGTACAGACGCCAGCTTTAAAGGGACTCCCTCTGGAGAAACTTGGGACAATTGGACTATCAAAATAAATAATGATAGAAATGGATTATGACACAGTGAATTAAAGATAGCAATGAATGAGTCCACACTGACACCTAAAAGAAATTAGAAGAAGGGTGAATGTAAAGTGCTTCTTGTAGACAAATGCCATCTAATAAATGTAGAAAGAATAATAGAAACAGGAAATCACCTTTATTTACAACCACTGTAATAACTGATTTGAGCAACAGTCACCAATTGGTGCTAAAATTATTGAGTAAAAGACTATTTGCAAACATGGTCTCAGGGTGTCACCTCACAGATTACTTATAAATTAGAAAGGAATAGGTACCTTTAAATTAGAGAAATTTGGCAGATATCATCTTAACTAAATTAAACTTCAGAACACCAATAAAAGATGGTCTGGCATCAGGTGTCTCCTTATAAACACTTAAGAAGGAAAAGCTGCCACTTTTGTTGTAGTCCTGCCAATTATGTTTAACCTAAACCTAATCATGAGGAATTAACCAGACACATTAAAATTGAAGAGGTCTGAAAAAACAATTGACCTAGACTCTTCCAAAATCTCAATAATGTGAAAAACTACACTAGACTGGAGAATTTGCTCTAGGTGAAAACAGAATGAATATTGATTGAAACCTAATTTGGAAAAAAAGAAATGCAAAAATAATAAAAGATTAGGATATTTTGGAGATAAATGGCAAAATACAAATGTGGATTGTAAATTATATCATATTAAATATCACTGTTTAATGTCCTGAATGTCATAATTATATTATCACAATTGTGTAGAGAATATCATTGTGCTTAGGAGATATATACTGCGGTATATATGGGTCGAATACCATATTTATACAACTAACTCTCAAATGTTTCAGCAAAGAAAGTGTATGTATATATATACACACACACACACACACACATATATATATATATACACACACAAATATGCACACACAAGCAGATATTCAAGACAGAGGAAGTGCTAATGTGGCAAGAGGTTAAAAATCATTAAATTAGGTGAAAGGTAATTGAGTGTTCTGTGGGGATACTATTATTGGAACTTTCCTTAAGTTTGAAATTTTACAAAAAAGTTGGAAAAGTAGAATATATTTTGGTAACTTTTGTATATAATGTCAAAAAATTTTAAATTTAGCTATCTTATACCTACAGCTATATCACTTTAGTAATAATTTCTCTAACAATTTGTTTTAGTTCATGTTTTTTCATAAGAAATTGTGCATGTGTGGGCGCCTGGGTGGCTCAGTTGGTTAAACAACTGCCTTTGACTCAGGTCATGATCCTGGTGTCCCAGGATGGAGGCCCGCATCGAGCTCCCTGCTCAGCAGGGAGTCTGCTTCTCCCTCTGACTCTCCCGCCTCTCATGCTCTCTCTCTCTCTCATTCTCTTTGTCTCAAATAAATAAAAATCTTTAAAAAAAAAAGTTTTATTACAAGAAAAAGAAATTGTGCATGTGTATGTGCACATATGCACTTGTGAGAACCTTTACTCTCTCTACTGAAATCCTATTCCCCAAGGAATTTCCTCAGCATGTCTATTTTTTATTGGATGTTTTACTCTGTCATAAATATCCTGAACTAAAATATTCTTTCCTTCTTTTTAAAAAACTATACTTTTTATTAGCTTTTCTTGAAATGTTTTCCAAAATGGCCTAAGAAGCCTTTGTACCAGATACTTTCTACTTGGTGCAAAATGAATATGTCTTTGTGAATTTTTCACACATTGCAAAATAAAATCAGCATGAGAAACTGTCACATGAGCCTCATTTAGTCTATTATTATAGGGCTGAACTTGAAGAAAATATCTTTCAATCTGACTCAAATCTTAGGAGGCCCAATTCTGCCACTGACTGTCTCTAAAACTCAGGCATCTCTTTGGTCATCTAAATGTCTGGGTCTGTTTGGTAATCTGAAAACTTCATTAGACAAGTTGTAGGTAAGAATCACCGATGTTACTTCTACTTAGTGAGTCAGTCATGCCCCCCTTATTATGTGGAGTCTTCAGCTGTTCACTCTCAAACCTTACCTAAAAAACTTGTTCATTTTATTACACAAATCCTCTCCAACTCTAACGCTTGAGGTGAAGTTGGGCTTGAACAATAGGGGATATGACTTGCAGCTTCTTACATTTTATAATAATTCATTCAGTGATCTGGTAATTGGTGCTTTTGCACATAAAGTTTAACTCTTAGATAATGGCAAGTACATTGTATTTCATCTGCTGGGAATATTACCTTGTAAAACATTTTTTTTTAAACTTTTTTATTTGTAATGCCTACTCTCAAACTTGTACTGTTGATATTTTTTGTATTTACTGTTAACAGCTTCTGATCTCTAATGAAAATGTTGTTGACATCACCAGTTTTGTTAGAGGTTTAGAGAAGCCTAAAATGGAATCATTTCACTGCCTTCCCTTGTTGCAGAAGAATGTGAGTAGCTTAAATACACCTTATTCTGTTGTGAACAGCCAGTTTTCAGTGTGGAAAGGCTGCCAGGAAAAGTAGGACAGGATGGTGAAACTGGATTAATAAATGATTGCCCATCACTTTGCTCCATTTTTCTTCTCTCTATGAATAACCTAAAGATGACAGTATACCATATGGTAAACATATCACAACACATGATTTTGATTTTTTCTACTTTTAAGCTAATTTTGTTATTACAAAGTAATATTTATTTCTTTTAGAAGACATAGAAGAGGAAAATAAAGATCACATGTAATTACACTGTACAGAGATAATAATTTTGGTTCTTATCCTTTCAGATCTCTTTGGGGATTTTTATTTTTTAAATGAGTTCATATTGTGTATACCATTTTGTTACTTGAATTTTTTCATTAATGTATATACCAAACATCTATCCTTGTTATTTAGTTTTCTTCTGCACTGTTATTTTATATGGCTGTATGATACTGTGTAGTTGTACCATGACTTTTAAACAGCTTCCCACTGTTGGTTTAAAATTTTTATTATACTAGTGCTCTGATGTCATTGATGAAATAAATCTTTGGCCACAATTTCTTTTGAATAAAAAATGCAATAGCTAGATCAAAGAGGATTGAAATTTAAAAATTTTGGTACATATTGCTCAACTACTTTTTCAACTACCTTTTTTTTTCCCACGTTATTTCCAATTTTATTGTTTGATACTTAGGTCTAAACATGAGCTTTTGCCATTTCTTCACCCTTAGCATTTTAACTTTTTAAAAGTACTCTGTACTGAAACAGCTTAATATTTTTTAGACAAAATCAATAAGGAAGGTGGCTGGTTTAAATACTATCTGAGAACTTTAGATAACCTTTAGCAAGCTGGTTAACCAGATTGGTTAATGATCTGGAGGTGAGAATAAGTTACTACCTGCTATCATTAGGAATAACATATTAGGAATTTCCAAGATAAAATAAAATTAATACCTATGTGACAGCATTGGACATTTTACTAATATATAAAAGCTATAAGCTTCTATAGGAAATGATTTAGTTAATGTAGTTTTCCCTTATTTTTTTCCAATATGGAGGTGTTTTTATTGCCCCATTATGAATAATAAAATGTATGTATGTTATTTTAAAAAATCTAACTATACAAATATAAAACAGCAGAAAGTAAGAATCCCTATCTAGAATTATATTCCTTAGAGATATCTCTGAGTTTATATATAATGTATACACGTGCATAAATATTTCCAATTATATATTTAATTTTTAAAATTATACAAGTGAGAGCATACTCTAATTCTGTTGTGCAAGTTGCTTTTTAAAAAATCTACCGACATATTGCTAACATCTTCCTATATTGCTTCATATATATTTACCTTACTCTTTTTAATTTCTGTATGATATTACATGTTATGAATATATTATATTTTAGTAAGTAAATTTTCTATTGAAAACTATTTAGATTATTTCCTTTCCTTCTCATTTACAAATAGAGAGTGCCTCTACTGTTTCATACAGATATCTATGTGCTTTATTATTAATTCCATAAAATTAATACACCTGCAGCAATGAAATTGTCTTAATGGTCGAGAGCAATGATAAGACTCTGGGCTGGTATTAGAGCTTGAATCCCAGCCTCTACCACTAACATGCTATGTAACGTTAGAAGCTAATTGACCTTACTGTAAAATGGACATGAATCTAGAAACTACTTTAGAGAATTGTTGAGAATTCTATATCCTCTCCTAACGAGGAAATTCATGTAACGTAGCTGCTAGGTACTTGTTGTACTGGCACATAGTAAGAGTAATATTTCTCTATCGTTCTCAGTTTCCTTCTTTAGTGAATTTCCTATTCATTTCTTTTGTTTATTTTTCTTTTGGATAGTTTCCTTTTCATTGATTTTATGGGAGAATTTTTTAATATGAAGAATATTTACTAGTCTCTTTTGTAAGTATAAATATTTTTCCCAATTCATCATGTCTTTTGCTTTGTTTTATATATTTTGCTACATTTAAGTTTTACATTTTTGTTTAGTCAAGTGTGTTAGTCTTTTATGATTTCTGGTCTTTATGTCATGGTAAGAAAGGAAATCACTATGGAAAGATTATAAAATTATCTTCCTATATTCTGTTTTAGAGATTTTTATCATTTTTCTTTTCTACTCTTAAATATTAGCTCCATTTAAAAAAATATGTCCAGTATTCTCTTCCTTTACTCCCCCAAGGGACATATTGGAAATGTTAGGATCCTTTTTAGGTTTTCCCCGTGACTGAGAAAGCACTACCGGTATTCACTGATCAGGAGCCAGTGATGTCTGCCAGACTCCTTTAGTGTATAGGACTTCTTCCCTCAATAAATAATTCCTTATTTGATTTTGAAATGTCCTTCTAGACCTCTGAATCTTATCATTGCTTTCTGCCAACAATGAACAACTGAAAGCTAAACATTTAAGAATTTTAAATAAAAATAACAATGGATTTAGTCTGTTGACTATCTGATTAACTGAGTTTAAATAATAACACCTAAGTATATGGAGAAATACTAACTTTCAATACCAGGGGAATATGTAGATTATATAACTTTTTTTGCTGTTTTACTGTTGATTGCTCTGCAAACGGCTAAGATATATGTGGTCCAAGTTTGTAGCCTTTTGGGAGTTGTGTTTTATGCAATCATAGAATTTACAGTACAGAGAAGAATGGAAAAATTACATGACCTTCAAGTAATTTCCTACTAATCAATTTTTGTTGCTAGACATTGCCTAGAGGCTGGGTGAAACCAGTTGTACATAGTTGCTAATTCAGGATATACCCATATATTTTTGAAAGCCAGATGAATAAAGATGAAATTATATGCTTTTATAAATTAATAGAGAGCTGAACCAGAACACAGGCCTGGAGGGAGATAGAATTCACCTCTGTACATAAAGGAACACCTCACCTATATTTAAATTACCACCATTGCCACTGCCACCACCATCATCATTATCATTATATTTATTGAGTCTTTACTCAAGTGCATAGGCAATAATCTATGTGCTTTAAATGGATTATCTCATTTAATTCTCATAAGAACCTAATAAGGTAAATTCAATTATCCCCATTTTGTGGATATGGAAATTAAGACACAGAGAAAAAATAAAGCCATGCAATCTGAATTAGAATTCATATTTATAGCATGCTGCATCTTCAGTAAAAAGTAAAAATATTAAAAAAAAAAAGAGTTTTGGATCTGCTCTACCGTACAGGAAAATGTTGACTGAGTCCTGGGAAATTTTCACCATAAAACACCATGAAGCATCTTGTTTTGCTTTCTATTAGAGTAGGCATTATGACTATTCCACTATAGCCCTCAAAAAAGGTCTCCATCAAATACCTACCACTTATCACAGTACCAAGCTCATAATCAGTACTCAGTAAATGTTCACAGAGAATGTGTGAGTCTCTGTGATAATGTTCCCATGGACTTGCTAAAAAGATGGGTGACATAGTCTCATTCTATCAAATAAGTTAGTTTTAAAGTGTGCCCCCAAATTGCAAAAATGAATTAATTTGCCGTATTAAATTATTGCTATAAATCAATTATATTTCCAAGAAAAAGTATTAAAAGTTAATAATTTTAGTTTCACATTGATTAATATTAAACCATTTTATCTGATAATAGTTCAATACTAGGATTGCTCTTGCTTGGTTTTGGTCAATGTAGGGAGCACATGACAAAAAGGATTTAAACTTTTTATTCTCTTTCACAAAGGGAGCATTTCCCTAGGTCACCATCTAAGGTAGATTTTATTCACAAGTAGTTTATATAAGGTAAAAAGATGATATTTAAGTTATTTTAACAGCTTATTGAGATATATAATCTATACCATGTATTTCACCTATTTGAAGTGTACAATTCAATGATTTTTAATACATTTATAGAGTTGTGTAACAAAACAATCAGTTTTAGAATGTCTTAATTAAACTCCCAAAAGTCCATATACCCATTAGTGGTCATTCCCTATTCCCACCCCCTCCCTTACCTCCCAAACTTTAAGAAATCACAAATTTACTGTCTTTTTCTATAGATTTGCCTATCCCGGACATTTCATACAAATGGAATCATACAAGATGTGGTCTTTTGTGATTGGCTTCTTTCATTTAGCATAATGTTTGCAAGTTTGTCCATGTTATAGTATGTATCCTAACTTCATTCCTTTTTATTGACAAGTAATATCCCAATATATAGATATACCAGGTTTTTTTATCCATTCACCAATTGGTAGACATTGGGTTGTCCCTCATCAGTTACATGATTTACAAAATATTTCTCCCATTCCATAGGTTGTCTTTTCGTTTTCTTGATGGTATCCTTTACAGCACAAAAGTTCCTAAGTTTGGTGAAGTCCATTTTTTTTTTTTCTTTTCTTGTTTGTGCTTTGGTGTCATATTTAAAGAAGGCTTTGCCTAAGCCAAGGTCACAAAGATTTTATTCCTATGTTTTCTGTTAAGAGTTTTATAGTTTTAGCTCTTACATTAAAGTCTAGGATCAGTTTTGAGTTAATGTTTGTATGTGGTGTAAGGAAGGAGTCCAGTTTCATTATTTTTTATGTGGATCTCCAATTGAACCCATCACGATTTATTGAAAATTCTATTCCCATGAATGGTCTTAGTTTCTTTGTCAAAAACCAAATGACCATAAATGTAAGGGTTTTTTTTTAATGTTTTATTTATTTATTCATGAGAGTCAGAGAGACAGAGAGGCAGAGGCAGAGGGAGAAGCAGGCTCCCCGCCTAGCAGGGAGCCCGATGCGGGACTCAATCCCAGGACCCTGGGATCATGACCAGAGCCGAAGGCAGACGCCTAACCGTCTGAGCCACCCAGGCACCCTAAATTGTAAGGGTCTATTTCCTGACTCATAGTTCTGTTCTATTAATCTGCATGCCTGTCTATCCTTATGCCAGTACCACATTATTTGATTATGTGAAGTGTGCATTCTCTAACTTTGTTCTTCTTTTGTGAGATTGTGTTGGTTATTCCTGCATTTCCATGTGAAATCCTAATCAGTATGTCAGTTCTATAAAATTAACAGCTGGAATTTTATACAGATATTGTTGAATCTATAGATAAATTTCAGGAATATTATCATCTTAACAGTGTTAAGCCTTTTGCTTCAGAAATATAATATATCCTTCAACTTATTTGGGTTTTCTTTAATATCTCACAACAGTGTTATCAAATTTTAAGTCTTATACTTTTAAAAAAGTTTATCTCTAAGTATTTTTTCATGCTATTGTAAATAGGATTGTTTTCTTAATTTCATTTTCAGATTGTTTATTGCTAGTGTATTGACATACAATTGACTTCTGTATATTGGTCTTTTTTCCTGCTACCTTACTAAAATCTTCTATTCTAATAGTTTTTTAGGATTCTCTCTATATAAGATCATGTCCTCTGTAAATAAAGATCAATTTACTTTTTCCTTTCAAATCTGGCTGTCTTTTCTTTCTTTTTCTTGCCTAATTGCCCTGAATACAAGTGGTGAAAGTTTTGTTCCTCATCCTAAGGGGGAAAGCATGCAGTCTCTCACTATTACGTATGGTGATAGCTTTTATCGGGTTGAGGAACTTCCCTTCTATTTCTAGTTTGTTTCATGTGATGTTTAAATTATTGAATTAAAAATGCCCATTATTCCATTTTTACACTGGATTCAATATTTGTATTTCAGAATTCACACCGTATAGAGACTGTACTAAGATATCCTTAAGTTATATTAATAGCTCTTCTGTTACCTATTAAACAGTGCCTCTACTTTCTAGTTGTGGGATCTTGGGCAGCTTTAACTTCTGTGCACCTTAGTTTCCTCATCTGCAAAATTGGTTTTGACTCTTATAGTACCTAACTTAAAGGGCCTTTTAAAGACTGACCTATTTACAAGTAAAGCATTTAGAATATAGCTGGCCCCATTGTAAGCACTAATGTATCTGTTGCTATTATGAATATGCTTAATTTGGGGCGCCTGGGTGGCTCAGTTGGTTAAGTGACTGCCTTCGGCTCAGATCATGATCCTGGACTCCTGGGATCGAGTCCTGCATCGGGCTCCCTGCTCAGTGGGGAGTCTGCTTCTCCTTCTGACCCTCCCCCATCGTGTGCTCTCTCTCTCATTCTCTCAAATAAATAAAAAAATAAAATCTTGTTTTAAAAAAAGAATATGCATAATTTATGCACAAAGTCACAATATGTTTTTTCACATGTGTAACATACGTAGAAGGCATTTCTTTAAGAAAAAAACATTTTATTCAAAGCTTTACTTTAGTTTTTTGGTGTTTTGTTTTTTGTTTTTACAGTGATATGCACATATTCCTCTTGGTAGAAGATTATTCAAGCAAACTTTTCTAAGGCTACATACTTAGCACCTACAAAATTAGATAATATAAGATTCAGAAACCCTTGTTCAATTTTTGGAAAGTTTTTAAGTAAGTTTGTTTTGTATTTGTGACTTGCCTATTATTACAGGTGACTTCAGTTCTTCAGATCATGTTTCTTTTAAAAAGCCATGTGCCATGTCTGTAAAAAAGCTTCAGAGGCATCTTCCCAGTTTTGATACTTAGTTTAGCTAAGCTACTTCTTTAGAGAACATGAATGAATAGCTGTGAAAAGCAACACATCTTGCCATGAGGGACTACAAATTCCTTTGGACATAAATTGAAAGAAGACAGATACAATGTTTTCTTATTTCCTGTTGTTGAGTTAGACATATAGCTCTGAAGTTTCAAAATGAAATTCTTTGGATTTCTTTGGAGTCAACTATGAAAGCATCAGTTTCAGCAATGTTAATTTCCTTGTGAACAACAATTGTATATGATTTACTATCATAAAGTTTGAATCCCATTTTGTAATCATTCTTTTAGCTACCTTGGAAAATTCTAGATTTAACTGACCTTCCCACTTTTTATAGGAAATAAACTTTAGCACAAGCAGCCATTTGAATACAACTCCTAATACAGAGGTAAGGTAATATAAAGACCCCGAGCACTGAAAATACTTACCACAAAGCTCTTGTATTAAAGCAACTCCTGAGGTGCCTGGGTGGCTCAATCAGTTAAACATCTGCCTATGGCTCAGGTCCTGATCCCAGGGTTCTGGGATCAAGGCCCGCTTCTTCAGGCTCCCTGCTCAGCAAGAGCCTGCTTCTCCACTCTCCTCCCTGCTTATGCTCTCTCTCACTATCTCTGTCTCTCTCTCTTAAATAAATAAAATCTTTTTAAAAAATAAAATAAAAATAAAGCAACTCCCTTTTTCCTTAGACCTTCACTAACCTTATTGACTCCTAACATACTTTTCTAGTTTTTTAGAACAAAAAGTTAAGAAGAAATACTTGAATAGAGAGAAAATATTTGGATAGAAAAGAAATGACCTCCATTTAAAGAGGATTCTAAAATAAATAGCGACACAGAGTTATACTATTATAGGGTATCATTTTAGATGTGCTGGAATTATTGAGTAAATTTAAAATTTTTCTTTGCTTTTCTACTTAGGAAGACAGGAATGCATATGGTATACAGGCATACTTTGGAGATAGTATGGGTTCAGTTCCAGATCACCACAGTAAAGTGAATATTGCAATAAAGTAATTCAAATGAGTTTTTGGTTTCCTGGTACATATAAAAGTTATGTTTATACTGTAGTCTGTGAAGTGTGCAATAACATTATATCTAAAAAAAAAAACCCAATGTAGATACCTTAATTAAAAAATACTTTATTGCTGAAAAATGCTAACCATTGTCTGAACTTTCCGTGAGTTGTAATCTTTTTGCTGGTGGAGGATCTTGCCTCAAGATTGAATGGCTGCTGAGTGATCAGAATGGTGGTTGCTGCAAGTTGGGATGGCTATGGCATTTTCTTTAAAAAGGCAATAATGAAGTTTACCACATTGATTGACTCTACCTTTTATGAACAATTTCCCTGTAGCATGATATACTGTTTGATAACATTTACCCACAACAGAACATTTTTCAAAATTGGAATCAATCTTCTCAAACCCTACTGTGCAATCAACTAAATTTATGTAATATTCTAAATCCTTTGTTGTCATTTTAACAATCTTAACAGCATCTTCAGCAGGAGCAGTTTCTATCTCAAGAAACCATTTTCTTTCCTCATCCATAAGAAGCAACTCCTCATCTGTTAAATTTTTATCATGAGATTGCAGCAATTCAGTCACATCTTCAGGTTCCACTTCTAATTCTAGTTCTCTTGCTGTTTCCACCACATCTGCTGTTACTTCCTCCACTGAAGTCTTGAACCCTTCAAAGTCATCCATGAGGGTTGGAATCACTTTTTCCAAGCTCCTGTTAATGTTGATATTTTTACCTCTTTGCATAAATCATGAATGTTCTTAATGGCATTCAGGATGGTGAATCCTTTCCAGAAGGTTTTCAATTTACTTTACCCAGATCCATCAAAGGAATCACTGTCTGTGGCAGCTACAGCTTTATTAAGTATATTTCTTAAATGCTTGAAAATCAAAGACTTGAAAGTCTTTTTTTAAGACTTAAAAATAAAATTACTCCTTGATCCATGGGCTGCAGAATTGTTGTTACATTAGCAGGCATGAAAACATTAATCTCATTGCACATTTCCATCATAACTCTTGGTGACCAGGTGCACTGTCAATGAGCAGTAGTATTTTGAAAGGAATCTTTTTTTCTGAGCAATAGGTCTCCACTGTGGGCTTAAAATATTCAATAAACCGTATTGTAAACAGATGTGCTATTATTCAGGCTTCTTTGTTTCATTTTTTGAGCACAGGCAAAGTGGATTTAGCATAATTCTTAAGGGCCCTAGGATTTTCTGAATGGTCAGTGAGCCTTGACTTCAACTTAAAGTCACCAGCTGCATTAGCCCCCAACTAGACAGTCAGCCTATTCTTTGAATCTTTGAAGCCAGGCACTGATATCTCCTCTCTAGCTATGAAAATCCTAGATGGCTTCTTCTTTCAGTGGAGGGCTGTTTTGTCTACATTGAAAATCTATTATTCAGTGTAGTTACCTTCATTACTTAACTAGATCTTTTGGATAACTTGCAACTTCTGTATCAACACTTGCTGTTTCACCTTGCACTTTTATGTTATGGGGAAGGCTTTCCTTAAATCTCACGAACCAATATCTGCTAGCTTCAGACTTTTCTTCTACAGCTTCCTCACCTCTCTTAGCCTTCATAGAATTAGAGTGTTAGGGCCTTCCTCTGGGTTAGACTCTTCTGTTCAGATTACTAAAACTTTCTTTATATCAGCTATAAGGCTGTTTCACTTATCATTTGTGTGTTCACTGGAGTAGCACTTTTAATTTCCTTCAGGGCTTTTCCTTTGCATTCACAATTTGGCTGTTTGGTGTAAAAGGCTTAGATTTTGGCCTGTCTTGGCTTTTGACATGCCTTCCTTACTAAGCTTAATCATTTCTAGCTTTTGATTGAAAATGACATACATGTGACTCTTCCTTTCACTCAAACACGTAGATGCCATTGTAGGGTTATTAATTGGCCCAATGTCAGTATTGTTGAATCTCAGGGAATAAGGAGACCGGAGGAGAGGGAGAGGGATGGGGAAGCAGCTGGTGAGTGAAGCAGTCAGAACATAACACATCTGTTGATTAAGGTTGCCATGTTGTATGGGCACAGCTTGTCGCATCCCAAAACAATACAGTAGTAACATCAAAGATCACTGATCACAAATCACCATAACAAATATGATAATAATAAAATAATAATAATACTTGAAATATTGTGAGAATTACCAAAATGTGACACAGAGACTTGAAGTGATAAATGCTGTTGGAAAAATGACACTGATAGACTTGCTTGATGAAAGGTTACCACAAATCTTTAATTTGTAAAGAAACACAATATCGGGCACCTGGGTGGCTCAGTTGGTTAAGCGACTGCCTTCGGCTCAGGTCATGATCCTGGAGTCCCAGGATCGAGTTCCGCATCGGGCTCCCTGCTTGGCAGGGAGTCTGCTTCTCCCTCTGACCCTCCTCCCTCTCATGCTGTCTCTCATTCTCTCTCTCAAATAAATAAAATAAAATCTTAAAAAAAAAAAAAACACAATATCTGCAAAGTGCAATGAGGTATGCCTGTATTTTAGAATACTTCTCTTCAAAAGTGGTTAAATTTATTTAAAGTTTGACATTTGAAATGGTAAATATCAGTTACTTAGAAAATTAGTTATGTCAAATGCTTTGTTTCCTAAAAACTGCATAAATTAGGTATTTTATTAACTTTTTCTTAGGATGACTTGATGAAAATAAGCTTTATGCTCACCTACTCATTAGGCTGACTGTATTTTGTCTGAAATTAATGAACTATGTTATGTTAGACTCTAAATGTCAAGTAAATGGTCAATAATTATGTTAAATGCAGTGAGTGTGAAAGCAGCCTTTGTAAATTGTTAAGTGTTATATAGAGTTTATTCTTAGCCATTTTCATCACCTTTAAAGCTATGTTTTACTCTTCTATATCCCTTAAAGAAGGATAGGTGAATACAAGAGGCCATATATAAGCCAAATGATTTGGCCGAAGGCAGAGAGGACTAAGAATAGACAGATGGAGGTGGGCAGTGGAGGGTGGGGTAGGATGCAATAATAGCTAAGAATATGCAATTTTGTGGTCTTACCAAGTGCTGCTCTTCTCCTTAGCTTTTACCTCAATCCCAATGTTTTTTTGAAGTCTTTCTCCTGTTTGTCACATACACAGGCACATAATAAGTATTTATTAAATTTTTGTGGAAATATTAAAAACTGGAAAGATTGAGCTTTATAGTGTGGGAAGCTTTTTCAAATTTTTAAGTTATGAATATCAACTGAATAGGTTTACTATGTTTTAGGAAAATGATTTAATATGAATTGACATGGAGAGATTTTCTTAGAACTCAGAAAGCTATTATAATCTAAATGAAAGATATGTGCAAGTTATAGGACTTTGAAAGGGGGAGACTGTTAGAAACAATGTAGATATAAATTCAACATTGTTAGTTGACTGATGACTACCTAGATAGGGACCTTGTAAAAAGGACAGGAGTCAGAGGTGATTCTGAAGTTTCTAGCATGAAAGTTTATGATTCATTAACCAAGATGTAAAGCAATAGTCAAAGTAGGAATGAGAATGAATAAAATGGGTTGTGCTTGAATATGTTCATTGTATGTTGACTATGGGATATTGACTTAGAAATCCATCAGACAACTGGTAATAGACTATTTCCAATTTTATTTATCTACTATTCATGTGTGAGAGGTGAGGCCTAAGGAACATATAGATATGAGCTGACATCATTAAGATAGATAATGTCTCCAAGGGAGGTATCTGCAGGAAGAAGACTGCTAAGAACTGAAATGTGGGGGAACATATAAAATTGGGCAGTAAAAGGGGACCCAGTGAAGGAAATTGGATAGAACTCCGGAAAGTAGGAACTCAAGAATGAAGAATCCAGTAAGACAAAGGACGGATAACTTTCAGTGATAGCAATTAACACAAATGTCCCCAGTGAATTTCATGAGTAATGCATTATGTTACTTTTAAAAATTACTAAAATAGTTTTAAAAGGTAGGAAGTGAAAAATAAATGTCCCTCTCCTAACTGCATTCTTCCCTGTAGTAGTAAATGTTAAGTTTCTTTTGTATCTTTCTAATTATTTTTCTTGCATATGCAAGTATTACTGTATTCCTACCATCTCAAATGCAAAAGTTTTCACATTTTAATGTATCTAAAATTAAGATGTCTTACAATTGATGTATATGTTAAATTTAATGGATTTTTTAAATAAGTGAGTAAATTTAACAATTCCCAAAACACTTGATTCCAATCTTCCCATTGATAGATACAATTCTTATAAATCACAACTCACAAGACTCAGTCATGCAATATGATCAAAGTCAAAGAGCAATCTATGATGCTTAAATAAATTTTTAAAAACAACATTTTCTTGTCTTGGGCTCCATGAGCAATATTTTAGAAATACTTATTACAATTCCCATTATCAGTTTTTATATGCATTCCTCAAACACTGCACACATCACAGCTGTCTCTATAACTTCCCCAGATCTTTCCATTTTGCATTCACCTACCCTCACCATATTTTCTTCCACCCGTATTATTTTCATCTTAATCACATTACTGGAGGAACTAAGTGGCAAAAGAATATCACCTGTATGAGTTTCATGTTCTATAATGTTCTTTCCATATGTATATACCTCTGTATCTCTTTGTATAAACAAATATAAATTTCTGGCATGTAATTCCATTAAATTACAGTAAAAAATAACCTGTAAGAATTTCTTTTTCTGTGTTGCATATTTTGTTTTATGGTGTGTGTTTGTGTGCACACACATACACGTGCATGTGAATAGTTTATAACTGGTCAAATTTGTAATATGATGTATATATATACTGTTAGAACATGCTTTTTTAAAGTCAAGATGCTTTTGAAATACAAAAATTTATATATATACACATATATATAAAATTAGTATGTTTCATCAATATAAGAGGTACTTTTTTTATTTTGACATCTCTGAATACAGGTTACATTTGACCATTTCTAGCATCTTAGACTCTATGAAAATATAGTAATTAATTCTTTCTCTTAGTTGCATCTCATACTTTTTTAACCATTCTCTTATTTATATGCTAGGGTTTTTTGTTGTTTTTTATGGTTTTGGGGAAATTTTTTTTGTTTTTAGCTTTTTACTATTACCAAAAATGGCTTAATGAACATTATTTTGTACCTTAAATGTTGTTTATTTCACTTTATCTAAGTTCTTATAAGCTATATTGTGAATTTGAATACATTATGAAAATGGAATAATGGTTAATATATTGTTTTTGCTTTTTTTGATTCTATTCTGTATATTGCAGTTATAATCATCTTTCTAAAAGGTAAATGTGATCATGACAAGTAAGTAATGTAGGATGTAAATTCTTATGATATTCCCTCTGCTTGAAATACCCTTTCTGAATTTTCGCTTTCCCACTCAGCCTTCAGGATTCAACTCTGGTGTCATCTTGAAAGACATTCTTCAACCTCAAGATGTCTCCAGCATAGCTCAATAGCCCCCTATGCTTAGCTCCTTTCAGCATCTATCATATTTTACTATAGATGCCTTATTAATTTTTCTGTCTCTTGTATTAGGCTTCCTTAAGGTCTGGGACTCTGTGGGTAGTAGTAGTGTCTGCCACTTAATAGGTCAGTAAATATTGAAAGAATGAATCATGCTATGAAATCTTTTTAAAATATTTCCAAACATTTTTTAAAGATTGACTATGAAAAATTTTTTGCTATGCTGAAAAAGAAAGTAAAAAGAAATTTAGCAAGCTATATGACTAGCTTAAAAGGAGATGAAAAATGTGTTGACATTACATGTACATGCTTTCTTCCGTTTTTAGCCATCCTAAGAGGAAGCAGTAACTAAAATAAAAATTTGTTCAAGGCATTTGTTATCTATTCAACCTGGGTATTGAGAATTATAGGTCAAGAAGTAGGTACCTTAGAAAGGAACAATTACTAAAGGTTTTGAATGGAGAAATATAATTTTAGTTATTAGATGGCTAAATATTACTTTCCATATTGATAACCAGAGTGTTTATGATATCTCTCACTATACATAGTCAGTGCTTTATCCCAGGTGTTTCCTTCCCATGCTCGACACATGCCAAAAGGAAAAAAACAGACAAAGCAGTCCTTTGTACTTACATTTCACTGAATGTATGAATTATATTACATGAATTGTATAAATTATAGCCTTAAGAGGAGACCTCTAACCTGGGCTGTTTTAATATAGACAATGATAATACCATCTTTTCCCCCTAGCTGATTATACTTAAATAGCAGTTGACAGTCTCTTATCCAACATGGCTGTGTGATGGATGGGCAGTCACATGTACAACACATTCCTTACTCAAAAAAGCATGTCAGAATGCACTTACTTGAAAGGGAGTGAGAGAGAATATGACTTATAGTATAAGGGTATATTGAATGCTTCTTATATTAAGAATAAATAAAATTGGGGCGCCTGGGTGGCTCAGTTGGTTAAGCGACTGCCTTCGGCTCAGGTCATGATCCTGGAGTCCCTGGATCGAGTCCCATATCGGGCTCCCTGCTCGGCGGGGAGTCTGCTTCTCCCTCTGACCCTCCTCCCTCTCATGCTCTCTGTCTCTCATTCTCTCTGTTTCAAATAAATAAATAAAATCTTTAAAAAAAAAAAGAATAAATAAAATTATTTTGCAAACTTTGGTACCTAATTATTAGTAAAAAGAAACAAACTGAGGGTTTTAGAGGGGAGCGGTGTGGGGGGATGGGTTAGCCGGGTGATGGGTATTAAGGAGGGCACGTACTGCATGGAGCACTGGGTGTTATATGCAAACAGTGAATCATGGAACACTACATCAAAAACTAATGATGTACTTGTATGGTGACTAACATAACATAATAAAATTAAATTAAAAAAAGTTATTCTGAAATCTTAGTTGAAAAACCATACTTTAAAAAGCATGTCTATATATATTACTTTACATAAATATAATATATACAATACCTATATTATGAATCCTTACAATAACCTTGTATTTTTGGTAGAAAAAGTCTTGGTATCCTGAAGTTCAATGACAAACAGTTGTCTTAGGTTACACATTACATAGGCTTGGAGCAGAAACTAAATCCCGTTTCTTGCTTCATGGATTTGTCCTTTTTCCTTTATACCACCTTGCTATGTAATGGACTGAAAATGACAATCAACATAAAATGTAATGCCTAACTTTTCATATGCATACACACAGTTATGTACATATATGCATGTATTGCCAAGTCATTCTAAATATGTAAAAACTCCTCTACCAGCAGCAAATATGTGAAGCTACACTTCCACCTCTGTCTTACAAAAACCTTATTTAAAATTAATGGATTTCATGTGTGTAAAATGTTTGCACTTATTTATTATACCAGCACAATTCCTATTTCTTTAAGAAAAAAGTTCCAGCATGAGACTGAATGTTTCCTATCAGCACAATTGTAAGATTTAGCACAAAGTTTTGATCTTAAAGTTGAATCTTTAGCTCTATTTCTTTAGCTAGCAATTTCATATTGCTTTTTGTCAGTTTTGTAGTGATTTCCAAAATGCCTGTACTCATCCAACCCCAATTTTAAAGACCTTCCACTTCAGAAGAATTAAAAGCAGCAAAGAACTTTTAACCGTCCTTAACAAGAAAGTGGAATACAAACTATGGCTGAGGGAAACTTAAGGAACTTCTTAATCAAAATAGTGACTCAAATCATAGTCTTATGTCTAAAAAGATAGCCTAGGTGGAAATACAGCTGATACATTGTATAAAGAAGGTTGTCAGGGGGCGCCTGTGTGGCTTAGTCAGTTGGGCGTTCGGCTCTTGATTTCAGTTCAGGTCAGGGGGCTTCATGCTTAGTGGGAAGTCTGCTTGAGATTCTCTCTGTCTCTCTCTCTCTACCTTCCCCCCTCCTCTCTCTAAAATAAATAAATTTTTTAAAAAGAAGGTTGTCAGTGTATTTAATATATCAGTGTATTTAAAATTTTACATTAGCAAAAAGGAACATTTCATTGTTAATAAGTTTTTAGCATATGGCAATTGATAAAAATGTTGAATTTGGGGGAAGAACTCATTAGTTCTAATCCACTTTTTTGTGGCTGTATACTACAAAAATTGATAACTCAGGCATTATGAATATATTTTACTGGATAATTGATTAGGTAAATGCAGAATATGGTATCCATATTTAATTTATTGTTAAATATAAGAATTTAAATTCTTTTTATTTTCTGTACTAACTTCTGTCTATAGAATAAGTATTATTTAATACCATTTTGAAATTTGGACTACCTTCCTAATTGACACTTCCAAAAATTTTAAATTAATAAGATTTTTTTCATTGTTGAAATGTTTGTGATTCAAATACAGTTTTCAAATTTAAGTAATTTTGTGGCATTGCAGACATTTTGGTGGCTTCTATAGGCTTTGAAATAACTTTGTTACAGAATCATGGATCTGGAAACAAAGTCTCTAAACGTATAGGGAAAAAATAGTTTCAAATCTCATGCATTTATTTTTTTATTTTTATTTTTATTTATGTATTTATTTGAGAGAGAGAGCACACAAGCAGGGGTTAAGGGGAGGGCCAAGGCGAGAGGGAGAAGCAGATTCCCCACTAAGCATGAAGCCCCCTAACCTGAGCTGAAATCAAGAGCCGAAGGCAGACTCTTAACCGACTGAGCCACCCAGATGCCCCCCATTTCTTTGTTATTGAAGTATAGCTAATACACAATGTAACATTAGTTACAGGTATACAACATAATGATTCAAGTCTCTACATTATGCTATGCTAAGCACAAGTGTGGCTACTATGACCATACAACACTGTTATAATACCATTGACTATTCCTTATGCTGTATCTTTTATCTCCATGACTTATTCATTCCATACCTGGAAGCCTGTATCTCCTACTCTCCTTCACCCAAAATGCCCATACCCCACCCCCATCCCTCTGGCAGCATCAGTTCTCTGTACTTATGGGTCTGTCTCTGCTTTTTGTTTATTTATTTGTTTTGTTTTTTAGATTTCCTATATAAATGAAATTATATGGTATTTATCTTGGTCTGACTTATTTCACTTAGCATTATACCCTCTATGTCCACTCCTATTGTCGCAAATGGCAAGATCTCATTCTTGTTATGGCTGATTAATATTCCATTTTATATATACACACATCTTTATCCATTCATCTATCAATGGACACTTGGGTTGCTTCCATATTTTGGCAATTATAAGCAATGCTGCAATAAACAGGAATGCATATGTCTTTTCAAATTAGTGTTTTCATTTTCTTTGGGTAAATACCCAGTAGTGGAATCACTGAGTCATATGATATTTCTATTTTTAACTTTCTGAAAAATCTCCCTGCTGTTTTCTACAGTTGCTGCCCCAATTTGCATTCCCACCAATGATGCACAAGGGTTCCTTTTTCTCCACATCTTTGCCAACACTTGTATTTCTGGTCTTTTTGATTCTAACCATTCTGACAAGTGTGAGGCGATATCTCGTTGTGGTTTTAGTTTGTATTTCTTTGTATAGTGATGATGAGCATGTTTTCATGTGTCTGTTGGCCATGAGTATGTCTTTTTTGGAAAAATGTCTGTTCGGGTCCTCTGCCCTTTTTAAAATCAGGTTGGTTTTTTTGGTATTGAGTTATTTAAGTTTTTTATATATTTTGGATATTAATCCCTGTTGGATATATTACAAAAACCTTCTCCCATTCAGTAGGTTGCCTTTTTGTTTTTTGATGGTTTCCTTTGCTGTTCAAAAGCTTTTTATTTTGGTGTAATCCCAATAGTTTATTTTTGCTTTTGTTTCCCTTGCCTTAGGAGACATATCTAGAAAAATGTTGTGATGGCTGATATCAAAGAAATGACTGCCTATGTCTTCTTCTATGAGTTTTATGGTTTCAGGTCTCCCATTTAAGTCTTCTGTCCATTTTGAGTTTATTATTGTATGTGTGGTGTAAGAAAGTGGTCCAGTTCATTCTTTTGCAAGTAGATGTCTGGTTTTCTGAGCACCGTTTGTTGAAGAAACTATCTTCTCCCCATTGTATATTCTTGCCTCTTTTGTAGATTAATTGACCATATAAGCGTGGGTTTATTGCTGGGCAAAGTCCATACTTTTTGTCCTAAAAGAGAGGACTATAACCATTATTACTATTTAAAAAAATGTTAATACACAATTTTGGTAAAATGTTAATATAAGTTTTAGCTAAATTGATTACATAAACTTTATCTTCTGGTTTCTTCTGACAGCTCTTAATTCCTATATAGTACATTAGAAGCACTGTACTTCTTGATGTTGACACAGTATAGCAATGATCCTGTATACCTCAAATGCCTCTAGAGTATCATTATTTTATAGAATGGTACAGTAAGTGATGAGCAACGTCAATTAAACCATGCAAAATTGTTTTTGATATATTGCTTAGTATGACAGGGTTGTTTATGTTTGTTACCATACAAACATCTAGAAAAAGCATGTAGAAATTTTCAACAAATTTAAAATGCTTGTTTGAGACTGTCTAACTGAAAACATGAGATATGTAATATAAACAAAATTTACTCTGGAAACTCCTGATCAAGAGAGACAAGCATGTATATTAAGACAGAAAATAGTGGTGTTAAATGTGAATCTCCAATCAAAAGTTCCAAGGATGGACCTGCTAAATAGCAGACTTCTTTTTGCTGTCCCGCTCTTTCCCATGTAGCATGCTGCAGGGTGACTAGCAGCAGGAATTTACTCACTTAATGTTGGTTATTGATTGACCTGGCAAGGTTGTGGAGACCAGGTAATACGTATTAAATTTTAGAAAGCTCGCCAAAGCGATTAGAGTCCAAATAGTTTGGGTACTTTTTAAGTGAACTTCACTTACCTAAAAACTGCATTCATTCATAACATCTCATAAGAGATAAATGAGAAGTTCTTTGTCCTAAAATGCAGTATAGAAGTCATTCAAAAGGACTTATTTTGTTGCTGTTTTCTTAAAGAGGATTTATAGGTCAAGTTATATTAACTAATTGCAATTATCATTTGTTCATATTCTATAATAGAACTTATTCAGTGAAAAGACTGTTGATTTTACTATCCTTACAAACATTAGATGGAGGTTTTTGAGTTCAGGGACTCTCTCTTTGTGTTACCAACATCTAGATACACTGTGTGACATGTAATGAGTGTTCCATAAATCATTAATGAATGAACAAAAGAATGGCCTGTGTATGTAGATAAGATAGAAAATCTATTTTAACTTCTTGCAAGAGTATTTTATTTCTAATGTAGCTTCCAGTTACAGCTGTTTATTTTAAAAGATGATTTTTAAATACTTAGAATTGAGTTCCTTAAAAATTCAGATTCTTGGGCTTAGGCCCCAGTTTCTCTAATTCACTAGAGGGATAAGGCTGAGGAATCCATGTTTAATTAATAAGCACTGTAGGTGATTATTTTACAGATAGTAAGTGAACCATACTGAGAAACACTGCACCCAAACCTGTGCCCAGGTCATACCAGAACTACCACAGCCATTTTCTTTTCAAATTTATTTTGAAAAATAAATTTGAAATAAATGAAAATTTATTTTATTTACATTTATTTTTCAGGTATAATATTGATATTATTTTTACCCCAGTGTCATATAGTATGGTATTGAACAAAATGTGGATGCTGGACCACCAGCACAGCATCAGCTGAGTGATTTAATAAAGCATTCCAATGCAGAATCTAAGACAGCTGTGGAATGGGGCCCTCTAGTCCAGTGATCTGACAGACTAGTGCACGTGGCTTCTGACTTACCTCTAGAATATATTAGGAGTATATGATTATATAAGATATAATCATAATCATAGGCCTCAAAGGTTTCTCTTTTTCCCTCTCTCTCTCTCTCTTTGCTTTTGTTTACATAGATACCTTTATCTTACTTGCACTCTTATTTGGGGCTCTTCTGCTTGTAAGCCTTCACATGCACCTTTTACATGATCACAATGTCATTCTTTCTACCTAGAAGATAGCATCTGTCTTACACTCCAGAAGTGTAAGGCCTAAGTGGAGACTTTATAGACTTATCCTGCCTGGTAGCTGCTTTCTCACTGTATAGGGTACTCTATATATTGTTGAGCTATGTGTCCCAAAGGCAAAAGAGTTAATATTATAGAGGAATTGTTTCTCAGTCATTTTCATGGTTATTATAATATTTAATTTTAACCAGCATCTAACACAGTGCCTTGGACCTAAAACAGCAACATTTTATTTGTTGAATGAATAGACAGGAAAGAGGACAGAAGTTAGGAGGGTTGAAAGATTAACTTGTTTTTCTATTTCCCAACCTGCAATTGTTTTGGGATTTTTTTTTCTTTTTAATGGACTGAGGAACATAGTGGGCAGAGGTAGGCATGCTTATAGTAGCCAACTAATAAGAGAAAATAGGAAAAGATTGGAAAAGATTTTAAAAAATCAAAAAGCAATCCAGGTCCTATTACAATAAGGGCAAATAGCACTACACACATTGACAGCTAAGGTCATCACTGTAATTAAAGCACATTCACTGAATTTGTTAACCAGAAGAGATCCCAATTTTCATAAGAATAAGCTTGCATTATCAAGAAAAGTTATGTTGTTCTTCAAAGTTCATTCTGTTAAGAATATAGGAAAATATATTATTTGTATTTAGAAAAATTTTCTTAAATATCAAGAGTGCTATGTTTTAATTATCTGGAAAAATCTCCTTTACTTAAAGTTTCTAATTCCTTGATGGTTCTAGATGAATGAGGTATTGTTGTATCTTTTCAGCATGCTGGCCTCTACACCTAAGGAGGTGTGTGTATGTGTGTGTGTGTGTGTACTCGCACACATGTGCGCATGGGTGCACACGTTCGTCTTTAGGTACTATTCATTAATGACTACTTTGCACATTGTCATCTTAGAGGTAAATGTCTTTGATAATAACCTTTACATTATTTTAGATCAAAGAGCTTTGAAGTCAGACTTGAGCTAAGATTCTGCCCATGTGATCTCTCCAGTTTTGTTACCTTACTTAGTAAAGTGGGAATAATTATGCCTGCCACCTAGATCTGTTATGGGGATTAAATGAGATATTCTACAGGACAATGCCTGGCACATGGAAAGTTCTCAATAAATAGTCAAAACTATTATTAGTGAATTACAAAAAGAATTTTATGTGCATTGTGGTTTTTTAGGATCTGCTCTTTCGTGTTTTTATTTTTCTAGAGACTAAGTCTACTTAGTCTGCTGTTCAAAGTCTACTGTTTAAAAACTGGAATGGAAATAAAATATACATAGACAATGTATAAATTATCCTCTGTTGCTCTACCTCTTGTTGTAAACAAGAGTTCTCCAGGCTTTCAATAGGAATGGATCTTCAGTGAAATATATCCATATGGCAATTCTAAAATGTAAAAATGAACCGCTTTTTTAATATTGAATAAGCATAAAAATCAAATTATGTTGCTTAAAAAAGAATACTCATATATCTTTTCCCATCTTGCATAACACAAAAATAGCTAACTGCTTTTGCTCATAAAAATCATATTTGGAGCGTGACTAAGCATGAGACAGTTTCCAAACAAATCTTTGAGAAAGTTATGCAGGAGTGAAAGTGAGATTTCAGCTGTAATCAGTCTCTTCATCTAGGTTAGTTCAGTGAGGGTGGACTGGTAAATTTTTTAAATCTTCAGTTAGTCATACAGCATTTTCCAAGATATTTTGGATTTCACTGGAATATTAAAATCTAGTATGATTTCCTTTTACCCAGAACTTGTGTTTGTAGGGTAAAGCTGCGATGAATTTTTTTACAGAGACATGCACATATTTACATAAGAATATTTGTTCATTTACATAAAATGCATGAAGCAGTGAAACCTTATCTGAAGGTAACTTAGTAATATAACATATCTTATGTATTCATATACTGTCCTTGCTACCTAACAAGAATTGGATGGTCCATGCTTAACAACATAGTTTTAATTGGAAAGTTGGGATAGTACTATACCAGAATGTTACTTTAAAGAAAAAAAATTGACAGTGTCTCAGAATGCATAATTTGAAGGGATTATGTAATCATTTATAAAGGAAACCATAAAGTTTACTTCTACCATTTCTGAGATCCAATAATAGCTTAATTTCTATTTCTTCATCTCTTAAAGGGGCATATCCATCACATTTTTAGAATAATCTTTGTATACATTTTTCTTGGGGTAATTAAATGTCACTTAGGGTAGAGTATATTTTCTTTTTTCATATTTCAAGATATTTGTTATTGCTGTTTACCTTATAAACCTTAGATTTACAAATTATACCATTCCAAATAAGTTATTCTCAGAATATTGAGGTATGAATTTGCCCTTGTTTACCCTCGAATTTTTATCTCCATTTGGATAAGTTTTCCTTGTCTGACAGTTCTGCTTTCATTTTGTTTTCTTCTTTGTTTTTCTTGTCATTCTGGTTGTCAGATATAGAAAATAGCATGTTTAAATAAAACCATACCATTTTCAGGTAAAAAAGCAAGTTAAACATACTATTTTTAAGTTATTTTGAAAGAAAATAATTGTTCCCAAATTCACATTACACTAAGGAAAATTTATTTGCAGAGCAATGGTAATGAAGGTAGGTATCCAAATTGCTATGAATATCACAAAGAAAATATTCCTCTAGAGTATTCTGGAATATTAAAAAAAATATGTTTCTGTTAAATGTCCAGGTGTCATTTGTCTTTATACAGAATTTGATTTTACTTAGTACTTACCATGCCTACCTCTTATTTTATCTTTTTTTAGTTAGATTAATAGATAGATAGATATAGAGATATACATGTATATGTTTACATTTATATTTTGACATTCTTAGCACTAAAATAAGAAAGATATTTAGTAATTTCTTTTAAATGTGTTTTTTTGTAAAATGCCATATAGCTGGATTTTGCTTTTAACCCAGTCTGAAACTCCCTATTTAAGAGGGATCCTCTTATCACTATGTACAGTGACAACTTATATACCTCATTATAGTTCTTTCATGTTATTTTGTGTTCATTATTTATTTTATTTTTTGCTCTTTTCCCTTTATTTTTACTGATTTGTTAAAGTTATTATTAATTTCATTTTCAGTGCATTATTTTTCTTTGTGCCTTATTAATCCGGAAATAATGTGCTTTTTTTATTCTGATACTTCTGATGCTCATTACCTAACACATATTTCTCCACAATTATATAATATTATATGAAAACCAAAAACCAAATAAACTCTCTACCAATCCACTTTATTCCCTTCTCCTAGATGAACGCTTTAGAATGTTTTCATTCTCCATTCCATTCCCCTTGGCCTTTAGGGTGCTTTTACTTTCCTTTACCAACTCCTCGATTTTCCTGACAGAGTTCAATACATTTGGTTGCAGATTTATTAGATTTTTCCCTTGCCATATGTCTCTTCTATTTTAAGAATCCTTACTTGGCAGTTATATTGTCAGTTCCCAGTCAGACAATCATTATCCATTTAGTTTTAACATGTATTTTGCAAGGCTTATTACACCGTTTTCTATTCATCGTCTTTCCTATTGAGATTTCTATTCTGGTTCTTATGTTATTTGGTATGGTGTTTTTCTTGAGTATTTTCATCAGATGGGGTGAAGAGCTCATCTTTGCATATCCAGAATTCTTTCCTTTAGCCTGCAAGATGAATGCTAACTTGAATGGGGATATAATTGTTTGTTGGCAGTTTTTTCTCTCTCTCCTCAGTATTGCAATATCTTCCAGCTTCAAGTGTTACAGGTAGAAAGATGTCAATCTAATTGTTTTTTCTTTGCTAAGTAACTTGTTCTTTCTGGAAATTTGTAATGTTTCCTTTTAATCATAATAAAGGAATTTTACCAATATATATCTAGTTGTATGCCTTACTCTGATTAATCTACCTAGAACTTAGCCCTTTCATTTGCAAACTCAATTCTTCTTCAAACCAGGGAATTTTACTTCTGTCATTTCTTTATTCCCAACCTTCCTGTTATTTTTCTCATTTTCTTTTATGATTATTATCTTCGTTACCGGAAATTTCTCTTGGAGTTATTTTCCAAGTCTGTTTTCCCTGAAGATTTCCCTCTCTTTCTATATTTGCTCCATATTTTGAGATGAGCCACCCAGGCGCCCCTGCCACAAGCATTTTTGCTTTAAGCATTTTCATTGCAAACATTTTTGCTACATAACTAATTGGCCATAAGGCAATTTTGCCATAAAAGGTAGAAAAATAATTGGTTGACAGTTTGGTTTGACAGTTGGTTAGTTTCATCAACTGGTTGACAGGTTGGGTTTTTTCTTCCATTGATGCAGTACTCCCGTTTTTATATTATATAAATCTAAGCCCTCATACTGGTCTATATAGTGGTGCAGAGTTTTGAACCCACTTTACCCATGGAACTTTGGAATATCTATCAACTGACATGTAGCAGTATGCCAAACACAAACAGTTCAGAAGGTTTTCATAATGCAATAAAAAGCTCAGTTACAAATATGCATCCTTGTATTTGGAAACTGATATCTCTCTTAATGAAGGAAGAGATTTTAGTGGGAAAAAAAAAAAAAAACAACACTGCCTAACAAGCAGGTGAATCAACCAGCTAAAAAAAAAACAAAAACAAAAACATATAATACTATGAACAAAAGAAATTGAAGACAAGTGCTTAGATATAACCCACAAAATAAAATCAGTTATTTGCACAGTATTGCCATGAAATTATACATTTTGAATGTATTCAAATATTTTGTACTTCACAACAAAACCTTTTTGTTATTCATTTTTCATGTTACATTGTGTCAATGAATGTCCCTCTTTTGTTTTTCATCATTTTATCTTTTATAGCAAAACAGCCTACAGCTGATTAGTTATGCAACAAAAATGTCGATGGCAAAGATGCTTACGATGAAAATACCAGACAAAATTTCTTCCACTTGGCCTTATAAGCCAGTAATTCTGGGTTCAACAGGAACACACCTTTTTTCAATTATTTTATTTTTAAATTTAAAAATCAGATTTCTGGGGCACCTGGGTGGCTCAGTCAGCTAAGTATCAGATTCTTTTTTTTTTTTTTAATGAGAGAGACAGAGCATGAGAGGGGGGAGGGTCAGAGGGAGAAGCAGACTCCCTGCTGAGCAGGGAGCCCAATGCGGGACTCGATCCTGGGACTCCAGGATCATGACCTGAGCTGAAGGCAGTCGCTTAACCAACTGAGCCACCCAGGTGCCCCCAGATTCTTGATTTCAGCTCAGGTCATGATTACAGGGTCATGGGGTCGAGCCCCACCTTCCTCAGCCTGGAGCCTGCTTGGGATTCTCTCTCTCTCTCTCTCCCTTTGCTCCTGCCCCTTCCCACCCCCACTCATGCCCATGTTCACTCTCTATCTCTCTCTCTCTCTCTCAAAAAAAAAAAAAATACTGTGACTTTGAACTAGGTGAGGCAGTAGGAATGCAAAAGAGAATTTGAATGTTGGAGATATAGAAGTTGATTACATATATCCTGATATTTGAATGGATGTGAAGGGCAAGGAAGAGAGAGTACCTAATTCAAATCCTCAAATTTTTGTCTGCTGAACTCCACAAAATAAACCCTTTTAGGGAAAATTGCTAAATAGCATCGGGTTTGAAATTTCAAAAAAAAATTTACCTTGGAAGAATTATTAAACAATTTATTTGGGTTTCAGGTTGAGGCAACAGTTCAAATGCAGTTTCTAATGTTTTGGTTTTTTTTTTTTTAAACTAATACTTTGTAACTTCATTAATACATTATTTGAAAAATACTTTTATATGTTGTTTTAGAGAAACTTTTTCATTTTTGAGTTATGATTTTTAGCAAGTTTGAGACTAGCCATACTCTTCATGGATTATCTGTAATTTATAAAATTAGAGACTGAGCTTAGGGGATGCATTGGTACAGGGGAAATGTTTGATTTCATGAGCATTTTGTCCCAAAATGCTTTCTTTAAACTTTTTTTTTTAAGATTTCATTTATTTATTTTGAAGAGAAAGAGAACATGTGAGCGAGGGAGGGGGGTGAGCAGCAGAGGGAGAGGGACAAGCAGACTGTGCTGAGGGCAGAGCCCAACACGGGGCTCCATCCCACAACCCTGACATCATGACCTGAGCTGAAACCAAGAGTCAGACAACTAACCAACTGAGCCAACTTCAAACTTTTTTTTTAAGGCAATATGTAGATGCCATGATTGTTAAGTTTCTTATGCGAGAATATTAGAAAAAGGTAGTGTGACATCTAGGCCTTGCTATATGCAGAGAAAATAACCATAGATAGTGTCTTTTTTATGTCCACTCTCCTGAGGAAACCTAAAGTGCAGACCCAGTCATTCTTGTGCCCTTCCCCTCAGGATGGCTTGTTTCTCTAGTAGACTATTATGACCCTTCTGCTCCCATTGTCTCTTGATATGTTCATTGGACATGTGCGGATATATTCACCTCTGAACTTTGGTTCCTGCTCTTTCCTGACTTGCTGGGCCCCAACATACCTGGTTTTTTTTGTTTGTTTGTTTGTTTGTTTTTAACCAGCCTTTAAGGTCAAGTTCCTATTCCATGGTGATGGCAAAATGAATAATTAGACAGAACTTAAACATCAAGTAAAACTAAGTCTATCACTCATTATCTATTAGTAAATAATTTTGTTGCTGTGAAAATAACTGCATTGAAGTAATGAAACTTTCAGTGATAAGAGAGGCCCTAAGAGAGATTACCTAGTCTAACACTTTTATACTGGAGGAAGCTGAAGCCCAGAGAGGTTAAGTGATTTGTCCATGTTGAAAATTCAAGTAATGAACTAGAACCCAGACTCCTTTATTCCCATTTCAGTAGTCTTTTACCATATCATACTGGACTTGTGATTTAAATATCATCCCAAACACATTTCATTTCTCCATGTATAACAAGAATAAATTTTTGCTTTAAATTTTAGAAAAAGAGGGCACATGGGTGGCTCAGTTAAGCATCTGTCTTTGGCTCAGGTCATGATCTTGGGGTCCTGAGATCGAGCCCCATGTTGGGCTTCCTGCTTTGATGGGGAATCTGTTTCTCCTTTTGCCTCTGCTCCCCCCGCCACCTTGTGTGCTCTCTCTCCCTCTGTCTCAAATAAAATCTTTAAAAAAATTTTTTAGAAAAGAATGCATTTTTTACATAACTAAATCAAAAGCACTCAACACCACTAAAAAATTTTGGTATTGACCAAATTCTGTAAGTATATATGTTGTTTTAGACAAAAGCAGGTAAGAGAATGTTTCATTGTACATAACTTTAAGTGTATGACTACTTTTTTGAAAGTTTATTTACATATTGGCATCTCATATAAAGATAGGTAACTAGTCATGATTCTCCATTTTAGTTAATCTCCTGAAGGAAGGATCCAAATGCTGTTCTCTATTCTATAAAATAAGATAGTTTATTTGGAATGATAGCTCTAAATCCTTTCCAGTTCTATATTTCTCTAAGTCCCGTTATCTAAAACTTAAATTTTACAATGCTGTGTCATCCTTTTTTTCCTAATGCATTTAGAGGTAAGAAGGATGTATAAAACATGTCCAACATATTGTGAAAATCTGTGAAGATGTCTTAAATAATTTGAACTTCATTTTAGCTAAAGCATTTTAAATTGATAAATTACTTAAGATTGTATTCAGAATTAATTATAAAATAATTTTTATAATGCCAGGTTAGATGAATATATTTTTGAAATATCTTTGAGATTGCTGTAGATTTTAGAAAGCCTGCTCAAAGTAGAATTTCAACCTGTATAGTAAAACAGAGTAAGGAAATAGTACTTTACTGTTGAATAGCACTTTAATATCCCCAGAGCAAAAGATTTTCAGATCCTGACATTTGGAGATTCTCCTACAAATAGGACACTTTATCTTATTAACCTGATTAACTTGCAGTGAAAGCCACCAGTTGACAGGTCCTACCCACACACTTCCTTTTGGTGCTTCATTCTTAGTATGAGTGAATGTCCAACAGTTCACTCCAACAATTGTCCATTAATTTAAGGAAAGCTTCCAACATGAAAAACATGATAATCTGAATCAAACAGTATAATGTGATCCAGAGGAAACTGGCAATGAAGGTAGCTAGAAGATTAAAATACAAAAGCAAAAAGAAAAATATATATATAAGTTAGAGACAAACTGTATTTTCAAAGAATCAATGAAACTGTTGAGTTCATTAAATAAGAATAAGGTGCTATTTAAATTCTTCAAAGTAGAAAAAGCAAAAATTTGAAATTAAAAATATGATAAATAAAATTTAATTATAAACTTAAATAGACTGGAAGAGAAAGTTATGAAGAGCCCCTAGAAAATAAAACAGGAAGCAAAGAGGTTAAGAGAAACACAGAAGGGGAAGGAAGAAAAAAAGAGAGGGGGGAGGCAAACCATAAAAGACTCTTAACTATAGAGAACAAACTGAGGGTTGCTGGAGGAGAAGTGGGTGCGGATGGGCTAAATTGGTGATGGGTATTAAGGAGGGTACTTGTAATTAGCATTGCGTGTTATATGTAAGTGATGAATCACTAAATTCTACTCCTGAAACCAGTATTACCCTGTTAACCAACTAGAATTTAAATAAAAACCTGAAAAAAAATAAAAGAAACAGAAAGCAGAAAAAACATGAGATTCAAGGCTTACCCCAGGAGGCCCATCATATTGCAAGTAAGACTCCCATAAAGGAAGAACAGAAAAAGTAGGGTGAAAAAGAAATTATGAAAGAATTAATATGTTTATTTTTTCTCAGAACTGAAGGAAATGAGTCTCCACATTGAAAAAGCCCACTGAATATCCAGCACAATAAATGAAAAATACTCATACCAAAGGAAAAAATAAAAAAAATTGCAGCATACCAAGGATAAAGAAAAGGTTGTAAGAGCTTCCCAAATGCAAGGAATGGGGATAGTTCACATCCAAAAGAGTAGAATGGCATTGGGCTTCTCCACAACTAGAAATTGTGAAACAATTTCTTGAAAACCTAAGGGAAACAATTTCACTAGTTAATTCTGTACTCAGCCAAATCAAGTGTGATGGTAGAAAAGAAAGAGTAGTCCCTCCTTTCCCTAAAAAATACTTTCCATGGACTGATGCCTATGAAATTATTAGAGGATGTGATTTGTCCAGTTGATTAAATAAATTAAGAAAGAGAAAGATATAAATGACTGGAAAAAAAAAAAAAAAAGAATCCCACTCAGGAGAGGGATAAAGAAGTGTCAGCATGGCTGCTATTCAACAGACCAAGAGGGCAATCATTTCCATATTGTATTCTCTAAAAGAGAACCTTAGGAAGGAGCTGTCCAGGAAACAAAGGAAAGTGACATGTGTGAGCATATAGAAAAAATATTAATAGGCATGTAGCAGTGATGTTGGAAGAGTATGTAATAATTGTATTAAGTACATAGAAAACTAGATGGGTGAAAAAAATCAGGTAGTTATTAACTCCAGGAGAAATAATAGGCATGGTCCTAGTTCACTTCTTTGCTTACAATATTTACAACTCATAATAATGTAGACATTAGCTATTTATATTTATGTTGGCTATTTATATAATCCCACATTATAATGTTATTCTGATATCAGAGATGGGTAGAAATGTGGAATAAGAATACAGAAGGGTGAAGTCTTCATATATGATTGGGAGTTAACCAATAGTGTTTTAAATTGATAAATGAAGAATAAAGTATAAGGAATATCATCTAGACCCACACTTATATTAATCTGTGACAAAGGAGGCAAGAGTATACAATGGGGAAAAAGTCTTCAACAAATAGTTCTTGGAAAACTGGACAGCTACATGCAAAAGAACGAAATTGGACCACTTTCTTACACCATCCATACACAATAATAAACTCAAAATGGACTAAAGACCTAAATAGGAGACCAGAAAGCATGAAACTCCTAGAAGAAAACATAGGCAGTCATTTCTTTGACATTAGCCATCACAACATTTTTCTAGATACATCGTTCCTGAGGCAAGGGAAACAAAACCAAAAATAAAATATTGGGACTACACCAAAATAAAAAGCTTTTGCACAGCAGAGGAAACCATCAACAAAACAAAAAGGCAACCTACTGAATGGGAGAAGGTATTTGCAAATGATGTATCCAATAGGGATTAATATCCAAAATATATAAAGCATTTATACAACTCAATACCAAAAAACAAAACAAAAGGAATAATCTGATTTTAAGAAGCCAGAGGACCTGAATAGACGTTTTTCCAAAGAAAACATGCTCACGGCCAACAGACACATGAAAAGATGCTCAACATCACTATACAAGGAAATGCAGATCAAAACCACAATGAGATATCACTTCACACCTGTCAGAATGGCTAGAATCAAAAAGACAAGAAATAACAAGGGTTGGAGAGGATATGGAGAAAAAGAAACTCTTGTGCACTGTTGGTGGGAATGCAAATTTGTACAACCATTGTGGAAAATAGTATAAACGTTTCTCAAAAAACTAAAAATAGACTTTTAAAAAAGGAACCCTTGTGCATTGTTGGTGGGAATGCAAATTGGTGCAGCAACTGTAGAAAACAGCATGGAGGTTTTTCAAAAAATTAAAAATAGAAATACCATATGACCCAGTGATTCCATTACTGGGTATTTACCCAAAGAAAATAAAACACCAATTTGAAAAGACATACGCACTCCTGTGTTTATTGCAGCATTATTTACAATAGCCAAAATATGGAAGCAACCCAAATGTCCATTGATAGATTAATGGATAAAGAAGATGTGATATATATATATTATATATATAGGTATATATAATGGAATATTGCTCAACTATAAAAAGAATGAATTCTTGCCATTTGTGACAACATGGATGGACTAAGAGGTTATACTGCTAAGTGGAATAAGTCAGAGAAAGACAAATACCATATGGTTCTCCTCATATGTGGAATTTAAGAAGCAAAACAAAAAGACAAAGAAACCCAGGCTCTTAAATACAGAGAACAAATGGGTGGTTGCTAGAGGGGTGGTAGGTGGGGGAATAGGTGAAATAGATAAAGGGGTTTAAGAGTACACTTATCATGATGAGCACTGAGTGATGTATGGAATTGTTGAATCATTATATTGTATACCTGAAACCAATTTAACACTGTATATTTATGAACATATATATGTATGTATGTGTATATGTATATATATGTGTGTATGTGTCTATGTGTATATATATGTATATATGGCTTCATATATTACATATATATGTAAAGCCCATGTAAAGCCCAGAGGAAAAAGCCAGAAGAGTTGAGGACAATTGCTTCCAGAGACCGAATAGAGAGGGATGTGGCAGAAGAATGCAGTTTTTCACTATAAGACTTTTAATATAATTTTACTTAATAAACTACATACATGTATTACTTTGATAAAAATAAAATCAATTTTAAAAATACAATATCTCACCTTTTATGAAGGCAGGAGTTAACTGTGTTGCTTTGACACTTTGGAGAACTTATGATACAAACATTTAAAAACAACAACAAAAACACTTTAATAAATGCGCATTTTATCTAGGTTTTCTGATTTCTTGAAATATATTGTTATTAGTATGCCTTTATAATCTGTGTGGTTGATAGTGATATTCCTCTTTTGTTCCTGATTTGACTTGAGATTTTCTTCTTTTTTTAATATGGGCATTTATTGCTTTAAGTTTCCCTCTAAGCACTAGTTTAATTGAATCCCGTTAGTTTGGGTATATTTTGTTTATGTTTTTATTCTTTAAAATATTTTCTAATGTCTCTTGGGATATTTTGTTTGTTGATTATTTAGAAATGTATCATTTAATTCCCACACATCTGTGAATTTCCACGTGTGTTTGAGAAGAATTGTATTCTACTGTTGTTGGGTGGAGTATTCTATAGATCTCTGTCTGTTAGGTCTAGTTGATTTTTAGTACTATTTCAGTCTTCTCTTTCCCTGTTGACCTTCTGCCTAGTTATTCTATCCATTATTGAAAATGGAATACTGAGGTCTCCAGCTATTATTGTTTAATTGTGTATTTTTCCCTTCGGTTCTGTAAGTTCTTGCTTCGATTATATCGGGGCTTTTTTGTTAGATGCATATATGTTTATAATCGTTATTACTTTCTGATGGGTTGATTCTTTTATTATAAAATGTTCTTTGTCTCTAGGGAAAATTTTTGTCTTAAAGTTTCTTCTGTCTGATATTAGTATGCACACTCCAACTTTCTTTTGATTATTGTTTGTATAGCGTAATCTTTTCATAGTTTCATTTTTAACCAATTTCTGTCTTTGAATCTAAAGTATATATCTTAGAGACTGTGTATATTGGATCATGGTGTTTTTGTTTTTTTTATCCATTCTACGAGTCTCTGACTTTTGATTGGAATCTTTATTCCATATACATATAATGTGATTACTGTTAAAGTAAGAATTCCATCTGCTGTTTTCCTTTTTGCTGTCTGTGTTTCTTATGTCTTCACCCATTTTTCTCATTGCTTCATTTATTGCCTTCTTCTGTATTTGACAGATTTCTTTTTAGTATACTATTTTAATTTCTTTGTTTCTTTTACTATATGTTTTAGAATTGGTTTCTTAATGGTTACCCTGGTGATTATTATTAGCATGTTAACATAAGACAATCTAGTTTAGATTAATACCAACCTAATTTCATTACAAAAACTTTGCTCCAATATAGTTCCATTCACTTCCCTTTACTTTGTGCTATTATTGTCATATATATTACATTTTTATACATTGTAAACCCATCAACACAGTTTTAAAATTGTATAGCTGTCTTTTAAATCATATAGGAGAAGAAAAGAATTGCAATGAAAAAATCTATCTATACTTTTATATTTACCTATGCAGTTACTTTACTGGTGCTTTTTGTTTCACTATGTAAAACAGTTACGTCTAGTGTTAGCCTGAAATATTCTCTTCATTTCTTGGGCACAACTACTAGCAACATATTTTCTTAGTTTTGTTTTTCTAGAAATATCTTGATTTCTCCTTCCTTTTTTAAGGAATGGTTTTGCTGATGTAAGATTCTTTGTTAACTGTTGTGGTTGTTTTTTTTTTTTCTTTCAACACTTTGGATTATGTCATCTCGATGCCATTTGGCTTCCATGGTTTCTAGTGAGAAGTCAGTCTTTACTCTTATTGAGAATGATATTTTCTATTGCAGTTTTCAAGATTATCTCTTGTCCTTGTCTTTTGACATTTTGACTATGAAAATTATGACAGTTCTTTAGGTATGGACATTTCAGGGAATTCTAAACCTACCCTAATCCTTTATGTGTTGATAGGCTGCTAGTTTATCTAGTTACCAGAGTTGTGAGGCTCTTGGTTTTCAAAGCTACTCCGGAACCTGAGAGGGGAATGGAATTAAGAGAAAAATGAGATAATTAACTGAAGTTAATTTGCAGAATTTTGAAAAAAATGATTTTGACAGTTTTGCCAGTGTTACCATTGCCTTTATTCCACTATTCCAAATATTAAGCTATGCTTTTTAAAAGACAGATACCATATGATTTCACTTACATGTAGAATTTAAAAAACAAAATGAATAAACAAACAAAAAGCAGAATCAGACCTATAAATACAGAGAAAAATGATGATTGCCAGAAGGGAGGGGCTGTGGGGGGATGAGCAAATGGGTAAAGGAACGTGGGAAATATAGGCTTCTAGTTATGAAATGAATAAGTTATGGAAACAAAAGGTACAGTGTAGGGAATATAATCTATGATATTGTAATAGCAGTATGTAGGGACAGGTGGTAGCTACACTTGTGGTATGGAAAGCATAATGTATAGAGTTGTTGAATTACTATGCTATAAACCTGAAACTAATGTAATGTGTATCATCTATACTGAAATAAAAAAATTAAAAAGTAATTCAAATAGAAATAGAACAAAAGAGTATAGTAAATAAGGTTTCTACCCTAAATACCTCGACCCTGGATTCCAACCCAAATATTAACTAGTGTTAACAGTTACTGTGTATCCTTCATAAATACATGCCTAGAGAAGCATGTATACATATAGATAAAAGATCTGTATTTCCTTTTATACATATAGAAATATACTGTATACTCTATTATTCACCATTCTTTTTTAGGACTATAGGACTAAAAGACTAAACAAGGCATAATTCATGTGAGCTTGAGAACTGATTAATTCATTGGGAAAATATTAAACATTTCTGTGTAAATAATAGAGCATTAATGAGAGGAGTGAATAAGACCTGTAAGTGTTAACTTATCTGTAAGTTACCATATAATAAGTTTATAGTATTAATGTTAGTTACAGTCTTTCAGTATGGGGATTCAATTAGCTTTTACACTGAATTCCAGCTTTACCACAGTCTAACTAATGTAAAGCATGTGTTATGCTAGAAGCCATTATAGGTTTTCTTAATATGGCATCTGATTTACTGGAAAAAAAAAAAAAGAGAAAGGACAAATTGGCAAAGCTATTGATACATGGAGCTATTTCAGTTTGTTGTTGCAGTTGTTTGGTATTCCATGGATGGAAAATCCATTATTTACACATTTTCTAGTAACAAATATTTGGATTGATCTACTATTTTGTTATTTCAAACAATGATGGGATGAACGCTGCTGCATTTACATCTTTTTGACCATCTGTGCTTGTATTACTATAGAATAAGTTCCTAACTATGAAATGTAAGGTGTGTTTGTTTTCAGATTTTGATGGATGTTGGAAAATTGCCTCTCCAGTGACATTTCATCAGTTTATACTTCTGTTTGTGGAAAAGGAGAATGCTGTTTCTCCTCACTCTTGCCACATTGGATTATCAAGTATATTTTGCCAATTTCAAAGATGAAAAAATTCTCCTTATTGTTTTAATTTTCTTCTCTCTAATAACTTTTCATATATTTGTAAGTCTTCCTTCACTCACCACACACACCATGCCTAAGAGCACCTCTTTTCATATCCTTTTCTCATTTTTTTATTGAGTTTTGATTTGTAATAGCTCTTTGTGAGTTAGGGTAGTTGGACTTTTGGTCTGTTTTATGTATTACAAATATTCTTTTCTTTAGCTGATTATTTGTCATTTGGCATACTTTGTAGTACTTTTTTCTTTGTTAATTTTTTTTAAGTAGTCAGATTTTCCAGTCTTCTTCCTGTCTTTATGTCTTGCTTAGAAGGGCATTTCTTCTTCTCAGTTTATAAAAATTCATCTCTTATTCTTCTAGGAACTCATTGTTCTATTTATTTATTTATTTGGCTGGTTTGTTGTTTGTGAGTGCTAATCAGTTGTCTCTGCATCATTCCCCTCTGATTTAAAATGCCACTCTTGTTAGGTGCTAAATTCCTTTATAGAGAGAGAATACTTCTGGACTCTTTATTCTTTTCCATTGATTTCTTTGCCAATTTGTCCTTTCTCTGGTGCCAAAATTTTAAAGTGTATTTTTCCATATGACCTTTAGAATCAGCTTGTCTAGTTCTACTTCCCTCTTGAGGAAAAATTTCTGTTGTTACTTTTGTTAAAATTACACTAAGACAGGGGCACCTGGGTGGCTCAGTTGTTAAGCATCTGCCTTCGGCTCAGGTCATGATCCCAGGGTCCTGGGATCAAGCCCCACATCGGGCTCCCTGCTCCATAGGTAGCCTGTTTCTCCCTCTTCCACTCCCCCTGCTTGTGTTCCCTCTCTTGCTGTGTCTCTTTCTGGAAGTTTATCTTCCAGATAAACTGGAAGAATACAAAAATCTAAAAAAAAAAAAAAAAATTACACTAAGACAGTAATCTCAGATTTTTGCATGTATCAGTCAGAATCATGTGGAAAGCTTGTTAAAACATAGTTTGCTGGGCCTCACCTTTAGAGTTTCTGATTCACTGAGTCTGAGTTGGAGCCTTGGAATTTGCGTATCTAAAAAAAATTCAAAGGGTGATGTTGATGCTGCTGGTCTGGGGCACCCTACTATTGTGAAGTAAAACTGTATTAGTTTTAAGATAGTTGTCACCCTTCCAATATTCATTTTAACAGCAAGGTATGTTGTTCCATTTATGTCCTATTTTTCTAGTAGAGTTTCAGTGTTTTCTTTGTATTGATACTACTTACGTTTTAAATTTATTCCTATGCAATTTATCTTTTTTGTTGCATTTAATAAAGATTAGTTTATAATTATTATTTAATATCAGAGACACCCTGCCCTTATTTGGCAATTTGTGAATTATTATTTTAAATATTTATGGTTAGCAAGTCTTCCTGTTCAATTTCTTGCAATGGAAGTAGGAATAATGTTAGGTTACTCTCAGAAATTGGAAGAGAGGAAGGTGAGCTTTGATAAGCAGATGTTACTAAAATTTTTTCCACTCATGGCTTAAAAATGTTTCCTTCATGTGATTCTACTGCTGGAAAAATTATTTGGAATAATTAGCTTTTCGAAAGTATAGTAAAACCTCTGAAAACTGTAGGCTTCACTCACATGTAAGAGGAATTACTAATATCAAAGATGTGTTACAATCATATAGCTTGAATTTTGGTTATATATGTAAATTTAGAGGCCAAAGGACATTCCCAGGAAGGTTCAAAGTGTTTGTAAATTGCAAGGGCAAAGGATGAAGGAATGGATGAAGACTAACAAAAAGATACACTTACTTTTATAGAAAGTAAGCACCTTTCAGGACCAGAGCTTATGCCCCTGTGTTTTATTGCCTAGACTGAGGATATCTGAAGATTATTTTTAAGATCTACAAGATAAACTTTAAAAATTCAAGATAGTATAATCCAAATTAATATTTCCCAATCAGCCTAGTATCTTTTTCCCTCTCCTTCTATTGGTAAAAAAAAATAAAAAGAAATGGAGAACACATGTTCACCATCCTATTCTTCAAAAATAGGAACAAACTACGCTATAGTTGAGAATTTTCTTAATTACTGTGGTATGCAGAATACTAGTTCCCCAAAGATGCCCATGTTTTGATCTCCAGAACTTGTGAATATGTTACTTTACACAGCAAAGGGGAATTAAGTTTACAGATGAGGTCAAAGTTGCTAATCAGCCAACCTTAAAAGAGGGAGAGTATCCCAGATTATCCAGGTGGGCCCAGTGTAATGAATCATAATGGTTCTTAAAGGAGGAAGAGGAGGGCAGGAGAGGAGGTGAGAGAGATTTCATGTGAGAAAGACTCATTCTGCTCTTGTGGACTTTGAAAATGGAGGAAAGGAACCATAATAAGCCAAGGAATATGGGCCATCTCAAGAATCTGGAAAAGGCAAGACAACTGGTTCTCCCTGAGAGCCCATAGACAGGAATGCAGCTGTGCCCAACCTTAGCCCAGTGAGACCTGTACAAGGTTACTGACCCTATAGAACAACAAGGTAATAAAAAGTGTTGTTTTAAACCATAAGTTTGTGGTAATTTGTTTTGGTCACAAGTAGGAAATTAATGCAATTATTAAATAATTATGCCAGAGCACTCAAAAATACTGATGCTTCCTCTTTTCTTTTTTCTTAAATTGTTAGAATTTGTCCAAATATCTAAAAGGTTAACTTTTTTTTGTCCAATTAACAGCAAAATTTTTGGAAGTTGAATATCTCAGGGTTCATTTAGGGCAATACTTACCTGGAAATCTGGTCTATCTGCCAAGTGACTAAGGACCTCATTGGCATATCACCCTGGAAAACAGCTGAGTCAGAATTAAGATTGAAAGCTTTGGAGTTGGAGGCTCAGAGACCTAAAACCTCTGCTAGGACTGAATATGTGACATTGGATAAGTTATTTAACCTCTCTATGCCTCTTTTTCCTTATGATAGAACTTAAATCATAAGGTTGTGGTGAGGATTACCTGAGAGGATATATGTATAGCACTTAGCATGGTTCTAGCCCATAGGCAGAAAAATTATAAAATGAAGATGCAGATTCTCAAAACAAACAAACAAACAAACAAACAAACATCATAGTGACTTTCGTCATAAAAGCAAAAAATCTAAACTCAACTGTTCCCAAAGGCATAAATACAGCAATTGATATTCATAATGGCATTCATAAGTTATCAAGTATAAAGTTTTTTAAAATTATTTTGAAGATTTTTAAATGTGTGAGTGTTGGTGCTTAAAGTGGCAAAGTTTTTGTACCTGGAAAATTAATTCATGTGGGATTTATATCAAGAGTGTCAAATGAACAAACATATTTAAGGTATATTTTTATTATGACTCAAACCTTAGCTCCTCCACATTTTGTTCATCTGTAAGCCATGAGCCACTTCACCTTACTTAGCCTAAGTTTTCTTCTATAAAATTTAGATAATAGAAGAGCTACTTGGTAATGTGGTTGGGAGGATTAGAGACAGTATATTTGAAGCACCAACCAGCTTGCCTAACCTGTAAGTGGTGGTTATTCTTGATTATTATTTTGTGCTCCTCTAAAACTGCATTGACTGAAGTCAGTAGTGACCTAATTATGAAATACTATGGGTCTTTCTCTTCCTTTATTTTAATTTCTGTTACACTTGATACTACTGAACCTCTTAAAATTCTCTCCTTTTTCCTTTTCTGGTGTTCTTACCCTTTACTGATTTTTTCCCAGGTTTTTTTTTGTTTTTTTTTTAAGATTCTATTCACTTATTCGAGACAGAGAGCATGAGAGGGAGGAGGGTCAGAGGGAGAAGCAGACTCCTCGCCGAGCAGGGAGCCCGATGCGGGACTCGATCCCAGGACTCCAGGACCATGACCCGAGCCGAAGGCAGCCGCCCAACCAACTGAGCCACCCAGGCGCCCGATTTTTTCCCAGATTTTTTTGCTTACTCTTCTTCCTTTGCCCAGTCCTTAAATATTGGTGTTTCCCAATTTCTATAGATTTTTTAAATTTTCTTTTTCCCCTGCACATTGTTTCTGGGTATGATATGCTTCTTACACCAGCTGAAACCTTTTCCCTGAGCACCAGTTATATATGTCAGAGACCTCTTTTTTCCTCTCTCTTTTTTTTTTTTAAGGTAAGAGAAAGGAATGCACTTTATTTAAGAGTTTGCTTCATTTATAGCCTTATATTTATATGGTATGTGGGCATGCATTTGTATTGTGTTTTTAACCTGCAAACATTAATTAGGTGGGTCATTTCCAAATTTTTAATCTCTACCAATCTGTTGGTTGAAAAATGGTACATGTAACTTTGATGGGCATGTCTTTAAAATTAAACACATTTGCAAGTTTCTTAACGATTTACCTATTTTTCTGTGCACTACTTCTTTATATCCTTTGTTCCTTTGCTTCTTTCTTTCCTCCCTCCCTCCCTTCGTTCCTCCCTCCCTTCGTTCCTTCTTTCCTTCCTTCCTTTCTCCCTTCCTTCCTTCCTCCCTCCCTTTCTTCCTCCCTCCCTTTGTTCCTCCCTCCCTTTCTTTCTCCTTTCTTTTTTAAATTTCAAGTTAGTTAACATAGAGTGCAGCCCTGGTTTCAAAAGCAGAATCCAGTTATTCATCAACCACATACAGCACCCAGTTCACATTCGAACAAGTGCCCTCCATAATTTGTTCTCTATATTGTCTTTTTTCCATTGGATATTATTTCCTGCTTTGTCGAAGATTAGTTGACCATACAGTTGTGGGTCCATTTCTGGTTTCTCTATTCTGTTCCATTGATCTATATGTCTGTTTTTGTACCAATACCATACTGTCTTAATGACAACAGATTTGTAGTATAGCTTGAAGAAAAATATACCTTTTTTTTTTTTTTTGTAAAGAATGCCTTTATATATGTTGAAAAATGTAAATACTACAATTAAAGTGTCTCTGCAGAAATGACTTCACACCCTACCAGAATCTGGTCCCTTTCTGCCCAAGATCCCCACACTGTCCCCAGGCTGCTCAGGCTGAGTTGCACGTGCAGCTTGTGTCTCAAATGCTCTCGTGTGTTTCAGGAACTGAGGAAATGCTCTTCTTTCGGGGGATGGTGACCACAGAACTCCTGAATTCTTTGAATGATACTTCTGTAGGCAAAAGTGGCTGGAGAATCCGGTGCGTCCATCAAAAAAGACTGTCCTTTGTCACAACTTTTACCTATGTGTGGATCCAGAGGCACTTTTCCGAGGAGCGGGATCTTCAGATCCTGGCACATGACCTCTGCACCCCCCGTTGTTGGTGGGAATATCTGAGTTTCTTTCTTGCACTTTGGGCAGATGAAGACGCTCATGTTCTCTACCACTCCGATGATGGGCAGCTTCACCTTGTGGCAGAATTGTAATGCCTCCAGCTTTCCTTTTCTTTTTCTATATTACTTTGGCTATTTAGGGTTTTTTCTGGTTCCATATAAATTTTAGAATTGTTTGTTCTAGCTCTATGAAAAATGGTGGTGTTATTTTGATAGGGATTGCAATTGAATGTCACCCATCTAGCCCATCCCCCTACCTACCTCCCCTTCAGCAACCCTCAGCTTGTTCTCTATATTTAAGAGTCTCTTGTGGTTTGCCTCCCTCTCTGTTTTGATCTTATTTTATTTTTCCTTCCCTTCCCCTATGTTTATCTGTTTTGTTTCTTAAATTGCACATATGAGTGAAATCATATGGTATTTGTCTTTCTCTGACTGACTTATTTAACATAATATACCCTAGTTACATCCATGTCATTGCATATGGCAAGATTTCATTCTTTCTGATCACCAAGTAATATTCCATTGTACATATATACCACATCTTCTTTATCCATTCATCAGTCGATGGACATCTTGGCTCTTTCCATAATTTGGCTATTATTGATAGTGCTGCTATAAACATTGGGGTGCATGTGCCCTTTCAAATCAGCATTTTTGTATCCTTTGGATAAATAACTAGTAGTGTAATTGATGGGTCATAGGGTAGTTCTATTTTTAACTTTTTGAGGAAACTCCATACTGTTTTTCAGAGTGGATGCACCAATTTGCCTTCCCAGCAACAGTGCAAGAGGGTTCCCCTTTCTCTGCACCCTCATCAACACCTATTGCTTCCTGAGTTGTTAATTTTAGCCATTCTGACAGGTATGAGGTGGTATCTTACTGTGGTTTTGATTTTTATTTCCCTGATGATGAGAGATGTTGAGCATCTTTTCATGTGTCTTTTAGCCATCTGAATGTCTTCTTTGGAAAAGGGTCTATTCAAGTCTTCTGCCCATTTCTTAACTGGATTACTTGGTTTTTTGGGTGTTGAGTTTGATAAGTTTTTTATAGATTGTGGATACTAGCCCTTTATTTGATATGTCATTTGCAAATATGTTCTCCCATTCCATTGGTTGCCTTTTAGTTTTGTTGATTATTTTCTTCACTGTGCAGAAGCTTTTTGTTTTGATGAGGTCCTGATAGTTAATTTTTGTTTTTGTTTCCCTTGCCTCTGGTGATGTGTCTAGTAAGAAATTTCTATGGCTGGGGTCTTCTCTAGAATACTGTGTTCTTCTGTAGAATACTGATGGTTTCCTGTTTCAGGTCTTCCATCCATTTTGAATTTATTTTTGTGTATGGGGTAGGAAAGTGGTCCAGTTTTATTCTGCATGTCGCTGTCCAGTTTTCCCAGCACCATTTGTTGAAGAGATTGTCTTTTTTCCATTGGATATTATTTCCTGCTTTGTCAAAGATTAGTTGACCATACAGTTGTGGGTCCATTTCTGGTTTCTCTATTCTGTTCCATTGATTTATATGTCTGTTTTTGTACCAATACCATACTGTCTTAATGACAACAGATTTGTAGTATAGCTTGAAGTCCGGAATTGTAATGCCTCCAGCTTTCCTTTTCTTTTTCTATATTACTTTGGCTATTTAGGGTTTTTTCTGGTTCCATATAAATTTTAGAATTGTTTGTTCTAGCTCTATGAAAAATGGTGGTGTTATTTTGATAGGGATTGCAATTGAATGTGTAGATTGCTTTGGGAAGAATAGATCTTTTACCAGTACTTTTTCTTCCAACCCATGACATGGAATGTTTTTCCATTTCTTTATGCCGCCTTCAGTTTCTGTCATAAGTGTTCTGTAGCTTTCAGAGTACAGAACTTTTACGTCTTTGGTTAGGTTTATTCCTAGGTATCTTGTGGTTTTTGGTGCAATTGTAAATGGGATATCTCTTTCTGCTGCTTTATTATTATTGGTGTATAGGAATGCAACAGATTTCTATATGTCTATTTTATATCCCGCATCTTTTCCGAATTCATATATCAGTTCTAACAATTTGTTGGTGGAGTCTTTCATGTTTTCTGCATAAAGTATCATGTTGTCCACAAAGACATGTCTTCCTTGCTGATTTGGATGCTTTTTATTTATTTTTGTTGTCTGATTGCTGAGGTTAGGACTTTCAGTACTATGTTGAACAACAACAGTAAGAGTGGATGCCCCCGTCATGTTCCTGACCTTAGGGATAAAGCTGTCAGTTTTCCCCATTGAGGATGATATTAACTCTCAGTCTTTCGTATATGGCCTTTATGATGTTGAGGTATGTTCCTTCTATCCCTACATTTTTGAGGGTTTTTTCCAAGAAGGCTGCTGTATTTTGTCAAATGCTTTTTCTGCATCTATTGAGAGGATCATATGATTCGTATCCTTTTATTAATGTGGTGCTCCATGATATTGAACCACCCCTGCAGCCCAGGAATAAATTCCATTTGATCTTGGTGAATAATCCTTTTAATTTACTGTTGGATTCAATTAGCTAGAATCTTATTGAGAATTTTTGCATCCATGATCATCTGTGATATTGGTCTGTAATTCTTTTTAGTGGGGTGTTTGTCTGGTTTTGGAATTAAGGTAATGCTGGCCTCATAGACTGTATGGAAGTTTTCCTTCCATTTCTATTTTTTAAACAGCTTCAGAAGAATAGGTATTAGTTCTTCTTTAAATGTTTGGTAGAATTCCACTGGGATGGCATCTAGCCCTGGATGCTTGTTTTTTGTGGATATTCTTGATTATTGATTCAATTTCTTTGCTGGTTATGGGTCTGTTCAGATTTTCTATTTCTTCCTGTTTCAGTTTTGGTAGTTTATACATTTCTAGGAATTTATCCATTTCTTCCAGATTGCCTAATTTGTTGGCATATAATTGCTTATAAGATTCTCTTAAATTATTTGAATTTCTTCATTGTTGGTTGTGATCTCTCCTGTTTCATTTGTGCTTTTATTTATTTGTGTCCTTTCTCTTGTCTTTTTGATGAGTTTGGCCTAGGGATTTATCAATTTTGTTAATTCTTTCAAAGAACTAGCTCCTAGTTTCATTGATGTGTCCTACTTTTTTTTTTTGACTTGTATATGATTTATTTCTGCTCTCATCATAGTTATTTCCCTTCTTCTGCTCATTTTAGGCTTTATTTGCTGTTCTTTTTTCTGCTTCTTTAGATATAAGGTAAGGTTGTGTATTTGAGACTTTTCTTCTTGAGGAAAGCCTGTATTGCTATAAACTTCCCTCTTATAACCACCTTTGCTGCATCCCAAGGGTTTTGGACTGTTGTGTTTTCATTTTCATTTGTTTCCATGTATTTTTTTTTCTTTAATTTCCTGGTTAACCCATTCATTCTTTAGTAGGATATTCTTTAACCTCCATGTATTTGTGGTCCTTCTAAATTTTTTCTTGTGGTTGACTTCAAGTTTCATAACATTGTGGTCTGAAAATATGTATGCTATAATCTGTCTTTTTGTACTGGTTGAGGCCTGATTTGTGATCCCAGTATGTGATCTATTCTGGAGAATGTTCCATGTGCACTCAAAAAGAATATGTATTCTGCTGCTTTAGGATGAAATGCTCTGAATATGCTGTTAAGTCCATCTGGTCCAGTGTGTCATTCAAAGCCATTGTTTCCTTGTTGATCTTCTGTTTAGATGATCTGTCCATTGGTGTGAGTGAGGTACCAAAGTCCCCTACTATTATTGTATTATTATCAATGAGTTTCTTTAAGTTTGTTATTAATTGATTTATATATTTGGCTGCTCCCAAGTTGGGGGTATAAATATTTATAATTGTTAGATCTTCTTGTTGGATAGACCTCTTTATTATGGTATAGTGGCCTTCTTCATCTCTTATTACAGTCTTTGGTTTAAAATCTAGTTTGTCAGATTTCAGTATGGCTATTTCAGCTTTCTTTTGATGTCCATTAGCATAATAGATGGTTCTCCACCCCCTCACTTTCAATCTGGAGGTGTCTTTGGGTCTAAAATGAGTCTCTTGTAAGCAGCATCTTGAAGGATCTTGTTGTTGTTTTCTTTTTTTTTATCCATTCTGATGCCCTGTGTATTTTGATTGGAGCATTGAGTCCATTTACATTCAGAGTAATTATTGATAGATATGAATTTAGTGCAATTGTATTACTTGTAAAGTTGCTGTTCCTGGAAATTGTCTCTGTTCCTTTCCAATCTTGTTGCTTTTGGTCTCTTATTTCCTGCTCAAAGGATCCCCTTTAGTGTTACTTGCAGAGCTGGTTTAGTGTTCATGAAGTCCTTTAGTTTTTGCTTGTCTTGGAAATTATCTGTTCTTCTATTCTTAATGACAGCCTTGCTGGATAAAGTATTCTTGGCTGTATATTTTTCCATTCAGCATATTGAATATATCATGCCACTTCTTCCTGGCCTGCCAAGTTTTTGTGGACAGGTCTGCTGCTAACCTTATGTGTTCACCCTTGTAGGTTAAGGACCATTTGTCCCTAGCTACTTTCAGAATTCTCACTTTACCTTTGTATTTTGCGAGTTTCACTCTAATATGTCTTGGTGTTGACCTGTTCTTGTCAGTTTTTGAGGGGAGTTCTCTGTGCCTCTTGGACGTGAATGCCTGTTTCCTTCACCAGATTAGGGAAATTGTCAGCTATAATTTGTTCAAATAAACTTTCTGCCCCATTTTCACACTGTTTTTCTTCTGGGACTCCTATGATACAGATAGTATTGCACTTTGTTGAATCTCTAAGTTCCCTAAGTATACATTCATGATCTAATAGTTTTCTTCCCCTCTTCTTTTCAGCTTCATTATTTTCCATAATTTTAACTCTGTATCACCTATTCGATCCTCTGGTTCTTCCATCTTCATTGTGATTACATCCACCTGGTTTTGCATCTATCTCAGTTATAGCATTTTTATTGCAGCCTGATTAGTTTTAAGGTCTTTTATCTCTGTAGTGAGGACTTCTCTGGTGTCTTCCATGCTCCTTTCAAGCCCAGCTAGTATTATGACTGTCGTTCTAAATTCTTGTTCAGATTATTGCTTATATCTGTTTTGAGAAATCCCTGGCTGTGATTTCCTTTTGATCTTTCTTTAGGGGAGAATTCCTCTGTCTTGTCATTATGTCTAGATTTCTGTCTTTTGCATGTTATGAAAGTATGTTATGTTTCCTGCTCCTGAGAGTAATACTATGTTAAGAAGTGGTCATACACTGTCCAGGGCCTCATGCTTCAGGAAGTGTTTCTGGTGTATGCTGTGTGCACTCTGCTGTTGTGTTTTGGCTGCTCTTTTCCACGGGTAGTCCTCTGCAGAGTTCCTACTTGCTTGCAGCGGGGAGTGTTTGGACCTTTCACTAGGTGTGCTTTGATTTGTTTGTTAAGATAAGCCTAATTAAAAAAATAAATAAATAAAAAAAAAATAAATAAAACATAAGGGCTGACCCAAGAAGAGAGAAAAAGAAAAGAAAGAAAAAAAGCAAGCAAACAAACAAAAAACTATAACCCTGATTCCAAAGAATAAGAAAGAAGGAAAAAAGAAAAGAAAAAAAAAAAAAAGGCTGATCCAAAAAATGAGAAAAGGAAGCAAACCAACAAATGAACAAAAAACTATAAGCCTGATGCCAAAGAAAAGAAGAAAATAAAGCATAAAGAAATAAAAGAATAAAAAAAAGAAAACCTGGTCCTATTTCCACCGGCACTGAAGCTGACGCTTTAGGGCACTCTGTGATTAGCAGACCTGGTACATGTGGGTCAGCCTATGTTCTTCTGAGGGAGAGACCCCCTGTGCTGGCTCACAGTCAGACCTGCCCCGGGTGCATGGGAACGGGGTTTGGTGTAAGGGACTCAGCCTCCCCTGGAGATGCTGTGTTTCTCTCTGAAGTCCAACCATGGTCGTGGTGGGGGGAGGGGATGTGTGAAAGATCACATCACCCCAGCCTCTCATCCCCAGGGAGAACTCACAGCTGCTGCTGTTCAGGAGGCCCTCATAGAAAAGCGAACAACCTCTTCTCCTGTGTCCCGGGCTTTCGTCAGATCACTGCCCCTCAACCTGTCTGTGCCCAGCCATGCCACAGTTCTCCTGTGTTTTATCTTTGTACCCTGGCTGGTATTCAGAACTCCAAATCTTGAAGGACCTAGCAAGGTGTAGACCTGCTTCTCTCCCTAGGAGGAGAGGCTTGCAGCACGCCCAGCACCATTCTGACCCAGAAAAGCAGTTGCACAGAGTGTGCACACGTGGTGGCTGGAATCTGTTGTGACCCACAGTGGAAACCTGTGACCAGCATATCTGCCCTCTGCACACGCCTCTGTCCCCTGCTGCTAAACAGTCACTCAGTGGCTCCCAGGGGGGCCTTTGTCCTCAGAAAAGCAAAATACCCTCTTCCAGAAGTACTCCAGGAGGGGGAGCGATTCCTCCCAGTGCGACTCAGGGAATCCCCTCACCCCAGCATATTGCAGGAACCCTATGCGCTGTTCTTTCTCCTGTGCTTTCCCTCTCTCCCTGGCTTCACTCTGCAAAAATGGCTCCCTCCCCTTCCCAGCACCTCAGCTTTTCTCTCCCCTAGTTCACCACTCCGAACCTCACATCTGCCACATTCTCTCCCTCCAATTGTGCAGATTATTTTCTTAATCCTCAAATCAATTTCCTAGTTGTTCAAAATGATTTGATGTTGATCTGTGTTTGAGGGATGAGGCAAGCCCAGGGTCCCCCTACTACTCTGCCAACTTTATCTTTCTTCTCAGAGACCTCTTCTAAGTGAGCATATTTAAAAGTGAACATAAGGGGCGCCTGGGTGGCTCATTCGTTGGGCGTCTGCCTTCGGCTCAGGTCATGGTCCCAGGGTCCTGGGATTGAGCCCCACATTGGGCTCCCTGCTCAGCGGGAAGCCTGCTTCTCCCTCTCCCACTTCCCCTGTTTGTGTTCCCTCTCTCACTGTGTCTCTCTCTGTCAAATAAATAAAATCTTTAATAAATAAATAAATAAATAAATAAATAAATAAATAAATAAATAAAAGTGAACATAAAATACTTTTTTCCCCACTCTGTACTGATGTTGGTGATAGTGTTAATTCATTTGTTCACGCATTAATTAAACATATATTGAATGCCTATGTTCTAGACCCTGAGGGTACAGTAGTGAAGTAAACAAATTAGCAAATCTTTACCCTCAGGGAACATATTATAGTGAAAGAGACAAAGCAAATAAATATGTTGTGTGTCTGATATAAATTCTGTGGGGAAAAATCGAGCAGGGAAGAGAACTAAGGAGAACCAAGATGTGGATGGGGTTATAATTCTAAGTAGGATGCTTAGGGAAGTCATCACTATAAAGGTACCTCTTCAGCAAAGACCTGATGAGGTGAGGGAGCAAGCCATGGGGACATTTGGGAGAAATTGTTCCAAGATGAGGGAACAGCAGCTGCACATTGTGAGGCAAGAGTGTGTCTGGCATTTTGGGAAAACTGAGGTAGGAGCAATAGGAGAGAGTCAGAGAGTTTATAGGGAACCATGATTGTGTTGCCCTGCCTACCTAGTTTCTGAAAAATTGGTAACCATTCTTCACTACTTAATCTATCATTTTCCTTTTTTTCTTCCTCTTTAACGCTGGTAAGTCACCAAGTTTTATTAATTCCAACTCTCCTGTTTATCCTGTTCATTCTTCCTGCCTTTGCCTCAGTTCAGGCCTTTATCATTGGTCACCCAACTGATCTGTGTTAGCTGCACACTTTTCACTCAGCACCCATTCAAGAGCTATTTTTTGAACAACGTCTGTATTGCAGGCCCTGCACTAGGTATTGTGGATATACAGGCCATCAAGCTTGCCCTTAGAAAGTTCATAGTAACTGGAGAGAACATCATACAGGCAGTTAGTCACATGACAGTGAAATAAGTGCTTTGCTAAGGGCATTACAAGCAGCCTTAATAGCACATGGTAGATGGGTAGCTCCAACTTACAAGGGTTACTGCAAGCTTTCCAACAGAAATTATCTTCCTGTTAAGATCTAAAAGATAAGTGGAGGAGTTAGACCTTCAAAAAGAAAAGAAAGCATTTCCAAGCAAAGGGACCACTTGTGCAAATGCCCAGAAAATAGAAATGAATGTGGTTTAGTGTTGCCGGATAGAGGACAGATGAGGGTGACTCAAAATCAAGCTGGAGAAGTACAAAGGAGCTAGATCATGTATGATATCTTCAGGCCCTTTTAGGGTATTTGATTAATCCATGTGTTACCAAAAGTATCAGTTTCAAACTTGAATATAATACATAGTTTATCTCTCAGAACTAAAACCCACTAACCAAAACCCATATTGGCTTTATATTAAATTCAAACTCTGTAACATGTACATGTGAGGTTCTTTAATCTGACTTTTGCCTCTTCAGCATCAGCTCCCTCAGGCCCCACTCTTAACTTTATACACTAGCAGTGCCGGACAGCTTATAATTACACTCCAGAAGGGAGAAGTCTCCAGGCCCTACCAAATGCTTGGAATGCTCTCTGGCCCTTCCCAACCTCATGAATTCATTTCTGTCTTTCAAAAACAACCTCAGAGGTCATCCTTTTTTTTTTTTTTTTAAGATTTATTTATTTGAGTTAGAATGAGCAAGCACGAGCAGGAGGGGCAGACAGAGAGGGAGAGAGAATCTCAAGCAGACTTTTCGCTTAGCGCGGAGCCTGACACAGAGCTCCATCTCTCAACCCCAAGATCATGATCTGAGCTGAAACCAGGAGTCGGGCACTCAATTGACTCTGCCACCCAGGTGCCCCTCAGAGATCATCTTCTACAGGAATCTTCCCCAGAAAATTCAAATGAAGTTAATCCTTTTCTCTTCCCTGCTACCACCCCACTTATGTGTGATCTTTTCATTGCAGTTGTCTCAATCTGTAACAGTTTGTTTATATAATAAACTTCTCCATTAGTTTGAGCTTTTTGAGGAGCTGTCGGTTGGGTTTTGCTTTTGTCTGTGTATCTTTAGCCTGGCAGTTAGCCCCACTTAATAAGGCTCAGTTAATTTAGACTAAAGAACAATGAGTATTATTTATAGGAAAGAATTAACACTAATTTATAGCTCATTTAAGTCCCACAGTTGTGATAGGGCTCAGCACATCTTAGCAAAGGAATCACAGACTTTTTTTAATTCTTATATTCAATTTAGTTAACATATACTGTATTATTACTTTCAGGAGTAGAATTTAGTGATTCATCAGTTGCACATAACACCCAGTGCTCATTACATCAAATGCTGTCCTTAATGCCCATCACCCAATTACCCTTTCCCCCCACCCACCTCCCATCCAGCAACCTTCAGTTTGTTTCCTAGAGTTCAGCGTCTCTTATGGTTTGCCTCCCTCTCTATTTTCATCTTATTTTATTTTTCCTTCCCTTCCCCTATGTTCATCTGTTTTGTTTCTTAAATTCCACATATGAGTGAAATCATCTGGTATTCATCTTTCTCTGACTTATTTCACCTAGTATAATACACTCTAGTTCCATCCATGTCATTGCAAATGGCAAGATTTCATTCTTTTTGATGGCTGAGTGATATTCCATTATATATATAATATATATTCTGCCCATTTCTTGACTGGATGTTTTTGTTGGGTGTTAAGTTTGGTAAGTTCTTTATAGATATCAGATACTAGCCCTTTATTTGATATGTCATTTGCAAATACCTTCTCCCATTCCATAGGTTGCCTTTTAGTTTTGTTGACTGTTTCCTTTGCTGTGCAAAAGCTTTTTATCTTGATGAAGTCCCAGTAGTTCCTTTTTGTTTCTTTGCCTTTGGAGACATGTCTAGCAGCTGTGGTGCTGCCTGTGTTCTCCTCTAGGATTTTGATGGATTCCTGTCTCACATTTAGGTCTTTCATCCATTTTGAGTTTATTTTTCTCACATTTAGGTCTTTCATCCATTTTGAGTTTATTTTTGTGTATGGTGTAAGACAGGCTTTTCTCAGAGACTATCCTGCTCAAGTCAGTCTGATCTATGAATGTGAATTCTGCCTTTTTAAAGAACCTGAAGGCACTGCATTAGCAGTATCTTTAGTTCTGATTTTCAAAACTCTGCAAAAACTTCCTTATCATACTTTGTGCATTATTATTGTTTTATGATCTTTAAAATTATTTTTCCTTCAGTCAAGCAATATGATCACCATTAAATATTTAAATCTTTTCTTCCATTAACAGTTTTGAGTCAAAACATTTGTTCATTTTTGTTTTCCTATAATCTTAAAATTTTCTATTTCTGGTTAATATTTTTAAGAGTGTAGTGTTTTATCCTAGGCAATGAATGATTTCACCAACATGTGTATTAAGTGCCCCAAATCACAAAAGCAGTCTTCCTGGCATTTTCAGAAACCTTGAATAGTCTCAAGCTCATCCTCATCCAGCCTAAGCCCAGGTATGCCTTAGACAGAAACCTTTAAAGCATCCATCATAAAAACTACTGCAGATACTTCATAGGATATCTCAGAATTATCTTATTACTGTGGACAGCTCTAAAAAGAAGAAACCCAGATGGCAAGTAACATTCTTAAAAATTAAAACCTTACTAGTAATCCTTGAAAATGAAGAGAGAGAGGTTTTTTTATGCTTTCCTCACTGTCAAAGTTTATTTTTTAATACTGATTATACACTTGAAAATAAGTGTGCTGTGAAATGGGTTTTGTCAAATACTACTGATAGAAGTGTAAATTGGTCTAATTTTTTCTGAAGCTTAACATTATGTATTGAAAACTTTGAAATGTTCATACTCATTAATACCTCAAAATGTTAATCCTGAGAGAAATATTTTAGAAGTTTGGGTGGTAGTTATACAACATTGTGAGTATACTAAATGCCACTGAACTGTTCATTTTAAAATGGTTAATTTTGTTATGTGAATTTCACTCCAGTAAGTTATTATTTTAAATATTCATCCTAAGGAAATAATATACAAATGTTAATGAATAGAGATGTTCAGTTCAGCATTATTTATAATAGCAAAAATTTACAAACAATATCAATATTTAATAGAAAGGGAATGATTATATATAATACATCTATATGCTAGACCACTGTGCAGCCATTGCAGATAATGTTTGTGAAAGATTTTTAATGAAGTGGGGAAATGCTCAAGAGAATATATTCTATAAAGAACACTGAATGCAAAATTATAGAGTTGGACAGTTTTGTAAAGTAAGCATACATAGAATAAGACTGGAAGAAATTTTTTTTTTTAAGATTTTATTTATTTATTTGAGAGAGAGAGAATGAGAGAGAGCACATGAGGGGGGGGAGGGGCAGAGAGAGAAGCAGACTCCCTGCTGAGTAGGGAGCCCGACGCGGGACTCGGTCCCGGGACTCCAGGATCATGACCTGAGCCGAAGGCAGTCGCTCAACCAACTGAGCCACCCAGGGGCCCGGAAGAAAATTTTTTAAGTGTTCCTTAAGCTCCTTTGAGCACATGAAGCCCCTGTCCTAAAGAGTTTAAATGGCAGGTTTCATTTGAAGTCTCTTGAATTTGTCTCTGTATTAAGACCTTCAGCCGTGAGGGCTCTGATTTTGTCAGTGGCCTGTTCATTATACCCACAGCTTTAACCACTGTGGTACAAAGAGCCAGGACAGAAGAAAATATTACTAACATGCTGAATGGGGAGAGTATACTTGGCAGTTTGTACTGTCTTTTAGCTGTAAATAGGTTAAATAGGATTTGGGGGAGCTAATGTGGAACCTTATATTTATTGAATATTTACCATGCGTCCAACTGTCTGCTAGATACATTCACATCCATCATCCCATGTAATCTTCAGAGAAGCATTAAAATGTGAAAACTGGGGATGCCTGGGTGGCTCAGTCAGTTAAGCATCTGCCTTCGGCTCAGGTCATGATCCCAGGGTCCTGGGATCGAGCCCCACATCAGGCTCCCTGCTCAGCGGGGAGTCTGCTTCTCCCTCCCCCTCTGCCTGCCACTATCCCTACTTGTGCTCTCTCTCTCTCTCTGACAAATAAATAAATAAAATCTTTAAAAAATATATGAAAACTGTTTATATACCCACTTCATAGAGGGGAAAACAAAAAATCCAGTAACTTGCTCTGGTTTACAGAGGTAGTAAATAAAGGCTCAAACACGTTCCCTGCTTCCAGATCCATGCTTTTTCTACTACTACACAATGTAGCTTTTATTTTTTGATGCCATGCTGGACGTCACTACCACAAAGCCTCAAATATAAACAGTCCTCAGTATGCAAATAAATTGTGTTCTAAATTAGAAACATACATATGTAATGTTTTTACTCATAGGTATAGCATTAAACTTATTAAGAGCCAACCCCTAAGAGTGTTTCTTGGATCTGAGTTGGCAAATAACTCAGTACTTCTAAGGCCGCTCCCATGACAATTGCTAATATTTATTTAAAATTTTCCTTGTGCCAGGCACCATTCTAAATTCTTTATATAGTAACCCTTTTAATCATCTCACCAACCCTAGTAAATATCAATATTATGCTTGTTTTCACCTAAAGAAACTGAAACACACAAGTTTACACAGGTAGTTAGTACCAAAGCCAAGATGTGAATCCAAGAAACCTGAGCTTGCACTGGCCTTCATATCCTTCTTAACTTGGTATACCAGGCAGTCATTGAGTAACCCAAATTGATGCTTAAGGAGAAAGTTGTTTGCTATTTAAAATTTGTCTGAGTTCTAAAATCATGTAATGCTTAATAACTTTCGACTCTGGCTACACATCAGAAACATCTATGGGATTTTCTAGACCTACAGAGGCCTAATCCAACATTGGACAAAATGAACAAATACCTTATAGGTTTGGTTATGGATATCTGTGGTAAGATGTTCCACAGATGATTTTGGTGTACAGTTGTCCCATGTATGCATGAGGTAAATGGAAATTGTCATGGTATCTCAAGTTCTCATATCCAAGAGATTTTAATATAATATGTATAAAAACGTTAAGCAAGGTAGTATTGCTTATTGATTGGTAATGTGGGTTCCGGAGCTAGACTTCCTGACTGCAATTCATTAATTTTGTTACTTTGAGCATGTGACTAATCTGTATAAACTTTAGTTTCTTGATGCATGAAATAGGGTACATTTTGTTAAGTAGCATATAGGGTTGTTGGGAGGATCAAGAGAATAAATAAAAGTATGGTGATAGAGCACAGTGCCTGACACATAGTAAGTCCCGAAAGTTTCAGGTAGTTATGGAAATGTACACTGATATTACAGTAAATAATATGGGTCATGTAGGCATTACATGCTATAGAGAACAACCACAGCTCTTGGGATCAGGTGAGAGAGCCTCCTAGAGGTGATGGCATTTGTCGTGTGATATATGTATGACAGGAAGATGTTGAGTGGAATCATTCCAAAAAATAGGATATGTTGTAGGAGATACCTTTGAGAAGGATAAGCAGGAAAAGTTTATTTTAGAAATTATCATTAGGAATACTCTTGTGTCTAAGCTCCTCAGGATTGGATTTTGAATCTCAGTCTACCATAATTTGTTTTGTACAGTTCTTCAAGAATGATGAAGGAATTATTACCCCCCTCCTCTTGGCTTTCATGGCATTTTTATTTGTACCTCTGCTGTTATAGTGATTTGTGCATATTTTATATCCCCAACTGCTTGTTCTCCTTAAAACATCCAGGAGCATCTAAAACCTGTCTTGGGCATAGTAGGGTTTCAAAATGTTTTGTATTGAATTAGGGGAGAAGACCCAGTTATCTTCTTTAATGTTAGTTTAATAGAGGAGCTATGATGTATATATAATGCTAACAATATGGAAGTCTAAATTACAATCAAATCCAATTATATGTGGAATTTATTAGAAATAATAAATCATTTATAGCTTCAAGAGCCAGGTTTTATTAACAAAACAGGAAATGCTTTTTGTAAGTGGGCATTTGTTACTTCTTCAGAGCTATATTTCAGTCATACTATTTAAATTTCAGTGTTAAACTTGTAGTATCCATTTATTCCCATAGTGTATTTGGGGAAGTAAGCAATACCATTTCTAATCTCTATCCTTGAAGCAAGAAAGAGGAAAGAAAGAACGAAAAATAGGTAAGTAGGTGAGCAGAGAGGAGAATTTAAAATGTATATCATGTGTAATTTTGTCTGCTCACAAGATCTTACAGTGGCAGGCTTGGAAGCAGAGGACCGGGAATGTCAGTTTCTCAGTAAACCATAGAGCTCCAGGCCTACTCAGAAAACGAAAGTATGGGCTGATTGGGAGAATACCGTGCAAGTAGGACTGAGCTGGGGTGGGGTTAAACTTCTTTCCCTTTGCACTTTTTCCCACTATATCAGTTACTTCAGAAGCATATGAATTTAAATATTGACAGATGCACTTGATACTCTACCTTTTAGCCCAGTGTGTTAGCTTTGTCCACAGTAATGAAGAATTTGTTATGTCGTAAGAGCCAAAAACATTTATAGGATAAAAGCCAACCTTGTAACCCTTGTTATATTGTACACCATTTTCATACTATGTTAAATGAATACACTCTGCTTTTTCCCAGGAAGAAATTGTGGTTTGATTTCTAATTAATAAATATTTAATTGAAAAGATGTGTTCGAAATGCATTTTACAAGTGTTATTTTGGAATGTGCTGACACTTAGAAGTTTGACTTTTTCATGATTTCTTCCTTCCATTTTCCATATATAACATCTCTAATATATCTTCCAATTTCCAAAATACATAGTATGATCAAAATTGGGTATTATATTAATGTAATCTATTGAAGTGCATTTGTTCTGATTTGAATTAAAATCTCTTTGGAAATGAATGTTAGAAAGTAGAAATACTGTGTAGATGTTCTTGGTCATTGCACAGGTTCCCCAGAGACTTTTGGGATTACTTCATTAAATAGGCAATAACTGAACCCTAAACCCCAAGTTATACTTTATTTTGGTAATTTACTGTTTTGGAATTGGGTATATATTTCTGTCTTCAAAAGGAACTAGTATATAGAACTAGGTTCCTAGGACATTGTTCCCAGAGATTACATTATCCTAGTCCCTGGAAAAGGGAGGCCTTGCCTGATTTTGGATCATTGTTGAAAGCTACATCACTGGAAATGAGAGAAACTCATAGAAAAGAGAATTCCAGAGGGAATTTATACCTTATAACAGAGCTGAACTTCCCATGCAGTTTCTATTTTGGTAATGATATTTTGAAAAAAGTCTTATGTATTGTTATGTTAATTGTACCATCATCACGATATGTTAAAACATTCATTCCTACAACTCTTTCTTAAACTTTGCCCAATCATAATTTTTCTTTGTCTCAATTTCCTCACTTATTTACACTTTAATATATGGCACTGGTATTTTATAAGTTTCCTCAGTCACCTTGTAATAAACAGAGACAAATAAATAATCATTTTACAGAGGTGTAACAGCAGTGTAGAAAGATGGAGGAAAGCATTAGACTTGGGTTCAGGTTCTAGTTGCACAGTTTTCCAGTCCAGACCGGAGTTTTTTCTTCTCTTAGTCTCTCAGTTCTCTCATCTTCTAAATGAGGATGGTAATACTTATACCCTAAGATTTTAGTGATGATTAAATCACATTATATTTGGGAAAGTATATGACATAAACTAGAAACTTAGATGTTAGTGGGATCCAGGTCAGATTTTTAAGGGTTGGGAAAATAAATTTTATTTGTCCCTTTCAAACCTGTAATTCCTATGATCGCATTATTACAGATTGTCCCATTCACTAGGAATATGAGTCTAGGTATTATGGATTCTGAGCATCTGACTTGTGAAGACATCGCTAATGCTGTCTTTGTACTGTGCTCATGCCATGTTCCTCTGGAGAGGAAGGCTTATTCCTTGAGCCTCCATGTTGCCTTCATGCCAGTGGCCATCATCCATGGCAAAGGGAAGACAGTCTCCCAGCCTCCAAAGCAGGAACTAAAACATATTTTCTTATAAAAGCTGTGCTATGGATTGGATTAATTTATTATTATGGTTTCCCCAAAAAGCTATTTTATTCTTAACATAAACAGTTGTGCATTTTTAAGAATACAAGTGTATTCACTATATTTTTTATTGAAAATGAGTCTTTTTCTCAAGTGGATCTAGACTAGTTTATCATCCTCTCATGTTGGCCCTTATTCTGAGCCAGCTTTTTTTTAAAGACTGAAACTTCCTTCAATCTGTTCCATGTCCACACCAAAAAATTCTGTACCCAGTGGACTTGTTAATGAAGTAGTATTACATTGTTGCTTAAAAACCTTGTATGGATTGATGAAGAGCTTTTCTCATATTATAGTTTATGTAGTTTTGGGGAAAGGTGAAAAACAATAAAAACAGTAGAAGGGGAAAAGACTTTGAATTAGATTGCTGGGTAATTTTTAAAAAGATTCATGTTCACTTCCCCTCTTTTCCACAATTTGCTTGATTTTAGAAGGTATGACTTAGAAAATAGCTCTGTCTTTGAGATTGATGGTTACTGTAAATTTTAAAAATTACAGTAATTCAGATGTATTTCATGTTAATGAAATTGGTAAGAATAGTCTAAGGCATAGTTCTTAATATATACCCATATACAAACATCTTTTCTTGACTGTTCTCTTAGTAAGAAAATGAATTAAAAGTAGAGATGTACAGATTTGAAATATGTTCATGTTGGGATGTGGTGCAATGCTAATAATATTTCCTACAAATATTATTTATGTGAAAATGTTCTGTGGAGCTCAAATGAAAAGCTCTGCAAATTGAAAAAAAAGTTAATATTTCAAAATTATTTGTGTAAAGGACATCTGATAGGAAATGAGGAGAACTGGGTCCTAGCCCTTTTATCACTGACTATGACCTTTGGCAAGTCAACCTTTTAGCTCTGTTTCTTCTTCTTGAAAATGAAGGCAAGGGCGCCTGGGTGGCTCAGTTGGTTAAGTGACTGCCTTCGGCTCAAGTCATGATCCTGGAGTCCCTGGATCGAGTCCCACATCGGGCTCCCTGCTCGGCAGGGAGTCTGCTTCTCCCTCTGACCCTCACCCCTCTCATGTGCTCTCTCTCATTCTCTCTCAAATAAATAAATAAAATCTTTAAAAAAAAAAGAAAAGAAAAGAAAATGAAGGCAAGGTCTGGGAGATTGCTAAGGTTCCTTCCAGCTGTAAATTTCTGTTATTGTTACTAAATTTTGATATAAGAAATTAGTCATGCTGTCCATAAAATTGTTATACTCAAGAGCTATTAATAGTATATAATTTTATATTATAAATTGGTCTTTTAAAATATATAAAAATTTGATTTTATTCTTTTTTCCTAAATGTTTACTGCTTTATACTATATTTCTTTACCAGACTTACTCTTTTTGAGAAAGGAAATATTCTTCGTAGGTGAATCTCTTACTCTTCATATTTCCTGTTACCTCTCCCCGCTGCCCACCTCCCACCCACCCCAGGCACCTTCCCCATGCATACACACTGAAACTAAGTCTGACAACCACACAACCCAGAGTAATAGCAGAGGTACCCTGACAAATTCCAGGCACTACTCTCCGCAGTAGAAATAGACCAATGCTTGGCAACTATGTTGTGAAAATATAATTCAGAGGAAGTAAATGCATACGTAATTGTCCCAAATAGTATGATTTATAGCCTTGCACAGTTTAGGGCGAAATGGCATTTCTTCACTTACACACACATACACAAATACACACACACACACATTTTCCGCCTTTTTTCTCTATTCTCTGTAAAAAATAATGAACAAATCACTCTCACATCTACAAATATTAGTCTTGGGTACAGATACATAGTTTACATACACTTAGATTTTTCACTATGTATAGCTTTCAGAAGATCATTACTCTTGAATAAACCCACCTTAGTGGGCAGTATGTGACCAAAGGTGCCCTTATATGGCCCATAGGACTCAAGGCTTAGCCATCTAGTCTGTTTTGTCCAGTGGCTGCAAGCACTAATCCAGTTTACAGAGTAAAGATCCAGAAATAATAATCCATCAGACTTGGCATTTCACTGACCAAAGGAGCTTTGGAATTATGGTGAAGCCGGGACCTGGACCTCAAGAAACATAAATGCTATGGCACACTCCAAAAAAAAGACCCCAAGATTCAAGTCAGACAAATACTGGGAGGAACCAGAAAAACTTCAAAGATGAGAAAGAATTAAATCAGAAAAATTATACTCAGGTTGGGGAAGCAATTCTTAAGAGAATTTGTGGATTCTACAAATGACTTTAATCCATAGTTCGTTTCTTTTATAGCATGTACCTTCAGACCCATTTACTAGGTAAACAGATTGATTTTTTGAGATGATGCGTCACATCTCTTGTTTTGGTGGGTGTTTTTGCTTGCTATGGTTTGATACATTATAGGGATCTGTAAGGATTCTTTCTTTCATTTTTTTCTTTATTCCTGGTTTGTTAATCCTCTCATGAAAAATCTGCATAATCACCACAGATAAAGTCACTGTAGAATCTTTAGTCCTTCTGTTGTTCAATCTCTAGTTCACTTTTTGCCAGCACCAACATTGGCTTTGCAGCTCCCCTGACTTTATTCATTCTGTTCTTGCGTTCCTTTCGCTGTTTTCTTGAAGTCTTTTCCTTTTCATACAGGCTGTGTCTTGCAACTCAATGTTTGGGTTCATTTTTCTTTGCATAATCCAAGGAATCTTAAATCATGCCAAAGCCAGTTGTCTTGCCACCACCAAAATGGGATCTGAATCCAAATACAAAGATGACATCTCGTGTGGTCTTGTACATTTTGGCTAGTTTTTCCCAAATTTTTGTCTTCAGTACTGCTGCCTTTCTGGGGTGAAGAACATCAATGACCATTTGTTTTCACTGAGGTAGTCTGTTGGTCTGAACTTTCCTAGTCCAGGTGTGTCATTCATGATAGTTAGCCAATCTTCAAGGGCCAGGGAGGAAACGAATATTATTTCTTGAAAGTGTTAAATCGTGGGCCGATATTATTCCTTGAGCTTGTTTCCTAGTGTCTCAGTACCAGGCTTCTGTTTTGTTAGCATTTTGAGTAGAGAAGTTATACACTATCTTATCATTCGTAATACTTAAATATTGTTAGCATACTTTCTGCTTCCAGGTAAAACTGGTTTGCCAAAATTTCACCAACATTCAGGGCTAAATTTACTTTGTCAGATGATTACTGGGGCGCCTAGGTGGGTCAGTTGGTTAAGCATCAGACTCTTGATCTCAGCTCAGTTCTTGATCTCAGGGCCATGAGTTCAAGCTCTGTGTTGGTCTCCATGCTCATTTAAAAAAAAAAAAAGATTACTGTGGTGATGGGGGGGGTGCCTAATAGTTTTGCTAATGTAATAGTTAATGTGGTACTCTAACCATACACCCTTGTAGCCCCTTACCATTTTGTGCATATTAGCCTTCCAAAGGACAGCACCTACCTCTTAACCATAAGACTGCATTTGAGCTACTAGAAGCCACTGGGATTAGACCATAAGCAATGACTGACAGGTTTCAGCTTCCTTGGCCCTGGCTTAGACAGTTCTGAGACCTGTATCTTACACTATTTGCCCATTTCCCCCATGAGACTAAGTTTCAGTTGGCTTCTGTTTTAGCTAACTTAATAATATACCCTATATTAGCTGCCTGCCCTTCTCTTATCACCTCCCCATTTCCCTGCCAGTTTCTCTGAACCTTCCAAATAAATTATGTATACTCAGTCTTAGTCCCAGAGTCTGTTTCCTTAGAAACCCCACTAAGACAACTACTTAACAAACCCAAAGATAAGAATTCTTCCCATTTAGGCTGGTATTATTTATTTTATACTGTTATGATATGTTGTTTAGAGTAAATGGACAGTTATAAAGATGATCCATTTGAATTTGGGACTGAAAATATATAGTATGATAGATCCCTTTTCATCTTTTTGTGACCCCACACTGTTAAAATGATTTGTTAGCCATCAAATATGAATAAAACTTAATAAATTACATAAGTAAAATGATCTTGCATAGTCACCCTTTTATTGAAATTCTAAACATAACTGTAAAATACTGAAGTCAGTGTATACAGAAAAGTCTTAATAATGGAGATAGGAAAAAATGCATTTTAACCAAAAAATTGAATGTAATTCTAATAAAAAATTTAGTGAGACCTACAGTCTAAACTAAAATCTTAATACCCTTAAAATGCTCAAATGTAAATATTTAGGGATACCTAAAATGCTAAAGAATTAAAAATGAAATAGTAAAGTAATAGGTTCTAAGATACTGGAAAGTAGTATTCAGAACATTTAATATACCAAATAAACGAATAAAATACTTAACAGCCACCTTGATCCTAAAAATAAAATGTAGCAGAAAGCTCAAATGAAAATATTGTGAACAATCTAAACGTAGTACTAAGAGCATTAGATGGAAACCATTTTTAGCACACCAAAAACTGAATTTAAAGAACAAGCTTTCAAAGCCAGAAATGGTCACAGGAAGAATTCAGAGTCTCAAGGATAAAAGGAAGTCCCTAGGTATATCTGAAGAAGATGGGAGTCAGGCAGTAATTGAACTTAATCTCCTTGGAAAAAATATTCCCATTCTCTTGATCTTTGGGAAAGGGGCCAGACAAGAACCTGGTCACTGTTAATAATCCAGACTTGGGAGCCCAGGTCAATACTGGTTGGCCTTGGGCCTATTTGCAAACTGTATTTTAAAAAGACACTTACTCTGAAAGATAGATATGCAAATAAGGAAAGGAAAGGAAAGATAACTCAGGAGTTTAGGCTGTGATGAAGAAGCAATGATAGCATTTAAACCTTTAACAGTAGACAGCCTTTATCTCCACAAATCTAATCTATCTCTGGCTGCTTTTCTTCAAGCCCACCAGTATGCAAGATAAATTCAGTATACTTTTTTCTTCTTTTGCTCAGTTTGATTTCTATCACAATTTGAGAAACTACCATGTAATTTTTCTCAATGTTTTGATTTTTATAAATGTTTATGTGTTTTATGATTCAAATAACTCCAAAGATAATATAATATAGTGATTAGGAACATAGGCTCTTGAGCCTGGTTGTTTAGGATGAATCCTGGCTCTGCCATTTACTAGCTAATACGACCTAGACTATATTATTGCACCTCTCTGTCTTGATTTCCTCATTTGTTAAGTGGGCATGATAAGAGCATACTATTCCATAAGCTTGTTTTGAGGATTAAATAACTTAAATGTAAAATTCTTAGAATAGTGCCTAGCATATATGAATACTCAATAAGCTTTTTTCCATGTATGAAAACAGTATATTATAGATGAAATTGGAATTTATAAAATTGTTGAGATACATTACTACTTTTATATAATGATCACTATGAGGAAAATACATTACTAGACTACCGACTTCAAAAATGAATGTTTGAAACGTAACCCATTTGTGAAGAAAGGACTGCAGTTTTTGCTTATTTTCCCATGTAGTATTTACAGTTGACCTTGGAACAACCCAGGTTTGAACTGTGTGGGTCCACTTACATACATGCAGGGTTTTTTCCCAATAAATACAGTACTATAAATGCATTTTCTCTTCCTTAAGACTTTCTTAATAACATTTGCTTTTCTCTAGCTTACTTTATTGTAAGAACACAGTATATAAGTCATATAGCATGCAAAATATATGTGAATCAACTGTTTATGGTATCAGTAAGGCTTCTGGTCAACAGTAGGCTGTTTGTAGTTAAGTTTTGGGGGAGTCAAGTATTATATATGGATTTTTGACTGCATGCAGGGTTGGTACACCCAATCCCCTGTTGTTCAAGGATCAACTGTGCTATATTTCTAATAAGGTGAGGAGAGAGTAAGTGGTATGCCTACCATTGCTCATAGGCACTTCATGTCATTTCACACAATCCACAATCAGCTCTACTAAGTAGTTATTAATAACTATTTCAAATAAGGAAGTTGGAATTTCAGAAAGGTCCATTGACTTACCCTGGTAGTAGAGCTACTATAACATTGTCTGACTCCAAATACAAAGCTTCTGCAACTATTCCTGTTTTATTAACAGAGGAGGGATTTGAAACATTTAACAACTGGTATAGCAGAGGCACCAACTAATTTGAGTGGGTCCCTGTTCTTCTGGGTGTTATCTCCTTAGGGGTTAGAACGTGGAAAAGTCTTCTTGGTGGGGATGAGGTCTTTAGAGAAGAGGACCATGTGGAGAGAAATGGAGAGCAGTGGCCATTTTCTAACAAGTATGAAAGCCTTTTACTATTTGGTATTTTAACAACTGGTACAGCCACACTCTTCGTTCTGACCGAACATTAGGTATATCAAAATACATAATTTTGATATACCTAATGTTATAATTAGGTATATAAAAATTTAAATATTGTATTAATTTTTGGTTTTTTTGTTGGTATCTTTTTAGGACACATTTTTAGGATCGGGCAAAATTGAGAATTCATTCCTTGAAATTTATGCTAAACTATTATTACATAAATATATGATCCTTTTTCAGTTACATTAATTGACTAATTGATCAATCACCAGTTAACATAGATTGCCTTTATTTATAGTAAACCATTTTTTTTTTAATTATGAACTTGCAATAACATGGTGGAAGAAGTTCTCACCTTACAGTACTTGGCCAAAAAATTTATTAAGCTATTGTAAATATGGAGGACTTTGTTGATTTCCTTCTCTTCTAAATGTGAATTTGCTCTCATTTATAACCTTCCTCTTATTACATCTTCCACATCTAAGAAGAATAAAACAGTGATGATGATTTTTTGTACCTAAGAATCTACATAGTAATATGCTCAGATTTGCTAAAGACCTAATCTCTTAATTTAATAATCTAGGGGCAACAGAAATCACTTACAGTGTTTACTCCTTTTTCACCTTTTTTGTATAGTAGTAAAATTATTTGAAAATACATTTTAGTCAATGAATTGACATTGTTTCATGGTTTGTATTACAATATTTCATAGAATTAAGTGAATTAAATATGTTAACTCTAATGCTTTTAGTTTAAACCATATGAAATTTCCAATATTCAGTCTTTTTTGAACAATAAAACAAACAATTTCACCTGGTTCAATCCAAAAGAGAGGCAGCCCAACATATTGAGATAATTTGTTTTTATTATTTTCCATTTGAATCAACTGAATATTTCATTTTATTTTTTGCTTCAATTGCTCTCTGTTGTAACCAGCCCATCAGTAGGTATTTTTAAATGTTTTATATTTAATTTTTACTGAACATACTAAGTTTTACTTCCATGCACTGATTTGCAGTTCATTGTACCAAGTTAAAATTCCATATTATATATATTTACATAGGGTGTATTTTTTGTATCTGTATCGACATTGGTATCTACAACTATATTCTCAGTGCTAAGGAAGGAATCATCAAAAAAATCACAGCATTATAAATGCCAGCAATATAGGGAACATTTAATATTTGATTCATTTTAAATAGCATTTGAAGCTTTATGAGAGAGATGGTATTAAGACTCAAATCACTTACAGAGCACAATGACCTGTAATGTTGTGTTTTAAACGTTTAAGTACTTCTTTTTCTGCATAGTCATTTCAGTTCATTATAAACTGAGAAGATGGAGCAAATCTCTGGAAATTCTTCGCATTTTATATGTATAGTTTTTGATTTGTTATCTTCGAAAGATCTAAAATGATATTCCAGTTATCTTTTGTATATCTCAAAAAAGAAACTTGACAAGGCAATCCTCTAAACATGAAAAATCTCTGATAAACAGGAGTGACTCAAGCTCTTTTGGGTTGCACTTGCTCCTATTTAGATTTCATTTTTTGATTTCTCAATTATCTCTCACTCAGTCAATAATAACCCCATCATTGTTTACTCCTGGAGGTAATTTGTGTAATCCAGACATCTTTTTCCATTTATAAGGATTTTATTCTTGTGTCAATGTGTTATTTTCTTTAATAAAACTCTTCATTATTTGGCAGGTTGGCATAATACTGAAATGATCTTGGTAGGATTTGAAATATTGTTCTCTTTTGGTAAAAGCTGTTTCCAGACATCATAAAATCAGGCATTACTACTGGCTCATAAAATTTCTCATGTAATATGGTTTCTTTTGCTGTTTATGTGTGCCTGCACCAAAACAAAAACAAAAACAAAAAAACCCAGAAAGTCAGAGCCTGATGTTTCCCCCAAACACTCACTGGTGACTTTGATATTCCAGTCGTATTAACCTCCTTTTCAGACATCACTAAGGATGATACTCCTATTCTTCTGTGCATTTATTTGCATTTTTCCTGCTTATCATTTTATTATTTCAACGTGTGGACATGTGAGGATTTCAACTCCTTGCATGAGATTCTAACATCTCTCCCTGATATCTTTTTGTTTCTATTGGAAAATTTGATTTTCCCAAGGTGCAACTACTTACTGCTTTTTTGTCAGTTATTCTGGCTAGCATCTCTTCTCTTAGGATAATATTGTAGGATTTATTTCCATTAATGAGGACCCTGCATTTTGGAGGACTGTTTTATTTTGTTTTGTTGATAATTTGAGAAGTCACTTTGGCTGAAGTATGCATTATATAAAAAGATTATGCTTTATATTATCAATGCCATAAATACTAGAAGGAGGGTATTTCCATATTATAGAACATTTAAAAGGTCTTATAGCATAAATTTGATGTTTTCTGTAAGCAGTTAATAATCTATAGCTGCATTTTGAAGCTGCTTATATTAAAAATCTTATGAGAACAGTTTTAGTTTCTATGCACATACTTAAAATTATATTTAAAAATTTTTGTAAGTTAATTTAAATATATCTTCCCTTTAATTCGTTTTCTTTTAAATTAGTCTTAATTAGCAAGTACTAATTAATAAGTCTACCATATTATATTAATTTTTTAAGCTAACATGATTTTCTTTTGTTTTTATACAGAGAACATTTTCTAAAAACATTTTCTCTGAGTTCTGATTCAGAATTTTCTACTTAAGATCCTACAACACTCTACTAGTTTGATTATTCAGTACAGTGGAGTCACTTTTAGGCTTGTTATTATCTTCATTACCACCATATAAATAAAGCATTATGGTTTATATTCAGATATGGATTTCTTTTTAGGTATTGAAGTAGATTTTTGATCGTTTCATGAAATCCATCTATATAGTAGTGTTTTTATTTGGGATTATAGTGTCTTATGTATCAAATGCCCCAAAATGTTACATCATAGCACCATTAAAATACTCGAAAATGTGTGAAACTTCTTTAAAGACTCCTAATTGTTGTGCACAAAAGCAATAGTGTCTCTGTCTCTGTCTCACACACACACACACACACATAAACACACACACACACACACAAGGTTATGGACCCATTTTCTGTTTCAACAGCAACAGAAACATCATTTTGGGGGGGCTAAATTCCAGTTCTTTTGGAATTTTTTATTTGGTGGCCTGAATTTCAGTATCACTTCCAAGGTTTTTGTTTTATTCTTCATGTTGGGCCCCCATCAATTTATATTATTTTGTTTATTTAAACACTGGGGTTAGTTACATATGTTAAAGAATAAATTGCTGACTGGTACAGCGAATGCCTATATTTTACCATCCTGCTTTAGAACTTAAAAATATTAATGATATCCTATTAAATGTTTATGAATTTCTGTGACCTGCCTCCAAAAGGGGGCAGTACAACTTTGGTATTTGACGTGTGAATGCCTTTTTTTTTTTTTTCCCCAAAGCATTCTCTTGTTTGCCCATAAAATTTCTTGTGATTCTTAATCATAGATTCATAAAATCATGGATTTGGAAGGGACCTTCAAGGTTACCATGTTTCGTAAGGAATTTAAGCATACCTTCTGATGTTGAAATTCCTTCTTTGATACCCCTATCTTTTGTCCAGTAATTCCATCTACCACCTTACCTCATTTTATTGCACTTCACAAATATTACTTTTTTTCATTTTTTGCACACATTGAAGGTTTGTGGCAGTCCTGCATTGGGCAAGTCTCTCAGTGCCATTTTTCCAATAGCATTTGCCCACTTTCTGTCTCTGTGTCACATTTTGGTAATATTTGCAATATTTCAAACTTCTTCATTATTATTACATTTGTTATAGTGATCAGTGACTATGACTTGTTGGAAAGCTCAGGTGGTAGCATTTTTTAGCAATAAAGTGTCTTTTAATTAAGGTATGTACATTGTTTAGACATAACTCTAGTACACACTGAATAGACTATATATAACATTTATATGCACTGGGGAACCGGAAAGTTCATTTGACTCACTTTATTGTAATATTTGCTTTATTGTGGTGATCTGGAACCAAATCTACAATATTTCCAAGGTATGCCTGTATGCTTTTAGCATAATCCTGAACAATGAAATCAGCAGTAATTATCACTGTTGCTTTTCTTCTCTTCTCTTCTCTCTCTCTGTTTTTTTTTTCCTCTGTAGACCTTCTTAGTATTGAAAAAATATTTTATTTCCAGCATTCTGGAAATGTAGGCAACTCCTGTTAATGATGATAATGAGAAAAAGAGGAACGTGATGTTTTTAAAAAGAAAATGGAGGTGATGTCAGTGGTAGCAATTTCTAAAGGTACCATGAGAAAGATAACAGGTATATATTGCTAGAATGTCTAATAGAGACTACTGAGTCAGGAGTCAGAAAGGCAAGAGGCAGAACCTGAGAAGACACGGTGAGAGTATCAGTATCATCCTAGTCATCCTATCAAAAAAAAAACATTGCCAACACTTAGAGCAAGGCAGAGAGCAACGTAGAGAGCGAGGTCACTAGTATATTTATCATTTCTAAAAGTAAAATAGCTTTAAAATATATAATAAAGCTATATAGAATAGTTTTATCGTTTATTTCTATAACACTACCACAGAGGAAATCCTTGAAAAGTTCTGGTTTCCATTTGAAAGAATAAATGGAAATGATTTCTTTGTAATGTCTTTGTTTTATTGACAGTAAACCTATTAACCTAGACTTTCATTTTCACATGATTTCAGTCTCCAAATCCTGTTTTTGTTTTTCTTTTTTTTTCTCTACAACATTTCTCAACCTTGAGTTCTCAATCCATAGTGGTCTTCAAGAACCTTATTTTTGAAGTTGGGAGACACTACATAGAATTAGAGTAATAAATAAGCTGCCAACTCACTTACTAGGTCCCAACCCTATTAGTTCATTAATTATCTATCAGCCAGCCCAATAGGATAACAAGCATAATGAATTTGTTATTGCCAGAATATTAATATGCATGTTCTTGGTACTATATTTGACAAAATGTTGTACATAATTCTTTCTGCCCAGAAAGGTTAGCTCTCAAGGTGTTTGCATATTATTATGCCCAAAAATCACTCACTGGTATTTCCCAAATAACAGATGTAATTAAGGTGGTCTGTAGTTTTAGAGAATGCTGGTGGGGAAAGAAAATAAGAAGAAACAAAGATTGCTGCTTTCCTTTCTCTAATGAAAAATAAATGTCATTTACTATTACACTTTAAATAGGCTGGTTATTATCAACCTTTATAGAAAGAACTTTAGTTTCTTTGGACTTTAAATATAGTTTCTTAACTGAAGCCAGATCATCTGGACAAGTTACAAGAGGGCTAAAGACAAGGCCTAATTTGTTGGACAGGATTTAGAATTACGTATGGTTCTTTGTTGTTTACGATGACAGGGGCGTATCCAATGAGGGAATTCTATGCTGTTCAACTAAATAGAACAGTTGCATTAAAACCATAAATAAAAGTTATGGAAGGTGCCCTAAATAAGTGATCTGGAATAAACCTAATAACGGACTTAACTGATACTAAGCAATGGCTTGAATACACTCAGGCTAAGATTATTCTCTGTGCTAAAAACAGTTGAGAGAAAAAATCTTCCATTCATTGCATGATTAGAACTCTTGTCATACTGAAGAAATTTGGAAACTTTAAAAAAGCAGACATGGCAAATAAGCAAGCAGACAAGGGTTAAATACATTTTTAATTCTTTGAATGTTTCATTTTTATTGAAATAAAAGACTGAAAGCTTTTATTTTATTCCATAGTGTTTTGCTGTGATCTGTTGCCATTCAGCCACATATGAAGTTTGTGCATTAGATTTTTTTAAAAAGTCACCTATTAGAATAAATGGGATCTTGAGGTCTACAAAATTACATCCTGCTTATGCTATGAGAGCAATCACCTATAGAAGTTTAGGTTTTGGTGGTTGAGCATCCAACTCTTGATTTTGGCTCAGGTCATGATCTCGGAGTCATAGAATTGAGCCCTGCGTGGAGCTGGACGTGGAACCTGCTTGAGATTTTCTCCTTCCTCCTCCCTTTGCCCTTACCCCCTACACTCACACTTTCTCCCTCTCTAAAAAAAAAAAAAAAAAGGAAGTTTAGGTTTTGATATAGTCCCATAGCTCAGGGAAGTAGAAAGCATGTTTTCTTTCTGTAAAAACTGCCAAAATTGAGAGGGCTATCCTATTTTAAGAAGGTATAGTTTCTCATAAAAAAATTTTTAATGAGTTAAAACCATAAATACAGGGGCGCCTGCGTGGCTCAGTCTTTAAGCGCCTGCCTTCGGCTCAGGTCATGATCCCAGGGTCCTGGGATCGAACCCTGCATCGGGCTCCCTGCTCTGCAGGAAGCCTGCTTCTCCCTCTCCCACTCCCCCTGCTTGTATTCCCTCTCTTGCTGTGTCTCTGTCAAATAAATAAATAAAATCTTAAAAAAAAAACATAAATATAATATCCCAGCATTGAGCCATACTTAATCTTAATGTCATTAGGCTTATAGAACATCACATTCGAAGCAAGACTGAGGTTTTTAGGATAAATCTTTAGTATTTATTATGCTTTATTATGTAAATTGTACAGGGACTTTATTCTTTAAATTGTACAGAAATAATAGAATGTATGTAGCACTAAATGAGGGCTTAGAAATCATCTCTTTGTAAGAAGAGTTGGAAGTGGACCCCCATGGTACTCTCCTTAGAGTGGGAAAGCTGATAAACCTTGCAAAAGGGTGGAAGGTGTAAGGCAGAAATTTATATGAAGATACATTAAGTAAGGCTTCCAGAACTACTGGAGATTTAGTTTAATGGACAGTGACTTCAAAAAATACTGTAGATAATTGTAGACTGCATGAGTTTGAAATCTAGCTCTGACAGTTATTGACTGTAACACCTTGGACGAGTTAATCTCTCGATTCCTCAATTTCCTTATCTGTACAATGGAGATGATAATAGTACTTCTTAGGACTGTTGTAAAAATTAATTAATGATAGTTAGATTTAGAAATCAATAAATGTTAGCTCTCATTACTGTATTTCAAAGCAAGGAAGAAGTGTCAGCATTTTAAAAAAATGTTGCAGACACTATTATCTGTAAGTTTGTATTTTTAAAGTGTAATATGTATACTTTGAATTCTTTTGTGATATATTGTGTTATTTACAGAGTTATTGGTTCTTATTAAAGTGTGTAATTTCCCTAAGGAAACACTAAACCTGTTCCCTACGACTTTTGTGTTAAGTATATTTAAATAGAGTCTGATTTATTTTTTAAAATGTGCATTCTTGTTAATTCATTGTTATTATTAACAGCAATTATTGCACCATTACCCTCAGTTAACTAAAATTACCTGGATTATGAGACATTAAGAGAGTTGGGTGTGGTAGCCTCAAAAGAGATGAAAAAGTTCTTGCAGCATAGGGAAATTATAATTTTTAAATCATTAATAGTTGTGAAGCATACTAAAGAGAAAAGCTGGATGCCTCACTGAATCATTGTAAAATGCTATACTCAGTTACTGGGAAGACCAACAAATAAAATCATCATCATATTTATTAAATGCTTTCAGGCTAGGGCTTGTTGGGAAATTATAATTTAGTTAAGGGAATAAAACAAACATGCCAAATCTTAATAATAAAAGATAGAAATAAGGGACCATAAGGGAGTACCTGATTAATTACCTAAGTAATTTGCAATAATTAGTGCTGGAAATCAGAAGAGAAAGAAAGCTTTTAGTGTCAGATTGATGGAAATTTCCTTCAAGGAGGAAGCAATATTTGAGCCAAGTTTTGGTTGATGAAGAGATGAGAGATAAACAGCAAAAGGCCGCTGAGGTCAAATAGTAAAAGATCATGAATCTTGCCAAAAGACATTGGGACTTGAATGCATAGCTGTAAACCAGAGGCAGACTTGCATCCGATCCTGCAGATTTGAGAGGTGGAATAGATTTGTGTTCATGAAGGCAGTTGGGAGGTCCATGATTGTTTACTAGCTATTAAGCCGCACTAGGTCTGGGAAAAGAATCAACTTTAGTCATAAACTAAAGATTGATGTTAACTTAATAGAAAAACCTGGTCTTTAGCAGCACATGCATGTAGAAAGAATACTTTATTAGGAGCACCTCCATACTAGGTAGGTAAGTGAAAATAAGTATAGTTTTCTTTAAAGGTTTAGTAGTTATTGAGATCACCATCCATATATAGAGCAGAGACTTGGAAATTTACCCCTATTTATTAGACTTTTCTTTTTCAGAAAGAATCTAAAGAATATGTGCGTATGAATATATTATTTTTATTCCAAAGTATTTCTGGACCTGTTTATAAGAAGTTTCAGAGCTAAAATGTTAACAGCCTATTTCATATTATTTTTAGTAACTTATGTTAGTGTGTATGTTGAAGGAAATGACTCAAGACTTTTTCTTTAAAAAAATTTTAGCTTTGCTCTTAGAGCAAATGATACTAGAACAGCTTTTCCCCCCTGCTAAGTTAGGGCCAAAAAATATTTAATTCTGAGACATTAAGGGCATGTTTATAGTTATATGTGTAGTTTTAGGTTAAATTCTCATTACAGAATATAATCTAGTTTTTTCTTGTTTGCCACAGTATTTTGTTGATTACCTATACAGTTTACTTAGGAGAATAGCACAACTTACAAAATATATTATCCATAAACATTATTTTAGTTTATCTGCATTGATTTATTGCTAAAGTCTTACATTTAAAGTTATTTCTTATCCTGAGCATCTCAGGATTATCTTTTAAGATTAGAAATATTACCTTAGAATAAAACTCAAGAAGTATTTTTATAAATGCTAATAATGAGTCTAGTAGTAGTGTTCATAAATTCTTATACCACTATTTTATAGGAACTATAGACCTTTTGCATTATAATCACCAGAGATGTCTATAAAAATAGACAATCCATGGCCTTAGCCTAGTTTCTCTGAATCAAGATCTCCAGCATGACACCTGGCAGGAATCTACATTTTAAAGTAGTACCTTTCGTTCCTTAAGTGCATTGTACTTTGAAATTCACTGCAACCACCATTTATGTCATACTTGTTAGTAGTCAGATTAGCAAGTTTTCAGTAGTTTTCATAGATATCTGTAGACAGTATTTTTTTGAAGTTAGTCTTATTGATCTGTAGAAATTAAATGAAATAATTGCAGGGAGATTGTTTCTTTGCCTGAAGAACAGATATCCTTCCTTAGTGGCTTTTAAAAAAAATATATCTACACCCTGGCCCAATATCTAAGAAATATACCGAGTCTCAATATAGTTAAAAGTGTCTCGAGTGTTTTTAATGTGCAGCTGAGACTGAGAAACTACACAGATGAGAGATCTACACTAATGACCAAAAGGAATAATCATGTTGTTTAATCCAAAAATTATTGATGTTTGGCTTGGGAATCCATAGTACTCAAAACCACGTACTAAAGGTATGGCACTCAGCCTCCAAATCCTATTTCCCTAACTGCTTGTCTTAGGCTTCTTTAAAAAATCAAGGAGAGTCAGAATCAAAATCTTTCAGCAAAGAACATTTTCTCTGGATAATCCTAATTCTCTTTTAGTGGCAATTTCTCTTAAAAGACTTCTGCAAAGCTTCCCTAGGTTGGTGGAAAGTACTGACTGGGTAATTTAAGTGACATTGACCTTTTTTTATGAGGACAGTAACTAGTTGATCTCCATGATACTGGCATTTATAAGCAACTCAGATGTAATCAAGAATATATTTTTGTAATCTATTTTGAATAAGGAAATATTTTCTAGGGTAGGGCTGTGTTCATGTAGGACATCAGAATCAATGTATTTAAAATTATATATTTTTTTAATGTTTTATTTATTTATTTATTTATTGAGAGCAAGCACAAATGGGGGCTTGGGGGGAGAGGTAGAGGGAGATGGAGAGAGAGAATCCCAAACTCGGAGCTTGATCCCACAACCCTGAGATCACGACCAGAGCTGAAATCAAGAGTAGGAAGCTCAACCAACCAAGTCACCCAGGCATACCTAAAATTATATTTCTTAACAATGCTTATAGAAGCTAAGTAGCCAGATAAAATTAGTACTGTAGAAAGTATAAAATTTTGTGACATGAATCAAAATATGTATTCGTAGAAATTTCTGATTCTTCTAAATAGAAAAATCTCATTATTACTACTGTTTATTTATATAAAATATGTCCTATGAGATACACTTCCCCTTATCCAAATTTACCAAATACAGTCATAAAGAATAATTTTGACATCTGCTTTTATATTTAAAATAAATGAAACAATATATCTTCAAATTCATATTTTCTTGTTTCTTTTTTAGATGCTTTTTGAGGAAATCAGTTTCTACATGTGGCAAGTAGACATTGAAGGTTATATGGTTTACAGACAAGATCTTTAAAACATAGATACTCAAGGTAAGTAATAAATACAACATCATGAATAATCTCATTTAAATGACTAGGATTTCCAGACTGTACTTTGAGTTGCAAAACTGGCTTTATCACTGGCCCTACCTAAGCAACCTCAAAACCACATTCATTCATATTCAGACACAAATTTGTATGCCCTAACACTATCTTGACAGGAATTATCATATTTCATTTATAACAGGCAATTGATAAAATTGATATATTATTATGGAAGTATATAAACCAATTAAGAAGAATGGAGAAGAAATGAAGTAGCTTCCATTAAAACTGTGAGCAGAACTCGGTAGTGTTTAATTTGAAAGAATAATTAAACAGAAACTACTATCCATTGCACTTTCTTCTTAATGTACTATATTCATTAATCAGTTCCTTAACTACATTAGAAACTTGTTCTTTAACCACTCCAAAAAACCCTGTCATAGTTTCAAATACTCACAGTATTACCTCTGAATACCAAACCTCTTTTCACTATTTCTCGAGTACCCAAAGATTTGTCTTGATCCATCATATCCTTTCATTTAGCATGTTCTGCTCATGCCTCCCATGACTGCTTACATGCTTACATTACTAAGTAAATTTTTGAATATATTTTGGTAGAATTTTGAGTGAGATATGAGGAGTACAAAATGCAAAAAAGGTATTTTAAAAAAATGTTGCATGTCAGGCAGGTACAATGTAACCTTGGAGAGTATGTGACCAGTAAATGGGGCGCTTTTGTTCAGCTCTAGAATCCTCTCTAGGTGGAAATAAGAGACCTGTAAAATCTGACTTTAAGATTTTTTCGGAAGAAACAAATATGGATTTTGAAAAGTCCTAATTTTTTAATGTCAGCACAAAATTTTGCCTGTGAAAAAACCTACTTTTGCCAACTGTGTGAACCAAATAAAACAGTTTACAGCCTCTGGTGCGGAAATTTTTTCCCTTTGTTCTATTTCTCTTTATTCTTTTAGAGTGCAAGTACTTTAGAGTCTATTTTTTCTTCTTAATTTGTGGGTAGCAGCTTACTGATTTGCTAGTTTTTTGTGATGAATATTGTCAGAAATGACTTATCTTGAAAATATAAATGACATTACTTATTTCTAATTCATTTCTATAGTTACATATGGTGAGTTGGTTACTTGGAACAGCTATTCAATTGTTTTCTGAATTATAATAATTAGACAATTATTTTTGTAGTTCCTTCATCTCCACAAGCTAAAACCAGATCCTTCCAATTTAAGAAAAAATAGCCATTAAGGGATTTTTTTTTTTTTAAAGGATCTTTTGCATAAAAAAAAACAGAGCTAAACATGCTCCGTAGTTCATTGTACATTGTCATCATTGGTCCATGCAAAGTACTGATATTATTTATTTATACATTTTATTTTTGTTTCTAGTCCCATACTCCTGACCTTGACCCATAGGGAACCATTCTAATATGATAGTCATTATAATAACTACTGAAACGCTCTCTTTGGTTTATATGTATTTTCATAATGTGAGTATTGTTTTATATACATGTTTTTAAATATTTTAAACAGAAAATTTCAAATAAATAAAAAAAAAGAGAATATATTATGACCCTTCATGGGTCTCTCAGTTGGGCTTGCGTTAATTATATCTCCACCCTGTCCCCTCCCCCATTTTATGTATATAAAATTTTATTATGCATATATGATATTATGCTGTGTATCTTGTTTTGTACCCTATTTTATTTTATTTAACCTTATGTGTTTATCATTTACTTAACGTTGTCATGTTTACATTGCTTCTAACTGCTGCATAGTATTCCACAGTTTGTAGCTACCATGTTTTAACTACCTATATTTCCCAGTGATTGCCACCCAGATTTTTTGTCACAACAAACACTGCTATGATAAATAGCCTCATACTTGTTTTATCATGGAACTTTGCAAGGATTTCTTTGGGATATATATCCAGGAGCACAACTGCTGGTAATAGGATACATGTTTATGCTTAATTTGACAAAGTCCTGCCAGTTGCTCTCCCAGTAACCCTCTCATTCCTGTCAACCCTTGACATTATTGAGCTTGCTAATATTTTCCATCTCATGTGCATAATTTTATAGCTTATTGTTTTAATTTTAATTCCTCTTATCAGTAATGAGTTTAAATACATTTTCATCTTTTTATTGGCCTTTTGGCTTCCCTTTTCTGAAATTGCTTGTTTGTACTCTTTATTTTTCGTATGGGTTCTTATCTTTCGATAAATGCTCTTTAAGAGTTTGTTGTATATTCTAGATATTCATTTCCTGTTAGTTTTAGATATTAAAAACTATCTGCTTCCATTATGTCAACTTTTTAATTTTGTGCATGATGCTCTTTGAGTAGACATCAATATTTTAAATATTTAATTAAAATATTTTCTTGATGTCTATTGTTTGTGTAGAGAAATAGTACTGATTTTTTGAAACTTTATCTTGGTTTTAACAACATTGCTGAGCTCTCTAATTCTTAATAGGTTCTTTTTTCTAGATAGATGATCATATATCAGTTCCAAATAATGGAAGTTTTCTTTCTACCTCTCCCATCCTCATACTTTTACTTTTTTCTTCTCTCTAATACCTTTGATCAATTCTTCTGGAAGTATGTTAAACAAGTAGTAATGGCAGTGGGCATCCCTAACTTATGCCCAGTCTTAAAAAGGATGCATCTAGTATCTCACTTCTCACTTAAGTATAATGCTTGCTGAAGGTTTTTAATATATAACCTTTACTAAATTAAGAAAGTTCTTCTATTTCTAGCTTGGTATGTATAAATAGCTATTGAACCCTATAAAATGTTTTTTATGCATCTTTGAAATAGTCACATGACATTTATCCTGTAGTGTATTAATGCTGTCAATTATATGAATAGAATTTCTAATATGAAACCATCCCTGCATTTCTAGTTTACATCCTACTTGATCATGGCATATTATTTTTAACACGTTATTTTTTGGTTAGCAAAAATTTTATTTTAGGATTTTAGAATCTACATTGTTTAAGTGTAATCTGCTGTAGTTGTTTTCTCTTCATTTTCCTTGTCTTATTTTGCAATTAAGATTACACTAGCCTAATAAAATAAGATGGGCAGCTTTTACTCATCTATTTTCTGAAAAAACTTTACAAGATATGAATTTGCTATTTCTTTAATGTATGTTAAAACTCATTTTAAACTCTCTAGTTCTGAGTATTTTTTCGAGATTTTTTGAATGCTATTGATGTCTTTAAGCAGTTTTTGATCTATTCAGATTTTTTCCTCTGTTTCTTCCAGTCTCCTCCCATAGGTACTGATGACACCTGACGGTCTCCTCACCTGCATGTATAGCCCAGACCCAGTTTCCTTTGACTGGGGAAAAACCTAGACAGTCTCAGTGTACACATCTAACTGAGCCATGGAATGGTCACCCCCCACCTTTTGAACTAACCAGGGATTCAGTGTTTTAACCCTGACCAATGGGCTCTGATGTTGCTTCACTTAAATTCCCACTGCCACATACCTAAATTAATTCTGTACTCCATTAGTTTGCTACTATTCCACAAACAGAAACTTTGGTTAAGAATGCCCTGTATTGACTTCTTTCATCTTCTAAAACTGTTGCCGTACTTCTGGTTACATGTGTTAAGGTTATGTAAAAAGTAAATATTTTGACAAAAGAATAACTAAAATATATAAGTTCAGGGAAGGTAAGTATTGGTAAAAGATAGGCAATCATCTGGTCTAATGTCCTTTACAGTATATACCAAATTGTAGTTAACCCTAGAAGATTTTCACTTCACCTCCAGAATTTGAAACTTTATAGTAACCACATATTATTAAAAGAAAAATTAAAGGTATTTCCACTTACAAAAATAAAAAAGAGTAGAGATTATAAGCAAGAATTTCATAGACCCACTAACAAGAAATTGTCAATAAACATATAATGGTTATAATTTTTGATACAGTTGAGTGTTTCTACCATCTTATTTCAGTTTTTTTCACACACCTGTGTATCTTCTTTTTAATCTTTTCTTACTTAAAAATAACAGCTTAGTATTTATATATCTTCCCTAAAGAGATTCTTATACATTCTGAAATCCTATTGTCTCTCTCACCTTCCCCAATTCCATCATGTTGCAACTATCTAAACAAAAAACTCTTGCAGTCAATTTTTCTTTTTCTTTTTCTTTGCTGCTAGCTATTTTTAAAGACAGCAAACTTTACCAAGATACTCTATCAGCATTACTTTATACACCATTGTTTAAATAAGTGTAGTATTTTTTCTTTTTCCTTAAAAAAAAAATCATTTTAATTCCAGTGCAGTTAACATACAGTGTTATATTAATTTCAGGTGTACAATATAGTAATTCAGCAATTCTATACATTTTCAGTGCTCATCACGATAAGTATACTTTTAATCCCCTTCACCTACTTTACCTATCCCCCCACCCACCTCCCCTCTGGTAAACATCAGTTTCTTCTCTATAGTTAAGAGTGTTTTTCAGTTTGTCTCTTTTTTTCTTTGTTTTGTTTCTTAAATTATACATATGAGTGAAATTCTATGGTACTTTTCTTTCTCTGACTGATATATTTCACTTAGCAGTATGCCCTCTAGATCTCTCTATGTCTTTGCAAATGGCAAGATCTCATTCTTTTTATAGCTGAGTAATATTCCATTGTGTATATATACCATATCTTCCTTATCCATTCATCTATAGATGGAGACGGGCTGTTTCCATATCTTGGCTGTTGTAAATAATGCTGTAATAAACAGAGGGGTGCACATATCTTTTCAAAATAGTGTTTTTGTATTCTTTAGATAAATACCCAGTAGTGGAATTATTGGATCATGGCAATTCTATGTTTAATTTTTGGGGGAACCTGCATACTGTTTTCACAGTGACTGCACCAGTTTGCATTCCCATCAAGAGTGCAAGAGGGTTCCTTTTTCTCCACATCCTTGCCAACACTTGTTGTTTCTTGTGTTTTTTATTTTAGCCATTATGAGAGGTATGAGTTGATACCTTGTTGTAGTTTTGATTTGCATTTCCCTGATGATTAAAGATGTTGAACATCTTTTCATGTGGGTGTTGGCCATCTGTATGTCTTCTTTGGGAAATGTCTGTTCATGTCTTCTACCCGTTTTTAATTGGATTATTTGATTATTTTGGGGGGGTATTAGGTTGTATCAGTTCTTTATATATTTTGGGTTCTGACCCTTCATTAGATGTGTCATTTGCAGATATCTTCTCCCATTTAATAGGTTACCTTTTAGTTTTTTTATTATGTTAATGACCATACATTACATCATTAGTTTTTGATGTAGTGTTCCATGATTCATTGTTTGCATATAACACCCAGTGCCCCATTCGATACATGCCCTCTTTAATACCCATCACCAAGCTAACCCATCCCCCCACCCCCTCCCCTCTAGAACCCCCAATTTGTTTCTCAGAGTCCATAGTCTCTCATGGTTCATCTCCCCCTCCAATTTCCCCCCCCCTTCATTTTTCCCTTCCTACTATCTTCTTTTTTTTTTTTTTTTAACATATAATGTATTATTTGTTTCAGAAGTACAGGTCTGTGATTCAACAGTCTTACACAATTCACAGTGCTCGGGCATTTGAATAGTAGTCTGAGTCCCTGCAGATATGGGGGCAGTCAATTTTTGTTTCAAGGCAATGATAGAAAAGAATCAAAAACAGAACTCTAACAGTTCACTTCCAGTTTTGTCCTTCCACAGTCGATAGGCTGCCTCCTGCCCTAGAACCCTGGGTTCCAAGGCCCAAGCACATTCACCAGTTCACAACAGTCCTCTATACCACCCTGCCTTCCCTAAGAATTTTCAAGTTTTCTTATTCTTGGCTTTTTCTGTCTATAATTCCTACTGGAGTTGATGCTTAGAGAGAGATTCAGCAGTTGTTCTAGTCCAACATCTTCGTGTTATCTTCCTGGAAGAAACTCTAACAAAAGAAACAACTCTGGAGGAAACTCTAACAAAAGCTTTACAGGTGTGTACTGATTTACCCAGGGATCACATTTCTAAAAATTTTTCCTAAGTGTATTATCAAGGATTATTTGGTGTGTCTGGGTCACTCATTCGGTTAAACGTCTGACTCTTGGTTTCGGCTCAGGTCATGGTCTCAGGGTCCTGGGATCAAGCCCCACACTCAGCAGGTTGTCTGCTTGAGATTCTTTCTCTCTCGCTTTCCCTCTGCCCCTCCTCCTGCTGGCTCTCTTTCTCTAAAATAAGAAAATACATCTTTAAAAAAAATAATTATTTTATCATGATGTTTGAAAACAACTAAAATGGCCAACAAATGTCCAACTAAAATGTTCAACATATATTGATAGAATAAACTATTCTGACATAACTAACTTTTCACTACTCATTTTTGTTTTTTACAAAAGTGAATGTCTATACACATGCTCCAAAATGTAACAGAGATTACCTTTTAGTATAAAATGATGGGTGAATTTATTTTTGCTCTTCTTTTATATGCTTTCCTAAGTTGCTATAATAATCATATGTTGCTTTTGTACTCCAAATTACTGAATAAATACATATATTTTAATAAAGCAGAAGCAATCAACTGGAATGTGGGGGGTTGGATGTGCCAAGCATTAGTTTGCATTTTTCTTCTCTGTTTGTTCATTTGATTTTTTTCTGAAAGTTTGAAATTGAGGGAAAGAAGTAAAAAACAATTAATTTATATAATTTTCATTGCTTTATCAAAATAAGGAAACTAATTCATCCAAATAATCAGACATTTTTTTTTAGAGGTGTAAAGAACAGAGGACATCACGATGACTTGTACTATTTATTTAGAAGGCTTATTTGACCTTTGTGGGCTTGCGTAGATAGCCTTTATTTGTGGATATTTAACATTAATTTTATATTTGTATTAAAATGTTTTCAAACTATTTTACTTCCTATTTCTAACTCTAACATTCTTATGAAGAAGGTATTGTGTCTACTTGATCATGGATCCTCATACATATGGCACATATGTCCTCTGAGCTCACTGAAAATGGCATGGACTGAGGGCTGGCCTCTCCCCATATGTAATGCCAGATACAGTAGCGAATCCAGGGGAAAACAGACCAAGAATTGACAGGGATGATGTAATTAGCAAAGACTTTAACACAGCTAATTGTTTACATATTCAAGATTTAAAGAAAAATATTAAAATAATGATGACAGTCATGGAAAATATGTTCTTTAGCTCTAGAAATTCTCACAGATGAAATGAAATATCCACTGGATGGGTTAAGCAATGCATTAGACACTGCAGGTAAAAATATAAGTGGACTTTAAAGAAATTTTCCAAGCAGAAGCAGGGAGTAAGACAACTGAAAAAAATAAATAAATGAATGACACTTCAGTGTCCTGATACCACGTGATCTAAAAAAAAAAAATGTGTAATTGGAGTTCCAGGAGGAAGAAATATTTGAGAAATAATGACCAAACTTTTTCCACATTTCATGAAAAACATAAACTCATGAAACCAAGAAGTTCAACTAATTTCAAACAGGAAAGAAAACCACACCAAGACATCATTTCTGAAAGCCAGTAATAAAAAGAAAAATCATAAAGGCCCAGAAAAAAGACACATTACATACAAAACACAAGAGATAAAAAATTTACTGACTTCTCTACGGAAACAATGAAAATCAGAAAACACTGGAAAGAGATTAGCACCAAAAGAAAACTATGAACTTAAAATTATATATCCAGCAAATAATCCAAAATAATGGCATTTTCAGATAAAACAACAAAGTAATTGAGGGAATTTATTGGCAGCAGACGTTTGTTACAAGAAATATTGAATGAAGTCTTCAGGCAGAAGAAAAATGGTATTAGATGAGACACAATTCACACAAAAGAATGAAAAGCCACAGAAATAGTAAATACATAGGTCAATATAAAAGACTGGTTTTTTCTCATTAAAAATTTTTAAAAGATAATTCAAAGTCAAAAATTGAAATACCATATGATCTAATAATTCTACTACAGGTATTTACCCAATGTGAATGGAAACATTAATTTGAAAAAAATATGTGCACCCCTGTATTTATTGCAGCATTATTTACAATAGCCAGGATACAGATGCACTAAATGTGCATCCATAAATGAATGGAGAAAGAAGACGTGACATAAATATATATTGCAATATTACTCAGTCATAAAAAAGAATGAGATCTTGCCATTTGCCACAAAATGGGTGGACCTAGAGGGTATAATGCTGAGTGAAATGAGTCAGACAGAGAAAGCCAAATACTATATGATTTCACTCATATTGAAAAACAAATGAACAAAGAAAAAAAGAGACAAACAAAAAATAAGACTCTTAAATACAGAGAACAGGTGGTTGACTGAGGGGAGTTGGGTGGAGGGATGGGTGAAATAGATAAAGGAAATTAAGAATACATTTCTTGTGATGAGCACTGAGTAATGTATAGAATTGTTGAATCATTATATTATACACCTGAAATGAATATAACACTGTTAATTATACTGAAATAAAAATATTTTTAATTAAAAAATAATTGTTTAATCAAAAGAGTAATAAAAATATGAAATATTGTGAGGTTTTTGATGTATGTAGTGGTAAAATGTACGACAATGGGGGAAAAATGGGAGGGAGAATTGGAGGTAAAATGTCACAAGATTTTTATGTTATTTAGGAAGTGATATGGTATTATTTAAATCTATGCTGTGATAAGTTAAAGTTGCATATCTAAATCCCAGAATAACCACATACAGAGAGATGACTAATAAGTCAATAGAGGAGTATAGTGGGATACAATAAAATTGAATTTATTCAGAAGAAGGCAGAAACAGAAGATGAAAGAAGAGATGGGTCAAATAGAAAATAGCAAGATGGTAGGTTTATATCCAACTATATAATAATTATATTAAATGTAAATTGTCTAAACACTCTGGTGAATTGGTATATTTTGGTAGACTAATAAAAATCTAGTAAACAAACTCACAAGGGTTGGCAAACATTTCATCAAAGGATAGATAGTAAATATTTTAGGTTTGAGGACCATACAGTTTCTGTTACAACTACCCAATTCTGCTGTTTTAGCCCCAGAAAATAGCCATAGACAAAATGTAAACAAGGGGTTGTGTCTGTGTTTCAATAAAACTTTATTTACCAAAAAACATAGTTCTCCCATGGGCCATAATTTGCCAACCCTTAGTATACTGGATAGAGGAAGTACGTTTTAAATATAAAAGACACAGGTAGATTAAAAGTAAAGTGAACCATGCTAAGAAAAATCATCAAAAGTTGAAGTGGCTAAATTAATATTAGACAAAATAGACATCTAGACAAGAAGAAAGACACCTTTACCATAGATAAAGGGGAAATTTTGTACTGATAAAAGACACCACAACATCAAGAGGACATACTGTCATGTGTGTATACCTAACAATACATCTTAAAAATACATGAAACAAAAACTGATAAGTATTAAAAGGAGAAATAGACAAATCCACAGTTATAGTTGGGTGTTTCAACTGTCCTCTTTCAACAGTTCTTAGAACAAGTAGACAAATCAGTAAGTAAATAGAGACTTTGATCAACAGTAAAACCCAACCTGACTTAATTGATATTTATAGAACATATATCCAAAAACAGCAGACTATGAATTCTTTAGCACTCTGCATGGAACATTCATTATGATAGATTATATGCTGGACCATAGGACAAGTCTCAGTAATTTTAGAAGATTTAAAATCATCCAGAATATGTTCTCTGCGGGGGAAGAAAAAACAGGATTAAGTTACAAACCAATAACATAAAAGTGTGAAAAATTCCCAAATATTTGGAAATTAAGCATCATACTTCTAAATAACCTATGAATCAATAAGACATCCTAAGGGAAGTTAGGAAATGCTTTAAACTGAATGATAATAAAAACACATAGAAAATTTGTGGAATATAGTTAAGTGCTTAAAGAGAAATTTATAATTTTAAGAAAAAGCAAAGTGAATTAAACCCAAAGTAACTAGAAACAAGGAAATAATATAAAATCAGAAATCAGTAAATTAGGGGGCGCCTGGGTGGCTCAGATGGTTAAGCGTCTGCCTTCGGCTCAGGTCATGATCCTGGAGTCCCAGGATCGAGTCCTGCGTCGGGCTCTCTGCTCCTTGGGAGCCTGCTTCTCCCTCTGCCTCTCTCTCTCTCTCTCTCTGTCTCTCATGAATAAATAAATAAAAATCTTTAAAAAAAAAAAGAAATCAGTAAATTAGGAAATACCAAACAATAGAAAGATTAGTGAAAGCAAGAGGTGGTTCTTTGGAAATACCAATAAAACTAATAAACTTCTTGCTAGGCTGATCTAGAAATAAAAGAGAGAAAGAGGAAAAGCCACTAAAATAGCCTGTGGGGAATCTTGGTGAAAGCCCTCAACTTGAGTCACATTGCATTCTGGTCTGGCTGCTATCCCTGATGTCACAGGTATCATTCTGGGATATCTCTTCCTTGTTTGTGAGATTCCCTTTTTCTCTTTTCTATGTGAAACTCCTGTTTCTTTTTTTTTTTTTTTTGAAGATTTTTTTTTTAATTTATTTGACAGAGATAGACAGTGAGAGCAGGAACACAAGCAGGGGGAGTGGGAGAGGGAGAAGCAGGCATCCCGCAGAGCAGGGAGCCCGATGTGGGGCTCGAACCCAGGACCCTGGGATCATGACCTGAGCTGAAGGCAGACGCTTAACAACTGAGCCACTCAGGCGCCCTGAAACTCCTGTTTCTTAAACCTTTTTTTCTTTTGTTCTCTCATTTTTGTGGAGTGAATTTTCCAGAGGTTTCTTGAGAAAGGATGTATAGGAGGTAATTTTAATTCTGGTGTGTGTGTTTTTTTTTTTTTACTCCTGTATTATTTTAAAAAAAATTATAGTTGACATATATCATTAGTTTCAGGTATACAACATAGTGATTCAACAATTAGGTACATTACAAAGTGCTCACCATGATAAGTGTAGTTCATATCTGTTATCAGAGTTGTTAGAGTATCATTGACTCAATTCCCTATGCTGTACTTTTTATTCCCAACATTCTCACTAAGTTTTAAATTTCCATAGACATTAGATTTTTCCACTTTGGTTTCATTTATATCGCCTTAACCTGTCATGTTTTGTAAAGGTAATTAACAGTAGCTGTTTAAAAATGTTTTTGCACCACCATTAAAAAATAGTTTCTATTTAGTGGCTGTAACTACAGAAGGGAAGTACTCTGAAAAACTCTCTCTGTTAAAAAAGAAAATTCCAGAAGACATTTCTATTAAAAGAATCAATTCCCTTCAAGAAACTTCCTTACTTAGAATTGTGTTTGCCAAAATAGATACATGTCCATTTGTGTAGATAACTTAAGATTTTTTTTTCATCACTAATGTAAGACTTAGTATCTTGAAAACTGGTCTCTTGTGAAACACAAGAAGGTACGCAATACAATAACCCAAGTGGTCAATGGGAAAACTGAGCTGGTCGATGGGAAAACTAATTCCTATTGTTATTTCATATAAATTTGAAGGGAAATTGCTTAATTCATTCACAATGATTGGGACTATCTTACTGTGTCAAACATGGGGAATTTTTCTCTAGGCCAAATTGTGTGTGTGTGTGTGTGTGTGTGTGTATGAATATATGTATGAGTATGTATATGAATATATATCTATATATACCAATATATAGATATATAACATGTATGTGATATAAACATTATATAGCTTCTTTGTTGTACATCCATCAACATTTACCAAACTTGGGAAATTAGTAGTTATTACTTGAAAAATATGTGGCAAATTGTATTTGCCAAAACTGACAACAGAAATATTTCTTATCCCACATGTTTTTCCAGAACCTTTCCACTCTTTCCTTAAGAGGTGAAATATTTCCTTTTTCCGTGAAATTTGGCTGCCTTGATGAGTAGATGTAGTGGAAGTGACACTAGGTAGCTGCAGAAGCTTAGTCATTATAGATAGTACAGCTCTGCCTGACTGTTTCTCTTGGGGTGCTAACCCTTTGGACCCCAGCCCCCATATTGTGAGGAAGTCCTGGTCACATGAGAGGTCATATTGGGCATGTGATTAAGCAAATTTCAGATGATTCCACTCCCAGGTCTTCAAGCTGCCCCAATTGGCACTGAGTTGAGCAGAAACAAGCTATTATTGCTGAACTCTGCCTAAACTTGTAAACAATATCCATTGTTTATTCTGCAACAATAAGTAACTGGTACACAAAGGATTCTGTTTTCAGATAAGTTTGGAAAATACTTAATTGAACATCAAAGGAAGTTTCTTTTCTATAGGAAAGCCTTCATGTGCTAATATGTATGATGCTCTCCAAGAAGATCATAGAGTACTTTGTATAAAGCGTCTCATATATTATTGGAGAATGCTTCTCCATAGTCATCATTTTAATGGCTATGTATTCTATTGATAAACCATCATGCTTCTTCATTTATCTTTGCTTGAACATTTAGGTTATTTACAGCATTTTGCTGTTAACATGTGATTCAGGAAAAAAATATTTTTCCTTCTTTTTATTTGCAGAGACTTTATTCTTCGTAGTAGAATTACCATGCCATAGCATCTGAAATTTTTAATGACTGCTACACTAACTTCTAAAAAAGTTAAAATATTTTACATTACCAAAATCAATATAGATTGCATTATTTTTTCCCAAGCCTTGATAGTTTTTAACATTATCCTTTTTAACTGCTAAAAGTGTAAGGGTGTACTGCAGAGTTGTTATAGTTTGAATTTCTTTAACTTGTACCAAGATCGAACAAGACTGAACTCTTTTTAGATGCTTTTTTGTTTTGTTTAGCACTACAGTTGCCTGGGTTCTCATGGTCTCATGACAACTCTGCTTCTGAATACCTAGTTTTGTTTCTCAGTGTCTGTGCTTTGGCTTCCTCATCCATAAAATGGGAATATGAATAATACCTATCTCATGTTCTTGTAAGGAGTAAATAAAATACTTCACATAAAGCACTTGACTTAGTTTTTTAATATTATATTATTCTAAACACCCAAAGAATGCTTAATAAGCTTAGATTTTCTCATACAGAGAACTTGTAATGATTCTACGTTTTCATAGATTATGTGGATTGAAGATGTTAACATCTATAAAAAATATGTAAAATATCTCCACAGCAATACCTAGATTAGTGTTTAACTAAATAACTACTCTAGCTTATCCAAACTGATGCAAAAAACTAACCATTAGAAAGGCAAATAGTGTGGCAGGCTTTTGATGGTGATTTTAATATTAATACATTTTAACATTTCAGTATTAATTCATACTTTCAACTATGGCATTTGAAAGAAAAACAACAAATAATAAATACACTAATGTGTTAAAGGGGAAAACATTTGTTATCAATATAGAGTCTGTGAATTTCTTTATTGACACAGTTCTCTGTATTTCCTATGAGTGTCAACTCTACAAAGATATCATATATAGTATACTATAATTTAAAATATGACTAAAGTGATTTGACTTTTAAACAAATATATCATACCATGCAAATGAATGTTAAGTCCTCTAAAGTAATCATCTTGAGAAACTGTATGTTTATCTCATGCTAACATTCCTTAAAAATTTGAAACTGCTCTTCTAGAATTGTTTTCTGAGCGTGAAATGCATTCTTTTGACTACATTGTTAAGTCCCCTCATCTTCTTCAAACATTTGCTTAAATTTCACTTCCTCAACAAGACTTATCTCACCATTCTGTTCCTTTTTTTTTTTTTTTTTTTTCTGATTTTTTTTTTTTGCAACTTTTTAAAATGGAGTACAGTATTAACTATAGTAACTGTGCTGTATATTACAGTGCTATGACTTATTTATCTTGTAATTAGAAATTTGTTCCTTTTGACCCTTTCACCCATTTTGCCCACTCCCACCCCCACCTCTGGCAACCATCAATCTGTTGTCTGTATCTATGAGCTCATGATTTTGGGAGTTTTTTGTTGTTTGATTCCATATACATGTGAGATCATACGGTATTTGGTATTTGTCTTTCTGTGTCCAACTTATTTCATTTAGCGTAATGCCCTCAGTGTCCATCCATGTTGTCTCAGATGGCAAGATTTTATTATTTATGGCTGAATAATAGTACTCCATTATATATACACCACATTTCTCATTTCCTCTTTATGGTTCTGTAATATTCCATTATATATGCATTTTCTTCTTTTAAACATGTTCTTTTTTATTGAAGTATAATTAACATACAATGTTATATTAGTTTCGGGTATACAACATATTGAGTCAACAATTCTATACATTACTCAGTGCTCATCACAACAAGTACAGTCACCATCTATCACCAAACAACATTATTACCGTATTATTGCCTATATTCTCTATGGTGTAACTTTTATTTCTATGACTTATTTATTTTATAACTGAAACTTTGTACTTCTTAATCCTCTTTATCTATTTCACCCATCCCTCACCCACCCACCTCTCCTCTAGCAACCATCAGTTTTTTTCTCTATATTTAAGAGTCTGGTTTTTGTTTTCTTTCTTTCATTCATTTGTTCGTTCATTTCTTAGATTCCACATACAAGTGGAATACGGACATTTTCTTCATTCATTCATCCATTGGTGGATGCTTAGTTGTTTCCATGTCTTATCTGTTGTAAATAATGCTGCAATTAACATGGGGGTGCAGATATATTTTCAAATTAATGGGTTTTTTATTTTCTTTGGAAAATTACCCAGAAGTGGAATTGCTGGATAATGTAATAGTTCTATTTTTAATTTTTTTGAGGAACCTCCATATTGTTTTCCCTAATGGCTGCACCAATTTACATTCTTACCAACAGTGCATGTATTTTCTCCACATAATCACCAACATGTGTTACTTGTCTTTTTTGAGAATAGCCATTCTGACAGGTATGAGGTGATATCTCATTGTGGTTTTGACTTACCTGATGATGAATGATGTTGAGCATCTTTTCATGTACCTGTTGGCCATCTGTATGTCTTCTTTGGAAAAATATCTATTCAGATCCTCTGCCCCCTTTTAAATCATATTTTTTGTTTGTTTGCTTTGCTTTTGAGTTTACAAGTTCTTTGTACATTTTGGATATTAACCACTTCTTAAATATATGATTTGCAAATATTTTCTCTCATTCAGTAGTTTGCTTTTCATTTTGATATTTTGGCAGAGCAGAGCTTTTTAGTTTGATGTAGTCCCACTTATTTATTTTTTCTTTTGTTGCCTTTGCTTTTGTTGTCAAATCCAAAAAATCATCACTGAGACCAATATCAAGGAGCTTTCCACCTATTTTTTTTAAGAGTTCTATGGTTTCAGGTCTTATACTCAAGTCTAATCCATTTTAAGTTAATCTTTGTAGATGGTGTAAGATGGTGGTCCAGTTTAATTCTTTTGCATGTGGCTGCCCAGTTTTCCTAACACCATTTATTGAAGATATTGTCCTTTCCTCATCATATATTCTTGGGCCCTTTGTCATAAATTAATTGACCATATATGTGTGGGTTTATTTTTGGGATCCCTATTCTGGTCCATTGATCTATGTGTATGTTTTTATGCCAGTACCATGCTGTTATGGTTACTACAGCTTTGTAATGTAGTTTGAAATTTGGGAGCACGGTGCCACTGACTTTGTTCTTTCTCAAGATCTCTTTGGCTATTCAGGGTCTTTGGTGGTTTCATATAAATTTTAGGATTCCTTTTCTATTTTTGTGGGATTGCATTGAATCTATAAATGGCTTTTAGTAGTATGGCCATTTTAACCATATTAATTCTTCCAATCTACGAGCACAAAATATCTTTCCATTTATTTGTATCTTCTCCAGTTTCTTTCACTAATGTCCTGTAGTTTTCTGTGTACAGGTCTTACACCTCCTTGGTTAAATTTATTCCTAGGTATTTTTATTCTTTTTGATGCAATTGCAAATGGGATTGTTTTCTTAATTTCTCGTTCTGATAGTTTGTTATTTATGTATAGAAATACAGTAGACTTCCGCGTATTGCTTTTGTATCCTGCAACTTTACTTAATTAGTTCTAACAGTCTTTTGGTACATTCTACAGGGGTATTTATATATAATATGTCATCTGCAAATAATAACAATTTTACCTTTCCTTTTCAATTTGGATGCCTTTATTTCTTTTTCTTGGTTAATTGCTCACACGGGGACCCCATTTACATACTATGCTGAATAAAAGTGATGAGAGTTGGCACCCCTGTCTTGTTGTTGATTGTAAAGGAAAGTACTCAGCTTTTTACAATAGAGTATGTCATTAGCTTTAGGCTTGTCATATATGGCCTTTATTATGTTGAGGTGCATTCCCTCTACACCCAGTTTGTAAAGAGTTTTTCTCATGAAAAGATGTTGAATTTTGTCAAATGCTTTTTCTGATTCTGTTGAGATGATAATATGATGTTATCTTCTATCTTGTTAATGTGGTGTATCACATTGATTGATTTGTAGATGTAGAAACATTCTTGTGTCCTTGGAGTAAATCCCACTTGATCATTATGTGTGATTTTCTTAATGTATTGTTGAATTTGGTTTGCTATTTTGTTGAGGATTTTGCATCTATGTTCATCAGAGATATTGGCCTATAATTTTCTTGTGGCATCCTTGTCTGGTTTTGGTATTAGGGTAATGCTGACCTCGTACAATGAGTTGGGAAACATTCCTTCCTCTAATTTTTGGAAGAGTTTAAGAAGGACTGGGTATTAATTCGTCTTTAAATGTTTGCAGTGAAGCCATCTGATCCTGGAATTTTGTTTGTTGGTAGGTTTTGATTACTGATTCATTCTCTCTGCTAGGAATCAGCCTGTTCAGATTTTGTATTTCTTCATGATTCACTCTTGGTAGGTTGTATAGTTCTAAGAATTTATGCATTTCTTCCACTTTGTCAAATTTATAGGTATATAATTCTTCATAGTTATGATTCTTTGCATTTCTGTGGTATCAGTTGTAATGTGCCCCCTTTCATTTCTGATTTTATTTATTCGAGTCTTCTCTTTGTTTGGTGAGTCTGTCTAACAACCATCTATCTTGTCAATTTTATCTTTTCAAAGAACCAGGTCTTAGTTCAATTTCTCTTCTCTATTCTATTTTTAGTCTCTATTTCATTTATATCTGCTCTGATTTTTGATATTTCCTTTTTTCCACTAACTCTGGGCTTTGTTACTCTTTTTCTATTTCCTTGAGGTGTAAAGCTAGGCTCTTTCTTTGAAATTTTTCTTGTTTCTTGATGCAGGGCTTTATTGCTATGAACTTCCCTCTTAGAACTGTTTTTGTTATATCTCATAAGTTTTTTTTTTTTTTAAAGATTTTATTTATTCATTTGACAGAGAGAGACACAGCAAGAGAGGGAACACAAGCAGGGGGAGTGGGAGAGGGAGAAGCAGGCTTCCGCCGAGCAGGGAGCCCAATGCGGGGCTCAATCCCAGGACCTTGGGATCATGACCTGAGCCGAAGGCAGACGCTTAACGACTGAGCCACCCAGGCGCCCCTCTCATAAGTTTTGATATGTTGTATTTCCAGTTTCATTTGTCTCAAGATACTTTTTAATTTCTCCTTTGATTTCTTCTTTGATTCATTGGTTGTTTAGTAGCATGTTGTTTAATCTCCACATATTTGTGAATATTCTGGTTTTTTTCTTGTAAGACCATTCTACTTTAAACTGCAACCCTTTTCATCTTACCTTGTTTTTCTTTTTTTATAAACTTAAATTTTCTAATGCATTATGTAATGTAATATTTATTGTGTGCCCACACTAGAAGCTAAATGACACTAAGGCAAGGATTTTGCAATTTACTACACTTACTTTCTCAAATAGGTTATAGATAAAAAATCTCAGTTTTTATAAAAATGTAACATGTAAAGCAAATGTAAATCAAAGTTAAATTGTTTTCAAATACACATATGATCTGGTCTCACCACAGAAGGAATTATATGTTATACATGTACTGATGGGTTTTAAAAACACAGAACATCATAAAGGCAAAATTTAAAAACAAGAACTTCTAAAGAAGTGCTTTTGATCTAAACAGTTTGTCTTCATATGCCTTTTTTAAACTAATAGAGGCAATTTTTTAAAGCTGCTTTAAAATATTTTTTTAAGATTAAGCATTAGAAACATCATTTATTTATTCATTCATTCATTTAAAAAATATATTTGTGCACCAACTATTTACTGGGGATTATTGTAGAAGCCCATATATACAATGATGAAGACAAAGTCCCTGCCCTCATGGAGCTCACTACCTATTTTGGGAGATAGACAATAAGCCAGTAATTAGTTAAATACTGTAATTTCAGAAAGTGACATGTTTTAGAAAGAAAAATAAAATATGGTAAATAGATAGTAGATGATGAAGAGTTAGGAGTGCTATTTTAATTTAGATATGGTAGTCAGGAAAGACTCTAAGGAAATGATACTGAAGCAGAAACCACCCAGTTGATGGAAGTAGAAGCCATGAATGGGGGAAGAGTCGCCAGAGTAACTGAATGGAACAGCAAATGGAAAGGCTGGTTGGTCAGCAAGAACTAACATGTCTGAGGCATGCAAGAAATCCCATGTGCTGGTATGGAGAAAGTGAGAGAAAGAGTGGTTTGAAATGAGAATGAAGAGATTGAAGGGGCCAAACATGTAAGGACCTTAGAGGTCATGTTAAGGAATACTAAATTTAGGTTTTATTTTAACCATGACAAGAAGCCATTTGTGGGTTTTAAGTATGGGATTGATGGGATTTGTGGAAATCAAGACATATTTGCAAAATATTGAGTGATAACTTTAGGGTTTTACTTAAAAAGCAACTCTTAAAAAGCCATAAAATAGTAGGCTGATTTTTTTTACTATAAAAATTTCTAAGTAATTAGAAAAAATCCAAAAATTAAATTAGAAGTTACTTGAAAACCTAAGAATTAATATTTGGTAAGTATAATAAGGAAGATGCTGATTTTCTTAATATGGGAAGAGTGCTAACAATTCAATATAGAAAAAAAACCCTGTTTGTATAAAATACATGAACATACAGTTTATCAAAGAAGAATTGCAAATGGTTAATATACATATGAAAATATTCAATTGTCCAACCTCTCCCTTGCACTTTAGTACCATTTTCTAGTGATTGCTGCCTGTTACTATGTTTTGCTATTCTTTTCATCTTCTTTTCTTAGAGTATTAACAGTGCTGTAGTAGTTCTTTTTTAAATGAATTTGGCTGATTATAATGGTTTTAGCTGGCTAAGCATTTTTAAGAGGGGTGTGTGTGTTGGTAGGAGGGTTCATGTTTGCTAGTCTTCACAAAGGAGTAGGCTTGTCTGTGTATTCTTTGTGTAGCTCCTACCCTCTCTGCTTCTTTAAACCTGAGTCTAGTGGATTCTGCTGACAACTCAGCTCACCTCTGTTCCATACCCTGATTGCAAACAAGACAACTTACGTATGTTATATACCTTTAGGGCATATTTTGGCTCTCATTTTTGGGGGGTCCTTTATAGTCCTAACATTACAAGGGTCCTTTACCACTACATTTCTCCAAGACTGTTTCTCCTCACCTACTCTATGTGGTTTCTGCTAGTCTCAGCTACTTTTGCCTATTTTGGGGTTTCAGGATTATATCTGAATCTTAATATTGATGAAAATCTATTGTATGGGCTTCTCCATGAAAAAAGGAAAGGAAAGAGGAAAGTGGGGAGGAAGGGTGGGAGGGATAGATGGATGGATGGACAAAGAGGCAGAGAGAGAAGAGAGAAAATGAATAAAGCAATTACCTCAGAGTGAAACTCGTGGTCTAGAAAGCAGAAGTCTGGGAAAATGTTGTAAAGATAGTAAGAGATGAATTATGAGTTGGCCAAACTTATGAAAGAAGTACTTATTTCAAAGATAAAATTGGAAAGACCACAAGGGAAACTAAGCATCATAGAAAGTATGTTAATGAACATGTTGGTGAGGATGCAGAGAATGGGGAACCCTCTTCACTGTTGGTGGAAATGCTAGGTCAATTAAAGCTGCAAATAATAAAAGTATGAGCAGAGTTGAACAGTACAAAGAAAAACACTGAAAAATATTAACTGAAATATTATGAATGAGTGAAAAAGCAGGACACAGCAGTGGAAAATATGTTAATATCATAATTGCTTATGGGAGTAAACAAATAGATCTTGAATAAGGAAATGAAAAACAAAGTTATAAAAAGTTGCATAAAGTTGTAACTACTGGAACAGAGAGAGGAATTAAACATGGAGAAAAATGAGATAAACAATGATAAAATATATTCTTTTTTTGAAATCCAGAAAACAAGTTGAAATAATAATAGAATGAAGATCATTTCTATTTACCAGATGCCCCTTGTCACAATAATCATTTAACATTATACTGAAGGGAATCAGCCAAGAGAAAAATTAATATAAATGGACTTAATTCATGTTAGTTTTTTAAAAAGTGGATTTCCAGCTAAAGCACAGAGCAAAATTCTACTCTCTGATATATGCAAGAAACACAAGTAAATAAAAGAATTTTAGGAATGTTGAAAACTAAAGATAAAAATTAAGCCAAATAAAAGCAAACAAAATACTTATTTCAGACCAGAGGAATCTGTCCACATTAACATCCCATGAGATGAACGAAGTTATTTTTTAATGTAAAGAGTGTAATTCAATGATGATTTATCATTTATGAATATCTAAAACTAAATAACATGACACCAACAATTATAAAACAAAAACAGTGCAGGTACAAGAAAATAGTCAAAAACACACTAGACGTGAGAAGCTTACTCATTCTCCTCACAGTTCATGACAGATTGAGCAGGTGTTGGAGGAAAAGGAGGAAAGCGGAAACACTGCAAATGCATTTGTACAAGTCAGGAATATTGTAAAGATGCCCACTGCCATGACTATCACTTAACATTGTGGTGAAGGGAACCAGCCATGGGAAAGATATTAGAAGTTTTTTAAAAATCAGTAAGGTGAAGTTAAACCCCTGCATGCAGATGATATGATTATATACCTGGAATTATCACCTGAAATAAAATCAACTGAGTAACTACTTTAAATAATAAGATACATTGTGGTACAAGATTAATAATGTATCCATATGGGTAACTTCCCTGTATACCAAAATAACTTTAAGCCTTAGTGCCATATTGTGCCTCGGCATATTGTTTGGGTATTTACAATAAGCTTAGGTACATTGTTTGTGTATTAATTTCTTATGGCTGCTATGACAAATTACCATAAACTTTGTGGCTTAATGCAACAGATAATGATTTTCTCACTTTTCTAGATACCAGAAATCTGAAATATGTGTCACTGGGCCAAAATCAAGATGTTGGCAGGGCCTTCTTTCTCTAAAGTTTCTAGGTGGGCAATCCTTTTCTTGCCTCTTCCAGCTTCTAGTGGTGACCAGCATGCTTTGAGTTATGGCCACATCACTTCAATATCAGGCTCTATGGCCAGATTGCTTCCTGGTCTTCTGTATACATCTGCTTTTCTCTTATAAGGACCTTTATGATTGCATTTAGGGCCCATCTGGATAATCCAGATCATCTGCTCATTTCAAAATCCTTTAATCACATCTGAAAATACCCTTTTTCCGTGTAAAGTAATGTTTACTGGTTCCAGGCATTAAGACATGGTTTCTTTGGGTAGCCATTATTCAGCCTATGTATATAATGAATTAACTTCCTTTCTATGGAATGTAAAATAGTGCTAGCTATGTACCGTCTTTGGGAGAATCAGAAAAGTACTACCTGTGGGATAATTAACAATATCACTTTTTAGAACTTAATTCTCTCACAGAACCCTAGTTGGAAAAAGTGGTATTGGTATATGAATTGACAGAACAAACAAGATTATAAACTCTAGCAATAGACTTGATAAGAAATATTGAAAATGATATGGATCGCATCACGTATCCGTGGGAAAAGATGTACTATTTAATACATGTTGTTCAGATAATGGGTTGGCTATCTGGATAGAAAAATTAAATCCATACCTGCATATCAGAAAGAGTTAGATAGATTATCAACCAGAATGAGCATCTACTGATAATAGCTAGTAGGAGATCATAAAAAGAAAACCACAACAGTTAAAGATGAAAGGAGGAAAATATCAAAGGATGAATTAAATATGTATAAAAGATGTCTATAATTAATAAGCTGTAATCATTGGCAAAAGGGAATATGGGATACATCCAGAAGCAATATAAGGGATGATACTGGAGACAGTAGTTAAAGACATTCAATGAATACACCAAATGCCATCTGATAGAGCATCTTCAGTTGACCCAATATCTGAATTCTCTGCTGATCTCCTTCTAGGAAATATATACAAATCCAGAAACAATTGAGCAATAAGACTTTCTTCTAGTGGCTACTAAATTTCACTACCCGTATTTAGTGAGAGTCAAATATGTAACATTCTCTATAGATTTCAGTCATTGAGCACTGTGACTGAGAACAAGGTTGTGTGTCATTCATAGTGAAGCAAATGAATGAACAAAAGAATATAATTTATCATTATACATGTAGTATATTGTGTTTTTATGGGTAGTATTAGTACAGGTTTATAATTACAATTCTAAAAGGCAAAAAGCTCTGCAATCCAAAAGTTTTCTTTTTCCCTCAGCACATTTGGGCAAAACCCAACTGATCTGAGGACATTACAGGTCTACTTAAATTCATCATGAATTTAAAAGCTATACATAACCATATAACGGACAAGGAGTTAATATTCAAAACACAAGGAACTCTTACAACTCAATAGCCAAAAAACAAATAATCTGATTAAAAATGGGCCAAAGGACCCAAATAGACATTTTCCCAAAGAAGACTTATGGGGCCAACAGGTACATAAAAAGATGCTTAGCATCATTAATCATCAGGAAAATGCAAATCAAAACTGTAATGTGATATCACCTCACACCTGTAAGAATGGCTGTTATCAAAGAGAAGAGATACAAGTACTGGTAAAGATGTGGAAAGAAGGAAACTTATGCACTATTAGTGGGAATGTAAACTGATACAGCCCTTATAGAGAAGAGTACGGAGGTCCCTCAAAAAATTAAAAATAGACCTACCATATGGTTTCACTTCTGGGTATATATATATGAAGGAAAAAAAATCACTGTCTCAAAGAGATATCTGCACTCCTATTCTCGTAATATTATTCACAATAGCCAAGATGTAGAAACAACCTAAGTGTCCATCAGTGGATGAATGAATGGATAAAGAAAATATAGATAAATAAAATTCAGCCATAGAAAAAGAAGGAAATCCTACCATTTGTGACAACATGGATGGACCTTGAGAGCATTATGGCTAAGTGAAATAAGTCAGCCAGACTTATGTATGATCACACTTATATGTGGAATTTTTTGAAAAAAAATTGTGATGAGCACCAGGTGTTGTATATATGTTGAATCACTCAATTCTATACCTGACACTAATATTATACTGGATGTTAACTAATTGGAATTTAAATAAAAACTTGGGTGGGGGGAAGCTTCAAGTCATAGAAACAGAGAATAGAATGGTGGTTGTTGCCAGGGGTTGGCAAGTGAAGGAAATGGGGAAGTGATTTTGTTCAAAGGGCACAAACTTCCAGTTATAAAATGAATTAAGTTCTTGGGATCTAATATTCAGCGTGGTACCTGTAGTTAACTGTATTATATAGTTGAAAGTTGCTAAGAGAGTAGATCTTAAATGTTCTCACCACACACGCACACACACACACACAAATGTAATTAAGTGAATTTATGAAATTTTTAACTAACCTTATTGTGTAATCATTTTGCAATATAAGCATGTATCAAACCATCATGTTGTATACCTTGAAGTTACTAGTCTTTTTTTTTTTATTTTTATGTTAATCCCCTACATTACATCATTAGTTTTAGATGTAGTGTTCCATGATTCATTGTTTGTGCATAACACCCAGTGCTCCATGCAGAATGTGCCCTCCTCAATACCCATCACCAGGCTAACCCATCCTCCTACCCCCCTCCCCTCGAGAACCCTCCGTTTGTTTTTCAGAGTCCATCATCTCTCATGGTTCATCTACCCCTCCGATTTCCCCCGCTTCATTCTTCCCCTCCTGCTACCTTCTTCTTCTTCTTTTTTTTTTCTTAACATATATTGCATTATTTGTTTCAGAGGTACAGATCTGAGATTCAACAGTCTTGCACAATTCACAGCGCTTACCAGAGCACATACCCTCCCCACTGTCTATCACCCAGTCACCCCATCCCTCCCACCCCACCCCCCACTCCAGCAACCCTCGGTTTGTTTCCTGCGATTAAGAATTCCTCATATCAGTGAGATCATATGATACATGTCTTTCTCTGTTTGACTTATTTCACTCAACATAATACCCTCCAGTTCCATCCACGTCGTTGCAAATGGCAAGATCTCATTCCTTTTGATGGCTGCATAATATTCCATTGTATATATATACCACATCTTCTTTATCCATTCATCTGTTGATGGACATCTTGGCTCTTTCCACAGTTTGGCTATTGTGGACATTGCTGCTATAAACATCGGGGTGCACGTACCCTTTCGGATCCCTACTTTTGTATCTTTGGGGTAAATACCCAGTAGTGCAATTGCTGGATCATATGGTAGCTCTATTTTCAACTTTTTGAGGAACCTCCATACTGTTTTCCAGAGTGGCTGCACCAGCTTGCATTCCCACCAACAGTGTAGGAGGGTTCCCCTTTCTCCGCATCCCCGCCAACATCTGTCATTTCCTGACTTGTTCATTTTAGCCATTCTGACTGGTGTGAGGTGGTATCTCATTGAGGTTTTGATTTGGATTTCCCTGATGCCGAGCGATATTGAGCACTTTTTCATGTGTCTGTTGGCCATTTGGATGTCTTCTTTGGAAAAATGTCTGTTCATGTCTTCTGCCCATTTCTTGATTGGATTCTTTGTTGTTTGGGTGTTGAGTTTGATGAGTTTTTATAGATTTTGGATACTAGCCCTTTATCTGATATGTCATTTGCAAATATCTTCTCCCATTCTGTCGGTTGCCTTTTGGTTTTGTTGACTGTTTCCTTTGTTTTGCAAAAGCTTTTTATCTTGATGAAGTCCCAATAGTTCATTTTTGCTCTTGCTTCCCTTGCCTTTGGCAATGTTTCTAGGAAGAAATTGCTGTGACTGAGGTCAAAGAGGTTGCTGCCTGTGTTCTCCTTTAGGATTTTGATGGACTCCTGTCTCACATTGAGGTCTTTCAACCATTTGGAGCCTATTTTTGTGTGTGGTGTAAGGAAATGGTCCAGTTTCATTCTTCTGCATGTGGCTGTCCAATTTTCCCAACACCATTTGTTGAGGAGACTGTCTTTTTGCCATTGGACATTCTTTCCTGCTTTGTCAAAGATTAGTTGACCATAGAGTTGAGGATCCATTTCTGGGCTCTCTATTCTGTTCCATTGATCTATGTGTCTGTTTTTGTGCCGGTACCATGCTGTCTTGATGATGACAGCTTTGTAATAGAGCTGGAAGTCCGGAATTGTGATGCCGCCGGCTTTGCTTTTCTTTTTCAACATTCCTCTGGCTATGCGGGGTCTTTTCTGGTTCCATACAAATTTTAGGATTATTTGTTCCATTTCTTTGAAAAAAGTGGATGGTATTTTGATGGGGATTGCATCGAATGTGTAGATTGCTCTAGGTAGCATTGACATCTTCACAATATTTGTTCTTCCAATCCATGAGCATGGAACATTTTTCCATTTCTTTGTGTCTTCCTCAATTTCTTTCATGAGTATTTTATAGTTTTCTGAGTACAGATCCTTTGCCTCTTTGGTTAGATTTATTCCTAGGTATCTTATGGTTTTGGGTGCAATTGTAAATGGGATCAACTCCTTAATTTCTCTTTCTTCTGTCTTGTTGTTGGTGTATAGGAATGCCACTGATTTCTGTGCATTGATTTTATATCCTGCCACTTTACTGAATTCCTGTATGAGTTCTAGCAGTATTGGGGTGGAGTCTTTGGGGTTTTCCACATAAAGTATCATATCATCTGCAAAGAGTGAGAGTTTGACTTCTTCTTTGCCGATTTGGATGCCTTTTATTTCTTTTTGTTGTCTGATTGCTGTGGCTAGGACTTCCAATACTATGTTGAATAGCAGTGGTGATAGTGGACATCCCTGCCGCATTCCTGACCTTAGGGGGACAACTCTCAGTTTTTCCCCATTGAGAATGATATTCGCTGTAGGTTTTTCATAGATGGCTTTTATGATATTGAGGTATGTACCCTCGATCCCTATACTCTGAAGAGTTTTGATCAAGAAAGGATGCTGTACTTTGGCAAAAGCTTTTTCTGCATCTATTGAGAGGATCATATGATTCTTGTTCTTTCTTTTGTTAATGTATCACATTGATTGATTTGCGGATGTTGAACCAACCTTGCAGCCCAGGGATAAATCCCACTTGGTCGTGGTGAATAATCCTTTTAATGTACTGTTGGATCCTATTGGCTAGTATTTTGGGTGAGAATGTTTGCATCCATGTTCATCAGGGATATTGGTCTGTAATTCTCCTTTTTGATGGGGTCTTTGTCTGGTTTTGGGATCAAGGTAATGCTGGCCTAATAAAATGAGTTTGGAAGTTTTCCTTCCATTTCTATTTTTTGGAACAGTTTCAGAAGAATAGCTATTAATTCTTCTTGAAATGTTTGGTAGAATTCCCCTGGGAAGCCATCTGGCCCTGGGCTTTTGTTTTTTGGGAGATTTTTGATGACTGCTTCAATTTCCTTAGTGGTTATAGTTCTGTTCAGGTTTTCTATTTCATCCTGGTTCAGTTTTGGTAGTTGATACATCTCTAGGAATGCATCCATTTCTTCCAGGTTATCTAATTTGCTGGCATAGAGTTGTTCATAATATGTTCTTATAATTGTTTGTATTTCTTTGGTGTTGGTTGTGATCTCTCCTCTTTCATTCATGATTTTGTTGATTTGGGTCATTTCTCTTTTCTTCTTGATAAGTCTGGCCAGGGGTTTATCAATCTTGTTAATTCTTTCAAAAAACCAGCTCCTAGTTTCGTTGATCTGTTCTACTGTTCTTTTAGTTTCTATTTCATTGATTTCTGCTCTGATCTTTATTATTTCTCTTCTCCTGCTGGGTTTAGGCTTTATTTGCTGTTCTTTCTCCAGCTCCTTTAGGTGTAGGATTAGATTGTGTACTTGAGACCTTTCTTGTTTCTTGAGAAAGGCTTGTATTGCTATATACTTTCCTCTTAGGACTGCCTTTGCTGCATCCCAAAGATTTTGAATAGTTGTGTTTTCATTTTCATTGGTTTCCATGTATTTTTTTAATTCTTCTTTAATTTCCTGGTTGACCCATTCATTCTTCAGTAGGATGCTCTTTAGCCTCCATGTATTTGAGTTCTTTCTGACTTTCCTCTTGTGATTGAGTTCTAGTTTCAAAGCATTGTGGTCTGAAAATAGGGAATGATCCCAATCTTTTGGTACTGGTTGAGACCTGATTTATGACCTAGGATGTGATCGATTCTGGAGAATGTTCCATGGGGACTAGAGAAGAATGTGTATTCCATTGCTTTGGGATGGAATGTTCTGAATATGTCTGTGAAGTCCATTTGGTCCAGTGTGTCATTTAAAGTCTTTATTTCCTTGTTGATCTTTTGCTTAGACGATCTGTCCATTTCAGTGAGGGGGGTGTTAAAGTCCCCCACTATTATTGTATTGTTGTTGATGTGTTTCTTTGCTTTTGTTATTAATTGCCTTATATAATTGGCTGCTCCCATATTAGGGGCATAGATATTTACAATTGTTAGATCTTCTTGTTGGATAGACCCTTTAAGTAGGATATAATGTCCTTCCTCATCTCTTATTACACTCTTTGGTTTAAAATCTAATTTGTCTGATATAAGGATTGCCACCCCAGCTTTCTTTTGGTGTCCATTAGCATGGTAAATGGTTTTCCACCCCTTCACTTTCAATCTGGGGGTGTCTTTGGTTCTAAAATGAGTCTCTTGCAGAGAGCATATCGATGGGTCTTGTTTTTTAATCCAGTCTGATAGCCTGTGTCTTTTGATTGGGGCATTTAGCCCATTTACATTCAGGGTAACTATTGAAAGATAGGAATTTAGTGCCATTGTATTGCCTGTAAGGTGACTGTTACCGTATATTGTCTGTGTTCCTTTCTGGTCTATGTTGCTTTTAGGGTCTCTCTTTGCTTAGAGGACCCCTTTCAAGATTTCTTGTAGGGCTGGTTTTGTGTTTGCAAATTCCTTTAGTTTTTGTTTGTCCTGGAAGCTTTTGATCTCTCCTTCTATTTTCAATGACAGCCTAGCTGGATATAGTATTCTTGGCTGCATATTTTTCTCATTTAGTGCTCTGAATATATCCTGCCAGTCCTTTCTGGCCTGCTAGGTCTCTGTGGATAGGTCTGTTGCCAATCTAATGTTTCTACCCTTGTAGGTTACATATCTCTTCTCCCAAGCTGCTCTCAGGATTTTCTCTTTGTCTATGAGACTCATCAGTTTTACTATTAGATGTCGGGGTGTTGACCTATTTTTATTGATTTTGAGAGGGGTTCTCTGTGCTTCCTGGATTTTGATGCCTGTTTCCTTCCCCAAATTAGGGAAGTTCTCTGCTATAATTTGCTCCATTATACCTTCTGCCCCTCTCTCTCTTTCTTCTTCTTCTGGGATCCCAATTATTCTAATGTTGTTTCGTCTTATGGTATCACTTATCTCTCGAATTCTGCCCTTGTGATCCAGTAGTTGTTTATCTCTCTTTTTCTCAGCTTCTTTATTTTCCATCATTTGGTCTTCTATATTACTGATTCTCTCTTCTGCCTCATTTATCCTAGCAGTTAGCGCCCCCATTTTTGATTGCACCTCATTAATAGCCTTTTTGATTTCTACTTGGTTAGATTTTAGTTCTTTTACTTCTCCAGAAACGGTTTCTCTAATAACTTCCATATTTTTTTCAAGCACAGCTAGTATCTTTAAAGTGATGATTCTGAACTCTAGATCTGACATCGTACTAATGTCCGTATTGAGTAGGTCCCTGGCAGTCGGTACTACCTCTTGTTCTTTTTGTTGAGGTGATTTTTTCTGTCTTGTCATTTTGTGCAGAGGAGAATAGATTATTGAGAGAACAAAAAGCTAGCAGAATAACAACGTCCCTAGAGAATATACTCTAAACAAATTAGAAAAGACCTGAAGCAGTGGAAAAAGAAACGGAAAGAGAGAAAAAAGAAAAAGAAAAAAAAGAAAAAGAAAAAGATAAAAACAAACAAAAAAACAACAACAACAAAAAAAAAAACCAGAATGTGATCAAATATGATCAGGCTGGTATATAGATCAGTGCCACACACTAGATTTGGGGTGTATTTTGGTCTTTTAGAAGAAAGTGCCTCCCAAAATTTTAAAGAAAGAAAAACTTCTATATGTACAAAAATAAGGGTTGATATGATGAAGGGATGGAATATGACTGTAAAGATGGAAATTATAAAAAATTTTATAAAAGGAATTGATAAGAAGTTGTTTGAAAAAAGAAAGAAGAGGATTTTAAAAAAAGGAGAGAATGTGATCAGGCAGGGGAGTAGAAAAAACCATATACTAGTGATTTAGGGTATATTTTGATCTGTTAGAAGAAACTATCTCAAAATTTTAAAGAGAGAACAACTTATATATATATATATGCCAAAAATACGGGTAACTACTATGAAGGGATCGAATATGACTCTCAAAATGAAAAATAAAAATGTTTTTTAAAAAAAGGGATTGATAAGATGTTGGTTGAAAAAGGGAAAAAGAAAAATTCAAAAAAAAAAAGAAAAGAAAAAAAGACAGTTAAAAAAATTAACTTTGAAAGACTAAAGAATCATGGTAAAAAAGCCATGAATTCTATGTGCAGTAGTCCCCTAGCGCTGGAGTTCTGCCGTTCTCATTGATCGGTAAACTTGGTCTTGGCTGGCTGTTCTCGCTGATCTTCTGGGGAGGGGCCTGTTGCCATGGTTTCCAAATGTCTCTGCCGGAGGCGGAATTGCCCCGCCCTTGCCCCCTCCTGGCTAAGTAATCTGCTCAGGTTTGCTCTCCGGGGCTTTTGTTCCCTGCGAGCTTTCCGTACAGCTTTGGAGGTGGAGAGTGAAAATGGCGGCCTCCCAATCTCCACCCCGGAGGAGCCGAGAACTCGGGGCCCCACTCCTCAGTGAGCCCCCAGAGAAAAGCCATCAGTCACTCCCGTCTCCTCGGTCTCTGGCTGCACTCCGTGCTCACCTGGCCTGTGACCGCGCGTTTCTATCTCTGGCACCCGACCCCAGGTGGAGTCTCCAAACCCAGCAGATCCCTGCAGTGCACTCCCACGTGGCTCCTCCCCGGGGAGGAAGGTGAGTCTCCCCGGATCTTCCACTTGTTGGGTCCCTGCTGGAGGAGCAGTGGCCCGAATGTGCTGCGGATCACGGTTTATGGCCACCCCGAGCTGAGAGCCCGCGCCTGGGCTCCGCCTCTGCAGCCGGCTTCCCTGCTCCGTTACCTGGAAGCTCTGCCACACTCAGGCATCCCCGGTCTTTCTGTGACCCCGAGGGTCCTGAGACCACACTGTCCCGGAGGGTTCCACCCCCCCACTTAGCCACCAGAGTGACGTCCCTCAGCGGAGCATACTTTTAAAAGTTCCGATTTTGTGCTCCGCGGCTCTATCACTTGCCAGAAGCGGCCGACGGAGGCTCCTCCCCCACCGTCTATCATCCCGAATATCGCCTCGGATTCACTTCTCCGCACATCCTACCTTCCAGAAGGTGGTCGCTTTTCTGGTGAGAGAGTTGTTGCTGTTCTTTTCTTCGATCTCCCGTTGAGTTTGTAGGTGTTCAGAATGGTTTGATCCCTATCCAGCTGAATTCCTGAGGAGAGGAAATCCAGGTCTCCTACTCCTCCGCCATCTTGCTCCGCCCCCCGAAGTTAATAGTCTTATATGTCAGTTATACCTCAATGAAGTTGGAGGAAAAAAGACATCCTCTGAGGAAAAAAAAATAAAAGCTATTTTATTGCAAATATGTGAAATTGTTTATGTTTTATATTTAAATCAAAGTGTGAAAATTCACTCCAGAAATATTAATGTATTTTATTGTGAGATGCTGCCTAGATACCATTGGCTGGTGTTAGGTAAAATGCAGTAAATGCACCAGATTACCTTTCTAAATCTGAAAAACTCCACAAATTCTTAAATAATTTGTCCCCAAGAGTTTCTAAGAGGTATATAAAATTTGTAAAATGAGACACGTAAAAAATTATTGGTGGTGTTTATCTGTGGCAAGAAGATTGGGGCCTTTTTTTTTCACTTCATATCCTTCTATGCACTTTGAATTATATTAATCATAAATTTCTTTAATTTAAAAAGTTATTTTTAAAATGAATTATGGTATATCTCTATGATAGGAATAATTGTCATTCTATCTCATGATTTTTAAGTATGTGGTACTCTTAACCAAGAGTCTAGAGAAAGTGGAGAGAACTATGAGCTGGAGTAATTAGGATGGACTTTATGGAAAATTTGGGGCTTGGGTTAAGTCTTAAAATATGACAATGAGATAGGCAATGGAAAAGCACAGCAGAAGGAAAGGTGATATAAGGTAAAAATACATATGGTATATACTTTGGTTGGTCTGGCCTTCTTTCCCGTTGTACAGGTCTGTTAATTTTTCTTTATAATACCCAGTTATACTTCATATTTGTATGTATAGGACTTGAAAATATTCTGCAATGGAGAATGGAGAAGGTAGAATTTTGCTTTCATTATTCCACATTAATTAGTTAATTAATCAATTGATTTTAATATAGCTTGCATGTCATACAATTTTGAAAACATAAAATAAGGGCAGTATACTGTGTTTTTGCTTTACCCTGATAGCTACATTAATAGGCTTAAATTATAAGACTCTTCATTTCTTCCAGGTGAAATGTGTGACTAGAAATAATTTTGTGATCTTGCCACATACCTAATTCTTACTCAACATTTTTAGTTATCTTTTTTTAAGTTACTCGTAAAGATCATTTGACTATTACAATTATTTTTATAGATTCTTTTTGCCTGTTTGTCACTTATATGAGCTCTTCATTCCCCAACTTTTCTCTTATTTTTCTTTGAAACTCTCAAACTAAGTTCTTAATAAAAAAGCAAATATTTCCATGAATTATAAAATTAATAGAAATAGTGTCACCATGTGCCTGTATTCTATAAATTATAGTAAAAGAGTTTATTTGAGGCAAATTGAATTTTAATTAAGTGTCTCCAGTTATGTTTCTGTATGGAGATTTATTAAACATCTTTATATTTAATACAAAATTTTTCCAAATCGAAATGTGATTTTAACCCTTCTTATTACTTCTATCTTTTAATTGATATTAGCCTCATATAATGCAACTTCATTTGATTTTACCATGAATGCATAGTTTTTTTCTATCACCTTCTAAAACTAATTGTGGTGACATAGTAGTCCATATAGCTGAATTTGCTGCACATGACCACTTAATTATATATATTCTTATGCTGTTTGAGATTTTTAGTTTCACATATTACTTAGTAATAAAAATATAGAGGCTCCTGGTGGCTCAGTGGGTTGAGCAACTGACTCTAATGGAAGGCATTAGTTTTTTATTGCTTTTTCAGTTCCAACTAAAATTCTAGTGTGGACTTTATTTAAGAAGCTTAATAAGTACTATTTGATCACAGTGTCTTTATGTTATATAATAGATATTAATATCATTTTCATTTCAAAAAAGAAAAGTAAAGCCATGAAACTACTTATTTCCAACTGCAAGCATTAGCTGAATTTCTTCATCCTAAATAAGACCTACAGACTGATTTTTATACAAATCAGTTGCTACTGCTACATTATCTTAACGTATATGTTCCCTTCCCATTATTTCTTTCTACCTCCAATGTTAAGAGTATACAATTTATGAAAGACTCCTGAATTATTTTTTTCTAATACTTCAAACATGCCGTATTATTTTACACAGACTATTCAAGAAATAGCAGGTTTTATAAAATGGGAAGCTCACATTTTGCTAAATTACCTAGATCCAATTATATTTTATACTTTATCTTATTAAATATTTTCATAACATTAAACTTATATTGTAATCTTAAAAGGACAAAACAAAAAAGAAATTTTAATATTGTGAATACCACATACTGGGATAAATATTGGGAGCAGCTTGAATTTAGCTCATGGTTATATAACAGAATCTAGTAATCATGGTATCATGTTGTATTTATAAATTGAAGCTTATCCATTCTACTTATATTATTGAATGTGAATAAAACACATAAGTTATAAAAAATAATTTAGATGACTAAATAAACATTGGTAATTGGGTATGAATTTTATCCTGTTAAAATTTATTTTCTAGGAATATCAAAGAAAGTGTGTTGGTTTCTTGCTACATATATTCAGGGTTTTTAAATAAATTTTCAGTTGTACCTGTGTTTTATTATTTATATTCTAAAAATTTTTTAGTTATTTCCTTTTATATGTATAAATATATACATGTATACAAATGTGTATACATGTATATATACAAGAGAAAACTATGCAGTATAAGATCAGTGTAGCTTTTCCTAATCTACTGAAGAAAATTTCTCTTTTTACTCTTTGTTAACTAACTGTGATATGCTACTGGAAGGGAACATTTAGTAGATCTTAATACCCTAGTCATCAAGCCCAATTTATGTGTTCTAGTGAGTAACATCTTCAGTGCAAGATGATCATCAAGTTCAGGAACCCAAATAAATGAACATAGATTTTGGTGGATTTTGCCTTCTCTTTGCTTTCTTTTTCTTTTTTCTTCTATAATTCATCTTTTATAAGCTAAAACTTAATGTTCAAATGCAGACAGATTCTAGTTTCTTCATTCTTTCATTTTTCTGGTTAAATACTCAATTTTAAATTTTCTCGTTTCCAAAAGCCATTGTTCACCAATCTTATATTGGTGAATCTTATAAACATTCTCTAACTTATATTGGAATTAAAAGAAATTGGACTTTAGATTTAAGGAGAAAATTGCCAGATTAACTTTCTATAACTATTTTCAGCATTGCGATAAGGACATACTATACTCTAGCCCAGCCTTATTCTATTGTTTGATTCTTTCCCTAAATTTCTTTTCTTATCTATACTAATTATGTGTGTTCCATGTTTAGACTTATTTATGTATGTTTAGATTTTTAAATGTGAAATATCTGAAGAAATATACAACTATTTTCCTTTAGGTATATCTTATAAGATCAACGTAGTTATTCACAGTCATGAACAGAAATATTTCCCCTAGTATCTTGGCAGCTTATTTTAAATACTTTAGAAGCAGAAGATTATCTGATAAAAATGAATTCATTCTTTTTTTTAAAGAAAAAAATTTAATGATAGCATTATTGAGATATGATTCATATGCTATACAATTCACAATTTTAAATTGTACTGTTTGGTTCTTTTCTGTATATTTACAGTGTTGTACATCAATCACCACTATCTACTTTCAGAACATTTTCACCACCCCAGGAAAAAACCCTACACCCTTTAGCAGTCACTCTCCATTCCCCTCTACTCCAAGTCCCTGGCAACCACTAATCTTTTTGTCACTATGGATTTGCCGATTCTGGACATTTATACATAGAATCATACAGTATGTGGGTTTTTGTGTCTGTCTTTCACGTGGAATAATGTTTTCAAGGTTCATCTATCTTGTAGCATGTGTCAGAATGTCATTCCTTTTTATGGCCAAATAACATTCCATTGTATGGATTATATTACATTTTGTGTATCTATTCATCAGTTCATGAGAGTCCATTCTTTTTGAATCAGTTATTAATCTTCAGTGACAAAAAGCCTGAAATTATAGTTTGGTACTGAGCAGTCTTTGATGTGTTTTAGACATTAAAAATTGGTGTTTTAAAAAAGGCTTTTGCGTGTCTGTTTGATAGTTGTAAGAGATTTAAGCTTGCCTTTCAAAATTCTAAAAACTTCTTAATTCCAAAATGCATCTGGCTCCAGAAATTTTGGATGAGGGATTGTCTGTAGTATCTGGAAATTAAGAGAGAAGGAGAATTTGGTCATTTGTAGAGACTTTTCAATTTATCCTTTTTTCTAGGTAAGCATTCACTGGACCTTCTTTCTTTCTTTATATATTTCTAAATAAAGGACATTGTTATTGGCAATAATTTTAAATCTTTGTCTTACTTTCCTCATCTAATTGGTCAGTATGCCCATTGATTCTACCTTATTAATACCTCTTACTTCATTCTCTCTTTTCTGTTCTTACCTCTAGGTACTGAGTTCATTTTTTTCCTCCTAGCTAGCACACTTATTAGCATTAAACACAAGACCCTTCTCTTCCCTGACCCCAAGAAGCCACGCCCACAAAGTCACAGGCTTCTGAAGCAGGGTCCCTCTGCCCCCTTTCTGAAACAAGCTCTCAGGCCTTGGCAGTAGCCTGAGTTGCCCCCAGGGCCGTGAGCTGCTGAATCTTCTGGCTCATTATCTCCATACAAGCCTGTTTCACAGCATGCTTCTGCGCATAACTGGCTGGATTTTCTCCATTTGCCTGTTGAGGAAGTCTACCTTCTTCCTGAAAAAGTCCTTGGCATCTTCAGCTGTCTTTTCTACATAGTAGTCTGTTCCCACTCCATGAGTACATGTGCTACATCATGTAGTTTCCCAGGGATATACATAGAACTCATCATGGGATGAGTGATTCTTTCCCCTTGTTCTTATTCAGCATGTTCAGACATTCCTTGGCTTCCACATACTTGGTCTGTACCACCCTGGGCTGGACAATGGATGTGGGCAAGAACTTCACTTCCTGGTTCAGCTGGTTCTTGAGTATTTCTAGCTGCAGCACGTTCAGCTCAATAATGTAAACTGCGCCATGTTGAGAAGCGAGTTCATTTTTGTTCTAGATTATAATATAGCAGTTTCTTTACATCTATCAGCAGCTTACCTTACATCAATTAGAGAATTTTAATCAAACTACATTTTAACTTTCTGTAGACTTGTCTATTTTCCAGCCACTGTCCTGCAAATTCCTTGAAAGCAAGAACTGTCATTTATTTCTTGACTTTTTTCTACAGTAGCTGGCAAAGAGTTTGTGCTCATCTGTTTGCTGAAGGAATAATGAATGAATGAGTAGAGTGAATAAACATTATCACTTAAACTATATTGTTAAAAATTATATCATAAAATTTATTTTAGAGGTGCCTGGGTGGCTCAGTCGGTTAAGCGTCTGACTCTAAAAAAAAAAAAAAAAAAAAAAAAGATTTTATTTTTTTATTTGAGAGAGAGAAAGAGAGCATGAGTGGGAGGGCGGGGGAGAGTCAGTGAGAGAAGGAGAAGCAGACTTCCTGCTAAGCAGGGAGCCCAATGCCGGGCTCGATCTAGGACCCTGGGATCATGACCTGAGCCAAAGGCAGACGCTTAACGGACTGAGCCACCCAGATACCCCTGTAAATTAATATTTATTATACATAATAAAGACATTCAAGTTGTTTCACTGCTCGTAAGTGCTATTTAATTTATCTTCAATTATGTGGAGAGAAAATGATTTGACAATAGTAAATTTAAAATTATGACAATATTTTAAATAATACTTGACTTTGTGGCCAAATGAGTATTTAAATGTATACTGAAAACTCTAAGTTACAGCATCAAAAGTAGGTGCCAAACTGATTTTATGATCTCATCTTTCAGAGTTCTTCATCCTCTATGCTTTTGAAATCAGCTGGTTTTAATTTCTAAATAAGAAAATGCTGCTCAAGAAAATTAAGGATAGGACCATATTCTTTTTAGTTATGACTTTTTAAAAGTATTTGAGACTTTTAGGAGTTCCTTTTGATTAGATAAGTGCAGTTTACAGGTTTGGTGATGGTTGTCCTAATGCAAATTTATAAGCTTCATAGTAATTTTATGCTTCTCATTAATTATATGCCACCAAAAGTTCTTTGTGCTTGCTATCTTTAACCAGCAATCTATGTGACAATAAGTTTCAAAAGGTAGGACTGAGAGCTAAACAATTTAAACTTCTATAATAATCACAAACACCATGATGTCAAGGAGGTCATCCATGTGAATATATGAGTGGCTTAGAAAGAAGCATGCTTCTAAGGTCCCTATAATAGTCATTCACTCATATGCCTTGGATGCTCTTAAGGGGAAGAAATAGTTAACTATGCAGTTATTATTTTTTTTAATTACAAGTTTAAATAGATGTCATTACTGCTGTTAACATTATGAACTCCTCGGAAAACTGTGATCTTCTAGATGGGGGTCAATAAGTTTTTTCTGTAAAAGGTCAGTAGTAAATATTTTAGGCTCCACAGGCCAGCATGTCTCTGGCTCTGCTCAGCTATGTTACTAAGGTGTGAAAGTAGCCATGAGCAATACATAAACAAATGAGTACGGCTGTGCTCCAGCTGTAATTAATGGGCACTGAAATTTAAATTTTATGTCATTTTCAGATGTCATAGAATTTTTTTTCTTTTGATGCTTTGAACCATTTAAAAATGTAAATACCATTCTTGGCTCATGGGTCATACAAAAACAGGTGTCAGGCTAGATTTGTTTTACATGCTGAAGTTTGCTAGCTTCTGTTGTAAATGGTTAAATCCGCCAGTTAAGAAAATCTGCTGTAAGTAATGAACTCGTAAGCTTCTCCACTATCAAGTCTATCACACCATCCCAGAGTTCTTACTAATTTGAGCATATGCCTGATGACAAAAGATGTTCAGTTTGTCACCAGCAGCTTGTGTGTGACTCCAATAATGTTGCTTCTCAGTCCCACTCCACAAGTATCTCATAGAAGTAAAAAAATCCTCATCCCTGCCTGCTGTGAAACGAATTGTCTTTTGTAAAGATGATGTAATGTGATGTAATGGAAATAAAACTGGGAGACTTGGAAACCAGACAGTAGCCCTCGTTCTACCACTGCTCAAAGTGGTCAGGTTTCTCAAACTTCTGAGGCTCCATTTTCTCACTTGCTCATCTCAAGGAAGTATTAAGAGGTCATGTTGTAATACATGAAATCACTGAGATATGAAAATCACTGGTAAAGTAAAAAGTGTCACATAAATATGCCACTGTGGTGGTGGTTACACTTTTTATTTACTCTTACATATGATTTCGGACAGAGCTCCCTATGCTGATAAATCCCTCTTCGGTCTAGGGATAGATGAAAGATTGCACATAAATTTTCTTCACGCATTTTGCCTCCGTACTCTCACACTTTTAAGCTACTTTTATCTTTTTATTGTATAGATCTATCAGGTTAATTACTAGTAGTACTATGAAATTTTCAAATTATATTCCACATACTATTCTGTGAGAGCAGAAACTATTTTGTACTTGCCGTATCCACAGGACCCAAAACAATGTCTGGAATATATTTGGGTCTCATGTATAGTTTCTGGGTTGAATTAGTGATGAAAATAATCCCATATGTTTACTTGCTTTTTGTTACCAAAAGGAATATAGAAAGCTCATTGTAAACAAAATGTTTTTAAATGCATAGAATAAAACACATAGGACTGCAAAGAAAAATTGACTTTATTCAACTTTACTGAAATGTAGTTCTAGTCACAAACAGTCCATGGTGCTGGCTCTTAAAATATGGAAGGATTTCTAACTAGTTATTAGGAAACACACGATCCATAACTATAAATTGCAAAATTACTTTGATAGAATGTAAAACAAATGCAAGCTTTGCCAGGTCTCTTCTTTAAGAAATCTTTGCACTTCTAAATTATAATAAAAACAATGGATTTTTTAAAAAATCTATTTTGCTAAATCTCTTTTGGTTGCAACAAAAATAGGTTTTAGTAAGCTTACTCAAAAAGCACATTTGTCTGGAAAGATACCATCATAGAATTGACAGGTGGGAAAGAACGTAACAGGAATTGATAGGTGGGAAAGAATGTAACAGGAATATACTCAACTTTCTCCAGTATAGGGCCATTAACGGTGGCTCCCAGTGATCAGTCCAAATTTCAAAATACCAGAAGAGAAACCCAGCTGACCCAGCTTGAATCACAGATGCATGCCTGAATTAGTTAGCCAGGGTCAGATAGTGGAATTGTGCAGTAGAGATATCAGCGCTACGGGCTACTGTATGCTAGCAGGATGAGCTAGAAAGCCACCTCGAGAGCTATCTAGTCTTATCAATCTGCTTCTAGGAAATAGTACATTTATTTTATACTTACTAATTTTTCCAAAAGAAACATTTCACTGCAAGACAACTTTGTCTATTGATAGCTAGACTACCTTTATAATTATGAATTTTAATCTGTGCCAAAACACCTGGTGCTATATTAATAAATGGCTTAATATCATATAATACAGCCAGTATAATGTCACAGCATTATGGCATAGATGTTAAGAGAGTGGCCCTTGAGCCAGGCTTGCAGGGCTTCATATCCCGTATCACTTAATTAACTGTGAAAGATTGGATAAACCACTCAGTCTCTGCCCTTCGTTTTTACTGTAAAAAATAAGTTTATCAGTGAGCTTTCACTGTAGTACAAACCATAAAATCTCACTGGCATACCACAATAAGCTTCTAGTTTTTGCTCAGGAGTCTGTGGGTAAGTTGAAGTAGGTATGATCCAGGCTGGCCTCAAGTGGACATGGTGCCAAGTGGAGGATAGGTCTAAGTCTGAGCCAAATGTCTCATTTTCCTTGGAGCTAACTAAAGCATTTTTTTCCCTCAGATTAAAAAGCAAGAGGAGCACCTGGGTGGCTCACTCAGTTAAGCGTCAGACTCTTGATCTCAGCTCAGGTCTCAGGTCTTGATGTCAGGGTTGTGAGTTCAAGCCCAACATTAGGCTCTGCACAAGGCATGGAGCCTACTTAAAAAAAAAAAACAAGATAACAAGGGAAGAAGTGCAACTGCACAAGCATATTTCAAGGCTGTTTGCATGATGTCTTCTTACTCTGTTGGTCAAAGCAAATCTAGGCCCAAAGTCACAAAGCAGAGGTATATACATAAGTACCTCTCCCATATACCTTCCATGGAGGTGTGCTAGGGAAAAAGAACATGATCCAATTTACCACAGTGGGTAAAATTACTACTTATCTAATACAATTATTATAAGTTCAATATATGTAAAGACCTTAAAATAGTGCCTGGCACAGAGTAAATGCTCAATAAATGTTTATTATTATTGGGCATACTCTTATGCAGAAACTCACACAAAAGTTCAGTGTTGTATATATGTTACATAAAATACATATTTGGGACATGTGTCATTTCCTTGGCATTGAACACACATGCTAAATTTAATTTAAAACTAGTCTCTATTTTTGTTACTATGATTAGATGAGCAAGAATATGTGTCTCTCAGATTGGTAAGCCAACTTCTGGGATAGTCAGAGTGATTACTACCTCAATTATTTAACTGTTAAGTGGAATCATAGAACTGCTAAAGACCACTGAGTTCAGTCCTCTTGTTTTACAGATAATGCATTGGGCCAAGAATGGTGAGATATCCAAATGAAAGAGAAAGAGCTAGATGGATAAAGATGGATGGATGACTGATAGATAAGGAACTAAATAGAAAACGAGAATGCAGAGAAGGGCAAACCTAGATCTGTGGAATTCTAGCTCACTGTATCACACAGCCCAGGTGTTGTTTCCTATAGTTTTATCGAAATGCCATTTATCATGTTTTTTTTTTCTTTTAGCGAACCTTAAAAGAAGAAATAATTTTAAGAAGCTTTTAAAATGCTTTCTTACTATTCCTTCAATTGAGAAGAACTATATTATAGGGTAGGATTTACTTACAATGTAAAATGCAAAAACGAGTCCTTACAGAAGCAAATACTGATTGAATACTTATCTGTTAGGCACTGGGCATACAGCAAAAAAAAATAATCCTTGGTCTGGTGAGCATACCAAGTGGTCATTCCTTTGTGTGTGATGGGACACAAACATACAGGAGAGACAGGCAATAAACAAATTAATATGTAGAATATTCCACAAACAATAGGTAGGATATTCCATAATACCTTTTGTGCAATTCCAAAATCAAAAAGCTCTGAAATTGAAAGTGTTTGTAATTCATATCGTGGTAAAACCTGACCTAATCTTACCTCATTTAGTAATAAAAGTGATATGAGGCTATTTATTGCCTTTTTAAAAAATCCCACTTAGAATGAATATATGTTTTTCTGTAGATGTATTAACCTACTAGACCTCTCAGATACAGAGGGAAGAGGAGCATGTTACATAATTACAGTACATGTACCATATTGCCTTTAAAAACTCAAATAATACTTAATTCCAAAACACATCTGGTCACTATAAGGATTGTGTTGGGCTATATAACATTTAGAAATTATAAATACCATGAATGAAAATGAAGCAGGTATGGGTATAAAGAATGGCGGTTGAGAGTGGAGGTTGCTTGGCTACATAGTAAGAGAAGGCCTCTCTGGGAAGTGACTTTTGAGCAGATTCTTGAAACAGGCAATGGAGCTCTCAGAGGAAAAGAAAAGAGTGTTTCAGTTATTGGGACAAACATGTGGCTACCTGGGGAAAAGTGTTCCAGTCTGAGGGAAGACCAAGGCCAAAGACATAAACCAAAAGTGTGCCTAGCATATTTGAGGAAGAACAAGAAGGCCACTAAGGCTGTAGAATACCAAACAAGGGAAAAGTGGTGAGATAGGCTGACGGGTAAACAGAGACCCAATCATGTTACATAGGGTAAGACTTTATCCTAACTGCTATGGGAAATCTTTGGAGAGTTTTGAGCAAGGCAGTCTAAAGTCCAATTTTCTTTTTAAAAATGTCACTCTGTTACTCTAATAAAAATACCATTCTTTTGCTATGTGGATGATAGATTGTTACAGTAGTAAGGATTTAGAAAAATAAATAACCATGGCTGTGGGTGAAATTCAGAAATTTAATGGTGAAATTTTATTTTATTAACAAAACAATATCTTAGTCATGCTTTAATAAAATATTTATTTGAGCAAGTCCTGTGCTATGAATTAATCTAAATATCATTAAACTATTGTGTTTTTTGTTTGTTGTTTCTAGAATTTTCACTAAGCATTAAGGCTGAGAAGTTAGCTTGGTCGTGATAATGCTTTTCCCAGTCTCCCTTCCTCTTCCAAAGATTCTTCTCTTGGGGTACTTGGGTGGCTCAGTTGGTTAAACGTTCAACTCTTGGTTTTGGCTCAGGTCATGATCTCATGGATTGTGGGATTGAGCTCCATGTCGGGCTCCTTGTTTGGCAGGGTCTGCTTGAAAGATTTTCTCCCTCTGCTCATGCTCTCTTTCTCTCTCTCTCAAAATATATAAATCTTAAAAAAAAAAAAAAAGATTCTTCTCTTGTACCTGTTGAGAGACAACCAGATGAAAAAGCCTTGAACTGGGAGTAATAAGAACTGTTTTCTCATGCTAGCTCTGCCACTAATGTAACTTTGGTTGAGTTGTTTAATCTCTCTGGATTTCAGTTTCCTATAGTGAAAAGTGTGGGGATTGAATCATCTGATTGACATAGCTCTTTCTTACTGCATTCTTGAATTTAGCAAGTCTTCTGTGTAAGGCTAAAATTCTATGATTCTTAATGAGAACTCGTAAAACTCTCAAAATGTCCTTAAATGTGAATCTAAAGAAATACAGAATAACTGGCTATCTGTTCAGACTTGGTAAGTTCACTCTTCTTTCCTTTTTAACAGGACCAAGGAAATAAATACCAGAAGCCAAGAGCACAGAATATTTTCTTTCATCAATCCATAGAACCTTGATACTTCTCTAATTCCATCACACACAAAGTAATGACCACCTTGGCAGATGGCCACAGAGGATGTCAACAGTTTTTTGGAGGCAAGCAATGAAATATTTATATTATGAGTTTTCTGTTGTTAAGTATGTAGAAACAGGTAGTATTATCTTGCATTTTAATGAAGAAAAACAGTGTTCTTTAATATAGAAATTTTATATATTAAGCATAGCTAATATAGCTATTTCTCTATAGCTAAGCTATTTCTCTCTTCCTTTTCTTTTTTCTTGAGCATTATTACATGTCAAAAGCTACATTAAGCTCTTTTTGCATATTGTATTTCATAGTATAGAGCTGCATTAAATCCTTAAATACAAAATAAAAATTTAAATAACAGAAATTAAGTACCCATGTTTGAAAGCAGTGCCGTTTATATCCATCTTGGACACATAATTATCTAAATACAAATACTAAATAGTTTGGGAAGTTAGAATTATTTTCTATTTATTTTGGGATTATCCACACCGTTTATGAAATTTTTTTGTTTAATTCCAGCATTTTTTTCTCACTTATTTTTAACAACTATTCTGAAGTGCTCCAAAATCTTGGGAAGTAATCCCTTTACGTTCCTCACAGCTTTATATTTTGTAAGAATTCTGCATCAAAAGAACTCATGGAACTTTTAGTTCCTTTTCCAGCAGCTCTTATTACTCTTGGAAGAACAGTCAGCCAAGGATGTGGACCACAGTGCCGTCTTCAAAATTGAAATTAATTACATTACCAGTTAAAAGGAAAGTTTGCTTGGAAAGAAATTGGCTGTATTTTAAAGAAAAAATTATAAATATAAGGAGTCTGCCTTCTCCACCTTCATGAAATATAAAGACTTAAGTAGATGAATATAAAATGAAATAAAAATAAACTCATAAAAATTTAAGTAGAATGCACAAAAATTGAATTTTTCAAAGGATTTTATACAAATAAAGAAACTGTAGATGTGCTCACAATTTTTTATTTAGTATTACTTCAACTCATAGGCCTAAGGTCATCTAGCAAACGAGTCTGCTTTTTAAGTTGTACATAGAGGAACACTTTTCCAAGTAAAGGAGAACATAAATGTTTAAAAAGCCCAGTGTAGAGCTTCTGAGTTTTCTTTCAGTAACTAGAGTCAAAATTAATTCTTGCTTTTCTGTTGGGGAAAATTTCATCTAATTACATTCAAATTATTCTGGAACTTTTTGGAAAGCAAATCCTGATCACCAAAGAAAGGAAAAAGCAGCTGTGTTGCCCTTGCCTCACTGTTAGAAGAATAGCATTATTATGCAGTCACTGGTCTTTATAGAACCAAGAGTGGTTATCCACTGGCTGCCTTCTGGCAGAGACACACCTAACCCTTTCTGAGCTGCTGGTAATGTATGCCTTCTGTTCCTAAGGATCTTTAAAGAAATAGTTTCCACTACTTCCTTCAGCAAACCAATCTAGTATAACAGCTCTCGGGATTAGGAAGTTCTTTCTAGTAACCCTTTGCGCAGTTGTAGTAATCGTTTCTAAAACAGGTGTTCTTATACTTTAATCACGATTTAAATCTTTTCTTAGTTTGATATAATCAACTTCACTATTTTAAGAAAAATTTTAATGGGGTGCCTGGGTGGCTCAATCAGTTGGGTGTCGGCTCTTGATTTATGCTCAGGTCATGATCTCGGGATTGTGGGATTGAGCCCCGTGGTGGGCTCTGTGCTCAACGGGCAGTCTGCTGGAGATTCTCTCTCTCCCTCTCCCTCTGCCCCTCCTCCCACTCGTGTGCTTTCTCTTTCTAAAATAAATAAATAATTTTTTTAAAAAAGGAAATACTTAAAATTGACCATTGCTAAATTAATAGAAATAGTTTCTATAAACAGTGCTTCTCCATGAGCAACCTATTTTGTCAAATTTTTTCTCTAATATTTCCCTTTTTAACTCATTCACATATCCTATTTTGATCTTAAGTTGTTCTTTAACCACAGCAATGTATCTTATGTCAGATAGCTCTAATTTATATTTCTTCCACCTTATATTAAGAACCAGCCCTTTGTTCTCTTTGAATTGCATTCTGTTTATGACCAGGTCATTAATAAGCCACAGATACTTATAATTTTCATCAAAAGTGCTATTTCATTTATTTCCCATATTTTAAGGCTTATTTGAATACTAAGTTTGTAAAAACTTTTAGTACTTAGAAAGGCAATTAAAACATACCAGGTATGACTTACAAGTCTGCTATATAAAAACACAAATTCAAAGAACATATTAAGACTGACTAATCAGTGGTTGGGGCACCTGGGTGGCTCAGTTGTTTAGCGTCTGCCTTCAGCTCAGGTCATGGTCCCAGGGTCCTGGGATCGAGCCCCGCATCGGGCTCCCTGCTCAGCGGGGAGTCTGCTTTCCCTCTCCCACTCCCCCTACTTGTGTTCCCTCTCGCTTTGTCTCTCTCTGTCAAATAAATAAATAACATCTTTTTTTTTTTTTAAGATTTTTTATTTATTTGACAGAGAGCACCACAAGCAGAGGGAGAGAGAGGGAGAAGCAGGCTCCTTGCTGAGCAAGGAGCCGGATGTGGGACTCCATCCCAGGACCCTGGGATCATGACCTGGGCCGAAGGCAGCCGCTTAACCGACTGAGCCACCCAGGCATCCCTAAATAAATAAAATCTTAAAAAAAAAAAAAAAAGACTAATCAACCACAACTCTGCCACACCTACCAACTTTGTGACCTTAGACAAATTACTGGTTCTCTTTGACTCCCAATTTGTACATCTTTTAAATAAATATCTTAGGTATTTAGCACTTGCCTAGAGCATAATTCAATAAATAGGTGATATAGTTATTCTACTTTTTGTAAAATGATTGAAAACAGGTTTCCTAATGGCCAGCTCAACTCTTACAAAAGAAATAATGAATTTGTCCATTATACTCATGCCAAATATCTTTTATATCATTTTGTTGTCATACTGCTACTAAATTTTATTCATTGAATTTTCCTGACAAACAGTTTATGTTGAAACATGGGAAAATGCAATTTATAAAAAAAATCACTATTTAGATTCAAAGGGATACATGCACCCTGCTGTTGATAGCAGCATTATCAACAGTAGCCAAACTATGGAGAGAGCCCAAATGTCCATCGACTGATGAATGGATAAAGAAGTTGTGGTATATATATATGTATATGTGTGTATATATATATATATATATATATATGTGTGTGTGTATACACACACACACACATACACAATGGAATATTATTCAGCCATCAAAAAGAATGAAATCTTCCCATTTTCACCAATGTGATAGAACTAGAATATATTATGCTAAGTGGAATAAGTCAATCAGAGAAGACAAGTACCATCTGATCTCACTCATATGTGGAGTTTAAGAAAGAAAACAGATGGGGGCATGTGGTTGGCTCAGTCAGTTAAGCATCTGCCTTTGATTCAGGTCATGATCCCAGAGTCCTAGGATCAAGCTGCATGTCAGGCTCTCTGCTCAGCGGGGAGTCTGCTTTTCCTTCTCCCTCTGCCCCTCCCCCTCGCTCCTGCTCTCTCTATCTCAAATAAATAAATAAAATCTTAAAAAAAAAAAAAGGGTCACTTATGGTTTGTTTCCCTCTCTCTTTTTTTCCTCTACTCCTTTCCATATGTTCACTGTTTTCTTTCCTTTTTTTAAAAAAAAAAAGACTTTATTTATTCATTTGAGATGGGGGGGGAGGGCCAGAGGGAGAGAAGAAGCAGACTCCTCACTGAGCAGGGAGCCTGACATGGGGCTTGATCCTAGGACTCTGGGATCATGACTTGAATCAAAGGCAGATGCTTAACTGACTGAGCCACCCAGGCACCCCACGCCATAAGAGACTCTTTTTTTTTTTTTTCATAAATGACTCTTAATGACAGAGAACAAACGGAGGGTTGTTGGAGGGAGGTAGATGGAGGATGGGCTAGATGGGTGGATGGGGGTTAAAGAGGGCACTTGTCATATGTAAGTGATGAATCACTGAATTCTACTCCAGAGACCAATATTGCACTATATGTTAACTAACAAAATTTAAATAAATAAAAAAAAAAAAGAGCCTAAAAAAAGTTCACTGTTTAAAAATGTAGTTGTTAAAAAAAATTATTGTTAACCTTTAAGTCTTAGTTTACTAGGTGTGCTGTAACAAATTACCATGAACTGGATGGCTCAAATTTTAAAGAATTACTCTTTCACAATTCTTGAAGCTAACAGTCCAAAATCAAGTTGTCTGTAGGGCCATGCTCTTTTGAAGGCTCTAAGGAAGAATCTGTTAGATGCCTTTCTCTTAGCTTCTGTTGTTGCCTGGCAATCCTTGGCATTCTTTGGTTTATAAACTCATTACTTCAATCTCGGCCTCCCTCATCACACTGTTTTCTCCCTAGGTTTCTATGTCTCTTCGGCTCTTCTTTATAAGGACACAGTCATATTAGATTAGAGCCCACCATAATTCAGTATGACCTCATCTTAACTTGATTACATCTACAAAGACCCTATTTGCAAACAAGTTCACATTCAGGTGTCAAGAATTAGGATTTAAACACATTTTTGGGAGGTGACACAATTTTCAAATAACACTCTCTAATATATGTTTTTGAACTGAGACTAAAGTTAGGGCAGAAAAATTGTTTCTAAAAACAAGAGAATTTTCCTGGGAAAGAAGTTGTTTCACTTGTGACAAGATATGGTCTATGAGTAGATGTACATATTTTGTTTATAATGATTTGGCAATACCATTTCTTTTTTTTCTTTTTTAAGATTTATTTATTTATTTGACAGAAAGAGACACAGCGAGAGAGGGAACACAAGCAGGGGGAGTGGGAGAGGAAGAAGCAGGTTTCCCGCCGAACAGGGAGCCCGATGCAGGGCTCGATCCCAGGACCCTGGGATCATGACCTCAGCCAAAGGCAGACACTTAACAACTGAGCCACCCAGGTGCCCCGGCAATACCATTTCTTGAACATAATTTCTTGATATTACTTTTGCCCGTATACTCTATAGTTATATTTTTTTAAATTATAAAACAATATCTACCATTTTGTTTGTTTACTTGGGCTCAGAGTTCAAATAATAGAGTTACAGTTTTATGATTAAGGCTTGTATCCATATTACATATATCAACAAATAAGATTCTCTAAAGACTTTAGAGGTGGTATTATATTTATATTTATAATTCTAATGATAGTTACACTTTGTAAATGAACTGAGTTAGTTTTTCCTTTGCTAATTTTGATTCAAACCAGAGCCACTTTTTATTTTCATGAATAGGAAATTCACTTTAAATTCAAATTTAAAAATATTCTTTATCTTTCAAAATGAACATAGCCACTATATATTTTTAACATTAATTCTACAGCTTATTTTAGTAAAGCTAATTCTAGTGAAGTCTTTTTAATATATAATTTGGTATGTGGTATATAGATCATCAGTACATTTTTATCTTCTTTATGACCATCTCCCATATATTTAGATAATGGTCAAAAATTTTCCATGTAATAAAACTTCCATAGGATGTACACTCTTATTTCAGAAGTTCAGTGAGAGTATTTTATGTGTGTTTTCTTGTCTTTGAGCTTCTGACAAGGAAGGGATGTAAAGTATTATAAACTCCTGTTTTGGGAGTGAAGAAAGATGGAGTAGGAGGAGACTGAGCTCACCTTATCTTATGGCTACAACTAGGTAACATCCACATCAGTATAAATAACCCAGAAAATGACTCAAAGACTGGTAGAACAGACTCTCCAAAGATAAATGTAGAGAGTAGGAGATGTGGTCAGGAGCCAAGTTAACCCACAGGACTGTCTGCAGGAGAGAAAGATGCTGAGGGCATGAATAGAGGAAAAAAACACATCCTCACACCAGGCACCCCAAGCCCAGGAACCCACACAGGGAAGACAAGTCTCCATATTATTTGGCTTTGAAAACCAGTGGAGCATAATTCTTTGAGTTCTTATAATTAGTGAGGCTTAACACCTAGAACTTTAAAAATCAGCAAGCTCAGCTCTGTGAGAGCCAGGAGGGTGAGAGGAAGCTGAGTCCCCACCCTTAAAAAGACAAAATAACAAACAGCCCTGCTGAAATATAGCTTAGAAGCAGCAATTAAAAAATGCGTGGGGTATAAGGGAGGGAGATTTGTTTACTAATCTCAGAGTATGTGCTGGAGGGGCAGGGATCTGTTGGAGACTTCTCCAGTAACAAAAGAGCTAGTGGGCACCACTTCATTCCCCCACCCCTAGCCTAGGTAAATGGACACCTGTAGGAACCAGTGCAACATAAACACTGTCTTGCTAATAGCACATCCCATCCCCACTCTTTTCTGCAGATTTAGCCCCTCTATCCTAGCTTCGGCAGGAGTTTTCCCAGGCAGCTGCAGGTCTCTTCCAATGGACCTTGCTAATAGCATGTCACCTTCCCCCCAACCCCCGTGCTCTCCTACAGACTTATCCCCTCCAGCCCAGGGGCAGGAGTTTTCTGAATCAGCAGCAGATCCTTTCCCACGGCGCACCAGTGCAAACCCTTCTGGCCCCACAAGCCTTGCCCCTGCATTCTCCTGCAGACCTGCCCTCAGGAGGAGTCAATCCAAAGTGGTGCCACAAGTGTGGCATCGTACAACAGGGGTGAGCACCACTTCAAAGTGACTCTTGTCCTGAGAGGAGAGGGAAAGATAACCATACACACCAGTCCCACTATGACCCCCAGTGGGCTAGAGGTAGACTTCTGGTCTGACTGCAGGCCCCACTCATCAATAAAAGCTTTTCAGGGAACAACACAGTGAGAGCACACTGCAGTTCACTCTTAACACAGCTCTGGCAAATGCCTGCTCTAATTCAGCTCAAGCCCGAGGTGGCCACACACTGACCACTAACAACACAGGGACCAAATCATGCCCTAAGAGGCAAAGAGAGCCATAGCTGACAAGTGAACTGAAGACAAATGCAGCTGAGCCCCAACAGCAGGGCACATGCAACACACGCAGGAGACACCCCTGAAACACCAGGTTCTGGTGAACAGGGAACATTACATTGCAGGGCACTACAAGATCTCTTCTTTGTAAGGCCACTACTTTCAAGAGCAGGAGATAGAGCTGACATTTCCTATCACAAAGAAACACATACAGAGAGGTAGACAAAATGAGACAGAAGAATATGTCCTAAATGAAAAAATAGGACAAAATCACAGCAAGAGAGCTAAATGAAATCTAGGTAAGTAATATAGCTAATAGTGAATTTAAAATAATGATCATAAGATACTCGCCAGACTTGAGAAAAGAGTGGAAGGCCTCAGTGAGACCCTTAAAAAAGAATAGAAAGCATAAAAAAGAACCAATAGGAGATGAAGAACTCAATAACTAAAATTAAAAAATCACTAGAGGGAATAAATAGTAGACTAGAGGAAGCAGAAGAATGGATCAATGTGACCTGAGGACAGAGTAATAGAAAGCAATCAAACTGAACAGGAAAGAGAAAAAATATTTTTAAAATGAAAATAGATTAAGGGAACTCAACGGCACCATCATTCATAATAACATTCACATTATAGGGATCCTAGAAGAAGAAGAGGGAGAAGAGTGGGCAGGAAATCTATTTGAAGAACTAATAGCTGAAAACTTCCCAAATCTGGAGAAGGAAACAGAAATCCAGATCCAAGAGGCACAGAGAGCCCCCAACAAAATCAACCCAAAGAGGACCACACCATGACACATAGTAATTAAAATGGCAGAAAGTACTGATAAAGAGAGAATTATATAAGCAGCAAGAGAAAAGAAAACAGTTACATACAAGGGAAACCTCATAAGGCTATCAGCTGATTTTCAGCAAAACCTTTGCAAGCCAGAAGAAAGTGGTGTGATATAGTCAAAGTGTTCAAAGGAAAAAAAACCTGCAACCAGAAATACTCTACCCAGCAAGGCCATCATTCAGAATAGGAGAGACAAAGAGTTTCCCAGACAAACAAAGCTAAAGGAATTCATCATGACTAAACTACCCTTACAAGAAATGTTAAAGAGACTTTTTTTTAAAGATTTTTATTTGAGAGAGAGAGAGCACAAGAGCGGGGGAAGGGGCAGAGGAAGAAGGAGAGAGAAAACCCCAAGCAGACTCCTGGCTGAGCATGGAGCCAGATGCAAGGCTTCATCTCACAACCCTGATATCATGACCTGAGCTAAAATCAAGAGTTGGATACATAACTGACTGAGCCACCCAGGTGCCCCAAGGGGACTCTTAGAGTGGAAAAGAGAGACCATAAGCAGGAGGAAGAAAAGTAGAAAGCACAAAAACAGTAGTATTAACTATATATATAAAAATCAAGGGATTCATAAAGTAAAAGGATGTTAAGTATGACACCATATACCTAAAACATGGGGGGAGAGGAGTTAAAATTTAGTGCTTTTAGAATGGGTTTAAGCATAAGCAACCATCAACTTAATATAGACTACTGTATGCATAAGATGTCACATATAAACCTCATGATAACCACAAATCAAAAACGGGTGATAAATATGCAAAAAAAGGAATCCAAGTATATCACTAAAGAAATCCAGCACCCCATGAGAGAAGAGAGTAAGAGAAGAAAGGAACAGAGAAAACTACAAAAACAACCATAATACAAGAAATAAAATGACGATAAGTACATACCTATCAATAATTACTTTGAATGTAAATGGACTAAGCATTCCAATCAAAAGACATAGGGTAACAGAATGGATAAAAAAGCAAAACCCATCTATATGCTGCCTGCCCACGAGAGACTCATTTCAGACCTAAAGACACAAGCAGATTGAAAGTGAAAGGATGGAAAAGCACTTATCATGCAAATGGAAGTGAAAAGAAAGCCAGGGTGCAATACTTATATCAGGCAAAACAGAATTTAAAAAAAAGACTATAACAAAAGCAAAGAACACTACATAATCATAAAGGGGACAATCCAACAAGAAGATATAACAATTGTAAATATATATGCACCCAACATGGGAGTGTCCAAATACATAAAGCAGCTAATAACAAACATAAAAGTAATGAATAGTAAAACAGTAATAGTAGGGGATTTTAACACCCTACTTATGTCAATGGATAGATCATCCAACACAAAATCAAAAAGGAGACAGTGGCTTTTAATGACACATTGGACCAGATGGATCTAACAGATATATTCAGAACATTCCATTCTAAAACAGTGGAATACACATTCTTTTCAAGTGCACATGGAACGTTCTCTGGAATAGATCCCATGTTAGGCCACAAAGTAAATCTCAACAGATTCAAAAAGATTGGAGTCATATGGCATGCATCTTTTTTATTCTCAACACTATGAAACTAAAAATCAACCACAAGAAAAAAATCTGGTAAGACCAAAAACACACAGAGGTTAAATAACGTGCTACTAAACAATGAGTGGGTCAACCAGGAAATCAAAGAGGAAATCAAAAAGAGACAAAGGAAAATGAAAACACAATGGTCCAAAATCTTCAAAATGCAGCAAAATCTGTTCTCAGAGGGAAGTTTATAGCCATACAGGCCTACCTTAAGAAGCAAGAAAAATCTCAAATAAACCTAAACGAATTAGAAAAAGAACAAACAATACCCAACATCAGTAGAAGGAAGGAAATAATAAAGATTAGAGCAGAAATATACAAAATAGAAACTGAAAAAAAAAAAAACAAAACAATAGAACCCGTAGCTGGTTCTTTAGAAAAATTAACCAAATTGATAAACCTTTAGTCAATCTCATCAAAAACTGGAGAGGACTCAAACAAAATCAGAAACGAAGAAGGAGAAATAACAACACCACAGATTTACAAAGAATTATAAGAGAATATTATGAAAAATTATATGCCAACAAATTGGACAACCTAGAAGAAATGGATAAATTCCTAGAAACATATAACCTCCCAAAACTGAATCAGGAAGAAATAGAAAATTTGAACAGACTAATTACCAACCATGAAATTGAATCAGTAATCAAAAATCTTCCTACAAGCAAAAGTTAAGGACCAAATGGCTCCATGGGTGAATTCTACTGAGCACTTAAAGAATTAATATCTGTTCCTCTCAAACTATTCCAAAAAATAGAAGAGGGAGGAAAGCTTCCAGATTCATTCTATGAAGCCAGCATTACCCTGATATCAAAAACATATAAAGACACTACAAAAAAAGAAAACTATAGGCTAATATCTCTGATGAATAGATGCAGAAATCCTCAACAAAATATTAGCAAACTAAATTCAACATACATTTTTAAAAATCATTCACCACAAGTGGGATTTATTCCTGGGATACAAGGGCTAGCTCAATATTCACAAATCAATTAACATCATATGTCACATCAACAAGAGAATGGATGAAAACCATATGATCATTTAAATAGATGCAGAAAAAGCATTTGACAAAGTACATCTATTCATGATAAAAACCCTCAACAGAAGAGGTTTAGAGTGAACGAACATACCTCATAATAAAGGCTATATATGAAAAAACCACAGCTAACATCATACTCAATGGTGAAAAACTGAGAATTTTTTCTCTAAGGTCAGGAACAAGACAAGGATGTCCACTCTCACCAATTTTAATCAACATTATACTGTAAGTCCTAGCCACAGCAATCAGAGAAGAAAAATAAATAAAAGCATCCAAATTGCTAAGGAAGAAGTAAAAATTTCACTCTTTGCAAATGATATGAAACGATATATAGAAACCCTAAAGACTCCACCAAAAACCTACTAGAACTGATAAATGAATTCAGTAAGGTTGCAGGATACAAAATCAACATACAGAAATCTGTTTTATTTCTGTACACTAATAATGTAGAGAAAGAGAAATTAAGAAAACAATCCCATTTACAATTGCACCAAAAATAATAAAATACATAGGAGTAGGTGAAAGACCTGTACTCTGAAAACTATAAAGCACTGAGAAGGGACGCCTGTGTGGCTCAGTCGGTTAAGCATTTGCCTCTGGGTCAGGTCATAATCCCAGGGTCCTGGGATCGAGTCCCACATCAGGTTCCTTGCTCAGCAGGGAGCCTGCTTCTCCCTCTGCCTGTTGCACTCTTTCTCTGACAAATAAGTAAGTAATATCTTTAAAAAAAAAAAAAACATTGAGGAAAGAAATTGAAGATGACACAAACAAGTGGAAAGACATTCCATGCTCATGGATTGGAAGAAAAAAATATTGCAAAAATGTCCATACTACCCAATGCAATCTACAGATTTAGTGCAATCCCTATCATAATACCAAAAGCATTTTTCACAGAATTAGAACAAATAATCAGAATTTGTATGGAACCACAAAAGACCCTGAATAGCCAAAGGAATCTTGAAAAAGAAAAACAAAACTGGAGGTATCATAATCCCAGATTTTAAGATATACCACAGAGCTGTAGTAATCAAAACAGCATGGTTCTGGCACAAAAGCATACACATAGATTGACAGAACAGAATAGAGAGCCCAGTAATAAACCCAGAATTATATGGTTAATTAATCTTTGACAAAGGAGGCAAGAACATGCAATGGGAAAAAGAGTCTCTTCAACAAATGGTGTTGGAAAAACTGGACCACTTTCCTACACCATACACAAAAATAAACTCAAAATCGATTAAAGACCTAAATGTAATATCTGAAACCATAAAATCCTAGAAGAGAGCATAGGCAGTAATTTCTCTGACATCAGCTATAGCAACATTTTTCTAGATATGTCTCTTATGGTAAGGGTAGCAAAACAAAAAATAAACTGTTGGGACTCTATCAAAATAAAAAGCTTCTGCACAGCGAATGAAATAATCAACAAAACTAAAAGGTAATCTATTGAAAGGGAGAAGGTATTTGCATATGACATATCCAATAAAAGGTTAGTATCCAAAATATGTAAAGAACTGATACAACTCAACACCCCAAAACCAAATAATCTAATTGAAAAATGGGCCAAAGACATGAACAGACATTTCTCCAAAGAAGACATGCAGATGACCAACAAATATCTGAATAGATGCTCAACATCACTCAGCATGAGGGAAACGCATATCAAAACCACAGGGAGATATTACCTCACACCTGTCAGAATGGCTAAGATAAAAAATAAAACAAGTTTTGACGAGGATGTGGAGAAAAAGGAACCCTCATGCCCTCTTGGCTAGAATGCAAAATGGTACAGCCATAGTGGAAATCAGAATGGAGGTTCCTCAAAAATTAAAATAGAACTTTATGTGATCCAGTAATTCCACTACGTATTTACCCAAAGACTATATGAAAACACTAAATGGAAAAGATATATGCACCCCTATGTTTATTGCAGCATTATTTACAATAGCCAAATTATTGAAGCAACCCAAATGTCCATGCATAGATGAGTGGATAAGAAGATGTGGTATAGATATGCAATGAAATACTACTTGGCCATAACAAAAAATGCAGTCTTGCCATTTGCAAGAACATGAATGGGGCTAGAGTGTATAATGCTAAGTGAAGTAAGTCAGTTAGAAAAAGACAAATACCGTATGATTTCACTCATATGTGGAATATAAGATACAAAATCAAACAAAAACGAGACAATGAAACAGACTCTTAACTATAAAGAACAAACTAATGGTTACCAGAGGGGAGGTGGTTGGGAGAATGGATGAAATAGCTGAAGGGAATTAAGAGTACATATATCATGATGAGCACTGAGTAATGCATAGAATTTTTTAATTCCTATATTGCACACCTGAAACTAATATAATACTTTATTGTAATTATACTGGAATTCATATTTTTAAAAAATAATAAGATAAAAAACAGAAAAAGAAAAAAAATCCTGTTTTCAGGCCCTTGTGTTTTTTCACTGTTGCATGAAACACACAAAATTTCCAAAACATACTCTCTTGCAGGTAAAACCTGCTACAAATTATTCTTTGCATATAATAGGTACTTAATAAATGTTTATGAAGTGAATGAAGGACATTGTAATTAGCCCCTCTGCTTATAGACAGCATCCAGGAGTGATATTGAAAGTAAGGCAACTCTGAAGCTAACTCAGTTACACACCTTTCATGTTAAATATTTTCTTTAAATTTGGTATAAAAGATAAACACACATTGGAACTAGAGAGTTTGAAATGCTGCAAAGTGGAGACGTGTTGTTTATTTCCTAGAATTCTTCAGTAAACTGAAGGACTTATGGTTTTGTTTTATATTTTTATCTCCTTTTCCAAATGAATTTTGAAACTTTGGGAAAAGAAAACATAAAGTGCAAGGTTAAACGACTAGTTGACTAAAGTGTGAGGTTTGATTTTCTAAACTATGGATCAAGCAGTGGTTCTCCACTCTGACTATGCTCCAGCATAACCTGGAAAGCTTTTTAAAAATGTAAATGTTTTTGCCCCATCTCTACTGGTTAATCTCAGTTCTGCTAATTACCACTTGTGTTACTGAGCATTTATTTATTCCATAAAATTGGATTCTCTAGAAGTGGAGATGATACAAAAGTACTGGACTTTTGGATAAGAATGTGCCTCACAGAAATTGGAAACAATATCTACTTAGAGGTGTGCTGATCTAATTAAGAAAACTTTGAACTGAAAAATAAGGACTTTATAGTTTGATAGACATCAGTAACAGTAAAGTAAATACCCCGTATTACTGGTAAAAATACCTAGGGAGAATATGAGGATATTGTACTTTTGCCCTCCATGTCTGTATTCGAAGCCCAGGATATGTCTGAAACTGGAATGGACTGATTTCTTAGATGGAGTATTTAACATCAATAGCATGTTCGCAGTGAGAATGAATGAGCATATTTGCTAGGAGTATGACATTGGTAGTTATGGTGGTGAGTAGGTATAGGGTAGGGGCAGTTTATGGAATTCTTATGGATTAGAAAACCTCTTAGGCCCTTTACAACTCTAATATGCTATGTTTGTAAATAATCGACTATTCTTTCTTTACATGTGTTTATTTATCTATACATTTTGAAAACTTTTATGTGCCAGACACTATGCCAAAAGATAAAATCTGTGGACATGAAAAAATAGAATATACTAGGTTTGATAATCACTATGATAAAGTATCATGGAAACATTTAAATAATTGTATTTCATTTATACATGCGTTGGTTATTTCTGTTATAGGAGTTAACTGAAATACATGAGCTAGGAATCCCAACATACTTAAATGTTCAGAAAGAAATTGCATTATGATGATTAGAAAAGTGTCATCTCGATCCAGGATGTTTGAGGAGAAACTTCTTGAAAAATCTATACAATGTGCAATATACTGTATCTCGCTCAAATTACTAAAGGCTAAGACTCAGATCCTAATGTTAATTACTGTCATTTTTCCTTGCCTGCATGCTCCTTTACTGAGTATGCAACTGATCAAGTTGTTTTTGATGCATCTATTGCTTGTTAATAGCTAGAATCTTGGGGCGAGAGGCCAGTTTCCTGGAATAAAAACTGCTGAGGATAGAGAAACAGCATCCATAAGATAAAGGTCTGAGTGGAATGGGCTTTGGAGGACAGGACTCAATTGATCCCAGAGCCCCAGCGGGAGTGAAGGGAAAGGAATTTCTAGAGAAAACTCTGTAGTTCTGACTTGAAAGAAGCAAAATGAAAACAGCAATAATTATTTCCTTTCTTCTGCCGTATATTTCAAAAACAATTTGAGAAGAAAAAAGTCCACAAGTAAAATTGAGTTTACATCTATATTTAGATAACTTTCCTTATTCCAGAGTTTTACTCTTTTTTTGTTTTACTGGATTTTAGTAAGTCACTCCCTTTTTGAAATGTTTTAACTCCATAACGGAATTCAATATGTAATACTGTCAATAAGTGAAGAGAGGGACCACATATATTTGTTTAAACAATCAGCATATTACTGGTGAGTTTCTTCAGAAGGATTATGTTTTGTTAGGTTTTGCTTTTGAATTATTGAAGCAATACATACTCATGATTTTTAAAATAAGAAACAAATAATATGGAAAAGTATAAAATAAGTAAAATTTGAAACCATCCTGTTTCTACTTTCCACAAGTAACTTGTATTAGCTTATTTTATGTATCATTTCAGAAATCTTCTATCCACATACAAGTTTATGTGTGTACACACATATAGCATGCACATGTACATACACATGCACATGCTGTATATGCTTTTTTTTTTACATAAATGGACCATATCCATTGTTCTTTGCTAGTGGCCTTTCCTTTGTCTCTTTATTGTTGATTTCTAAGAGCTCTTGGTATACTAATAAAAGGTATCTTCTCTTAGGTATTTCAAACATTTTCCTGCTGTTTAATTTGCACTTCAACTTGATTTATGGTAGTTTCTTTTTTCCCATGCTGAAATTTTAAGTTTCTTTTTTCCCATGCTGATTATTTAGTCAAATAATCAGTCTTTCCTGTTAGGGCTTCTGTAGTTTATGTCCAAGATTATAAAATATATAACACCATTTCTTCTTTCCCACCCTTACGGATTAATTTTTGTTAAGAGACTTTATTATAGCAATTTTAGGCTTACAGCAAAAGTAAGAGAAATATAGAGATTTCCCATAGACCCTCTCCCCCCAAACATTCCTAGTCTCCCCCATTAGCAATTTCCCCACCACAGTGGTACATTTGTTACAATTGATAAACCTACATAGACACATCATTATCACCTAAAGTCTATAGTTTACCTTAGGGTCCACTATTGGTGTTGTACATTTTGTGGATCTGGACAAATATTTAAAGGCATGTACCCACTATCACAGTATCCGACACAGTAGTTTCACTGCCTTAAAAATCCTCTCTACTGTGCCTATTCATCCTCCAATTTTTTAAATAAAATATTTTATATTTAAATTTTTAAATCATCTGGCATCTTATTAGTGTACTGGAAGCTTTTACTGATGAATCTTTTAATTTTAATTTTAATTTTGGGGGGGCATTGATTAATCCTTTTTTTAGTCACCTTTATCATATATAAAAATCTTATGTATATTGGAGTATATTCAGGATTCTCCAGTATACATTTTCTATTTGTCTATTTTCTTCTCTAGTATAAAACTCCTTAATTGCTGTTATCTTTACAGTGTTTTTACTATCTGGAAGGACTGGTCTCCTCTGTACTCCTCTTTTTTTTCTTTTTCAAAATATTTGTAGATAATGACATGTTTTTAACCAGATGAACTTTGGTGTCATCTCTCAAGTTTTGAAAATAAAAAATCCTATTGCTATTTTAATAGGAATCCTATTAAAATAACAGATTAATTTAGTTGGAATTATGAGTCTTTGAATATTGATTATATCTGTCCTGAAAACAGACTACATGTCTTATAGATATCTGGATTTGTTTATTCTGAGTTATATATTTATGTTGTGTTTTTCATATTAAATGGGTTTGTTTCTAGTTTTTGTTTTCTAATTGGGCATGGCTTATATATAGGAGAATCATTATTTTCATATACTGTGTAAGTAGCTACCTTTCTAAACTCTTTTCTGGGGGCAGTTTCCATTGATTTTCTTGGGTTTCATGCATGTATACATGCATATCATCATGGAAATAAGGACAGAATTGTCTCTTACACCCCCAACCAAGTTTATTGAGTAATAATTGACACATAACATAAGTTTAAGGTGTACAATGTGATGATTTGATATAAGTATATATTGCAAATGATTACCACAATAAGATTAGTTAACATATCCATCACTTCCTCATATAGTTACCCTGGGGAAGGGGTGTGTGTGTGTGTGTGTGTGTGTGTGGTGAGAACATTTAAGATCTGCTCTCTTAGCAACTTTCAGGTATACAGTATAGTACTGTTAATTATAGTCACTATGCTGTGCATTAAATCCCTAGGACTTACTCATCTTATGACTGGAAGTTTGTACCCTTTGACCACCTTCACCCGTTTCTCCCACCTTATCTCCCACCCCACCTCAGCAACCACCAATCTACTTTCTGTTTCTATGCATTCAGTTTTATTTTAGATTCCACATATAAGTGAGATAATACAGTATTTGTTTTTCTCCCTTGGATTTATTTCACTTAGCATAATGCCCTCAAGGTTCATCCACGTAGTCACAAATGGCAGGATTTCCTTCTTTTTATGGATGAATAATATTTCATGTTATAAGCACACACACATCCACACACACCACGTTTTCTTTATCCATTCATCCATTGATAGACACAGGTCGTTTCCATGTCTTGGCTATTGTAAACAATGCTGGTATATCGACCTGTAGTTTTGTTTTCTTATAGCATTCTTATCTGCCTTTGTAGTAGGGTAATGCTGGCCTTGTAAAAATGAATTTAGAAATCTTCCCTCCTCAATTTTTTTGAAATGTTTGAGAAGGATTGGTATTAATTCTTCTTTAAATGTTTGGTAGAATTCACCAGTGGAACCATCTAATCCTGGGCTTTTGTTTGTTACAAGGTTTTTGATTATTAATTCAGTCGTCTTACTCATTGGTCTGTTTGGGTTTTCTGTTTCTTCATGATTTAGTCTTGGTAGGTTATATGTTTCTAGGAATGTATTCATTTTTCTAGATTGTCCAACTTATTGGCATATTATTATTTGTTGTAATCTCTTATTTTCCTTTGTATTTCTGTGGTTTCTGTTGTAATGTCTTCTCTTTCTTTTTTTTTAAGATTTTGTTTATTTGAAAGAGAGTGAGAAAGAGAGAGAGAAAGAGTTGAGACCGGGGAGGGTCAGAGGGAGAAGCAGACTCCCCGCTGAGCAGGGAGCCAGATGTGGGCTCAGTCCTGGGACTCCTGGATCATGACCTGAGCCAAAGGCAAACACTTAACTGACTGAGCCACCCAGGCGCCCCTGCTCTTTCATTTATAACTTTATTTGTGAGTCCTTTCTTTTGCTTAGTCTAGCTAAAGGTTTGTCAATTTTGTCTATCTTTTCAAAGAACCAATTCTTAGTTTCATTAATCCTTTCTATTGTTATTCTCTATTTCATTTATTTCTATTCTAATCTTTATTATTTCCTTCCTTATGCTAACTTTGGGCTTAGTTTGCTCTTTTTCTAATTCTTTGAGATGTAATATTAAGTTGTTTATTTGAGATCTCTTTTCTTTATGTATGCATTTATAACTACAAACCTTCCTGTCAGAACTGCTTTTGCTGTATCCCATATGTTTTGGTATGTTGTGTTTCCATTTTCATTTGTTTCAAGATATTTTTTAAATTTCTCTTGATTTCTTCTTTGATCCATTTGTTGTTGAGTAGTGTACACTTTAATTTCCATGTATTTGTATATTTTTCAGCTTTCCTCCTGTTATAATTTCTAATTTCATACCACTGTGATAGAAAACATACTTATATAATTTCTGTCTTCTTAAATTTGTTGAGATTTGTTTTGTGGCCTCATACTTGATCTGTCCTTGAAATGTTCCATATGTGCTTGGAAAGAATGTATATTTTACTACTATTGGATGGGATGTTCTTTCACATCTGTTAGGTCCATTTGGTCTATAGTATTGTTCAAATCCACTATTTTCTTATTAAGTCTCTGTTTGGATGATCTGTCCATTGTTGAGAGTAGTGTCTCTTCCTTTCTAATATTTATATCTCTTTCTCCTATATAAGTAGCTAATGCATCCAGAACAATATTAATATAATTGTTTTAACATTTTTTTTGGCTCACAAATACTTTTCCCACCATAGATATAATACATATTATTACAGCTCTCATAACTCTGAGGAAAGGAAAAATAGGTAATTGCAAATCAAAAAATTCTTTTAAAAAGTGAAACAGAACTGAATGAACAGTTGAATTTCTAGAGTTATATGAATTATAAGAATCAATTCTCTGATGACAGAATTGTCTTTTTTCCCCCAATGGCTACTCTGAGATTTACCCTTTATCCGTGTTCTTCAGCAACTGACATGATGTACCTAGATTATGTTTCTTCGTGTGTTTCTTTCTTCAGTTTTGCTGAGCTTCTTAGATCTGTAGGTTGATGTTTTCTCAGCAAACATGGGGAGTTTTACTCATTACCTCATCAAATATTTTTTCCTGCCCCATTTTCTCTTTCTTTTTCTTCTGGGACTCCATATATATGTATAATAAATTACTTGATATTGTTTCTTGGCTATGTGGGTCACTGAGACTCTTCAGAAATTTCTATTTATCTGTCTTCAAGTTCTCTGGCTGGCTTCCCTGTCATCTTCAATATGCTGTTAAGTCATCCAGTGAATTTTTTATTTTGATATGGCATTTTCAGTTCTATAATTTCAATTTAAATCTTTAGAAAAATTTTATTGTAGTAAAATATACATAATAAAGTTCATAATTTTAACCATTTTTAAGTGTACTTGATTCTTTTTTGTTTCCATTTCTCTTGATTCTTTTTGTGCATTCATCATGATGATTTTTTTTTTAAGATTTTATTTATTTATTCATAAGAGACAGAGAGAGAGAGAGGCAGAGGGAGAAGCAGGCTCCCCACTGAGCAGGGAGCCTGATGTGGGACTCAATCCCAGGACCCTGGGATCATGACCTGAGCTGAAGGCAGACGCTTAACCATCTGAGCCACCCAGGTGCCCAATCATGATGATTTTTTAATGTTCTTGATAATATTTATTTATTTATTTATTTATTTATTTATTTATTTATTTATTTATTTATTTATAAGATTTTATTTTTAAGTAATCTCTACACCCAACATGAGGCTTGAACTCACAATCCCAAGATCAAGAGTCACATGCTTGACTGACTGAGCCAGGCAGGTGCCCCACATTCTTGATAATAAAGTACTTGCATGGAGGTACTTTCTGAGTCATTACAGAATCTGTTCTATTGCTGTTTTTTCTATGGAACTTGGATCAAATTTTCCTGTTTGTTCATTTGTAGAAATTTTTTATTCTATATTGGGTATATTATATACTTCTGAGACTCTGGATTCTGTTACCTTCCTCTGAAGAATATGACTTTTTTTTTATCTAACAGTTAAATTACTGGCTGCTTATCTCTGTCTAATAAAGGCTTGATTCTATGTTTTGTTAGAGTGGGTCTCTTTTGGTTTTGCCTTAAATCCTCAGGTGACTCTTTTAATACAGGAATAGTCTATACTCCTAAAATGTGGCCCTTTGGGGATTTCTATGGAAAGCCTAAGTTGTTCACCAAGCTGCATCAATTCAAACTCCAAACTCTGTCTCATGCAATGGGCAACAGCAAAAATCCCTTTCAGCCTTTCAGCTATTATTTTCCAGTAGGCTCTTTGGAGTCTTTCCCATGTATATATAGTTCAGGAGTGGGAATGTATATACAAATTTTTAACTCCCCCTCTGCACTTCCCCACTTTCCAAAATCTACCTCCCCCAACCCCCAGTTATCAGCCATTCTTTCAGCCCTGAACTCTGGTCTTTATTACCTCAAGCCAGTAGGAATGTGGCTTTCTGCTTCAGTTCTGGCTACTCCCACAACTTTTTTACCTCAAAGGAAGAGCTATATAAATACAGATCTTGTCCAGCAATGTTCTCTTCTTTCAAGGGTCTGAGCCTCTTTCTGTTTTTGCCTACTTTTGGTCGATCTCCAAATAGTTGTTTTTTATTTATTTGTTTTAGTATTTTTTCACAGTTTAAAATTCTTATCATGGGATAACAAGTCTGGTTCAAGTTACTCCACCATTATTGGAATTGCAGTTTCTGGGATTTTTTTACTTTTATATTTATCTATTTACTTCATTATTTTATATTCATGTATATTATTTCATTTCATGATCATTTTAGTCACTTAGACTTAGGTTTGATTCCCGGCTCTGCCATTTATTATGGCATTACTTCAAATTTCTGGTTTTTAGTGTCCTTATATATAAAATGGAAATGATCATATTTACCTTATAAGGTTAGTGGCTTTTGAATATTAAATATTTACAATATATGTAAAACATGTGGCACAGAGCTTAGAACTTCATTGACATTCGTAAATGTTGCTACCCTTTATTACCATAATTATTCTATAAGGTTGGAATGTGGATGACTTACCTAAGATTTTACTACTAAATAATAGGAGTACAGATTAATTAAATCAGTTCTTCAGGATAAGTTTATGCCTCCCAGGAGTTCCAGTTTCAATATTATCCCATGTAAGAAGCAGAAACTGCCTGATTGTAATTGCAAGGTTATAATATATGAAAAGCAAATAAACTATTTACATATTAAATTAGATTTATCAGAATAGATTTTATATTTGTTTCCATGAGGAGGAACAACAAAACAAAGATTACTAGCAATAAGGCTACATGGTCAGTGTGCTGAGTGATGTCCTTTTCTCTTCTATGAGCCCTTAGGAGCCAGCCAACTGGTAACCAGAAGATAACCATGGTAGTATTTTTTTCCCTATCAGAGAAGAATGAGTCTAAGTAAGTTTTCAATTTTAGAGCCAGACAGAATATTCAGTGAGAATACTCAGGCCTAGTAAAATAAGTAGCGTTTGTGTATATGGTAATTAAAGAAAATAGTAAAAAAATATACCACTAGGTAATGAACTATTCCGTCCTCTAGGTTTACTTGTAACTCACAAATGAATGATTTGTACCCCGGGCAAGCATGTAATTTCAGTAATTGGTTATTGAATGAGGTTTTCTATGAATAGTTAACATCATTGTTTGTTTTGTCTACTGAAATCTAGTTATGGATGTGTATATGTGTTAATATGTGTTATATTTCAAGTAATGCATAGGATTTTGTGTGTGCTTTTCAAAAACATTTCACTATAGAGGAAGCAATTTAATGCTAAAGATAAAAAGGGAAACTGGTTGAGGTCACATCCACTCTCTTTGGTAAGCATTATTACAGTTACTATTCACATTTATGCCTATTCGGATAGAAACCCATCAATCATGTAAACTCAGAGCCAGATTCTGATCTCTAATGCATAGTATGAATTGCCACATATCTTTTTTTCCACCAAAAAAATAAATAAATAAATGCTCAGTATCATCTGAGATTAAAATCTGTCCTTTCAAATTGATTTTATTTTTATCTAGACTAAAGCAAAATGCAGTGTCAGAAAAGGAAATAAAATAATTCCTGCCAGGATGTGGTTTCTTTTTTTATATATAATTCTTACAGAATCAAGTATTCATATAGTTCTGTAATCATAATAATGGCTCTGAGAAAAAATAGAAAAATTATTATTTATCCTTTTTAAAATGGAATCTTTTTATCCTTGTGCAATCATATGTACTAACTTGGATTGTAGGGGAAGACCACATTATAAAAAGAACATTACCTAGGTTATAATATATGAAAAGCAAATAAAGTCTATTTACATACTAAATGCGATTTATCAGAATAGATTTTATATTTGTTTCCATGAAAATTTAACAATTTTATTAAAGCTTACCAATGAAATATTTAAAATAATAAAACTGTCTTGTTTTTGGAATTTATGGTTTTTTTAAGTATAAGATAATTGCATAGAAGATTTGAAGATAAAATCTTCATTTACATTTTCTCTCAGCCAAAGAAATTTAGTTCAATTTACACAGTGTTATTTTTGAACAGTGTTTATTAAAAACTTTTTATGAGCAAAGCACTGTGCTAGGCATTTTTAGGGGATATAAAAATAAACCTGGTACCACCCTGCCTAAAAGAAGTGTGTAGCTTAGTAAGACAAACAAAAGCACACATGTCACACATGCATATGAACAGAGTGTGTAAACTTTTTTTTTTTTAAAGATTTTTATTTATTTATTTGACAGAGAGAGAGAGATAGCGAGAGCAGGAACACAAGCAGGGGGAGTGGGAGAGGGAGAAGCAGGCTTTCCGCTGAGCAGGGAGCCCGATGCAGGGCTCGATCCCAGGACCCTGGGATCATGACCTGAGCCGAAGGCAGACGCTTAACGACTGAGCCACCCAGGCGCCCGAGTGTGTAAACTTTCAGAGTATGGCTCTCAACAGTATGGTTCCGGGGAGCAGTGTTGGTATGTGCCATTTTTTATTGTATTTCAGAATTACAAGTGATCATTAGGAGAGCCTAGCATAGCACCAGGAGCATAACTGGTATACAATAGATGTTGAAAGAATAGATAAAATATTCTCTCATGGTTGGGTTTGGATAGCAGGCTAGATGTGGTGTGACTTTGTGTGTGTGTGTTAACTGTCCCTATGGCTAAACCAGTTATTTTAGAATTAGACTTTTTTTTTTCTTAAATCTGGATTTTACCATCTTTGTGACCTTGCACAAATTACCTCTTTAAACTCCATTTACTTCATCTGTCAAATGTGGTGACAATATCTGTTTCATAAGTTTGTTGTAAACTGTGAATGAGATAATGTATGTCAGGCCTATAGTACAGTGACCATAGTATTTTAGATTAGAAAATCCTGTTGCATTTACTATGACTGTTGGCATTATTTTTGCTATTAAGGGATGGGTAAAAGTACATTATGAAACAGAAGTAGTGAAACTATAATATTGACTTTATGTGTATGCAAGTGGCAGAATTTTTACTCCAAAAAGTGGCACTTCACTTAATCTACATTATTTTATTTTTTAATTAAGGAAAAATAATTTATGATTTATGAATAAAATAAATTTATTATTAATTTTGTACTTGGTCCTTTTATCTTTGCAGAATGAAAACTCAAATAATCACTTAGTAATTATTATTAACTCTTTCATACACTTTTTATCCATTTCACAAATATTGACTGAGCACCTGTTGCTTGCTCGGCATTGTGGTAAACACTGGTGATACAGTGGTGAATAAGGCTGACCAACTTCCCTGTCATCAAAGTTTAAATTTAGTTGGAATTCTAGTTCATTGTGCACAGACCTGGATTTGCAAGTCCAGCCCTTCAAAAGTGGTTCACAGGTGGTTGACAGTGTCCTTGAGATTTAGGAAGTAGATGTCATGTTTCTTT